>NW_022196913.1:55464253-55465029 GCF_008632895.1 Mastomys coucha | reverse complement strand
TGCCCAGGACTGGGCCCCTCAGCCTGGGCATGCAGTGGTCCGCAACCCACTGGGGGTGGATGGCATCCTACCTCACCCAGGACACACACAGCCACACCCAGTGTCACTGACTAGCCCAAGAGCCACACACTGCCCGCGGGACATCCATCCAGAGCACACACTCAACATCCAAACAGGGCCACTCTCCCACCAATGCAACCCCTCACCGAAGGACACACGTGCAAGGGCATGCGTGCACACCCCGGCAACAAACCAGGACCAGCTAGACAGGGCAGACTGCAAACCACACACGAGCAACCACACACGCAGGCACACGTACACGCACATGCACACACACCACTCACACAGGCTGGCACACCCACCTCTAACGCCAGGTACACACCCTTGGCTGTACTGGCTGGGTAGACAGCACAGGCAGCAAACCACACACGTGCCAACGCACACTCTCACACTCCCACACACACAAACACAAACACTGGCACACACACACCACCCACACACCCACCGTACCACCAGCTACACCACACTTGCTGCGAGTACTGTCTGATAGTAGGAAACTGGCACAGAGGGTCCTCAGGCTACACACGCACATCCACACACATAAACGCACACAGAGATAGACAGAAAGGGAGAGAGAGACAGACACAGACAGAGAGGGACATACACACACAAACACTCACAAACAGAAAGAGAGAGAGAGAGAGAGAAAGAGAGAGAGAGAGAGAGAGAGAGAGAGAGGACCCAGGCAGGAACAGAGACACAGACACAGGCACCCA
>NW_022196913.1:55460913-55462778 GCF_008632895.1 Mastomys coucha | reverse complement strand
AGCCTACACACAGGCAGACAGACACCACACACCCAACCGCCCGCCCTGCTGCCCTGCCGCCCTGCGGGGCCGCCCTAGCCCCACCCAGACCCCCCCTCAGCCCTCTTCCTCTGCCTGTCCTGGATGGGATGGAGCCCAGGCCCAGCCAGTGAGTGCCAGCCTTGGCCGCACAGACATCTTCCCCGTACCATCCCCGACCGACCTACTGACCCGACCCTTCCACGGGATTTTGGGGCCACAGCGCCCGCCCTCACCCACCTGGGATTTCCTCTTCTTGCCCCGGAGGCACCACGATCCAGCTTCCACTTTCTGGAATCTGGAATCCTGACCCACCCTGGACCTCAGATCTTGGGCTCCAATTCACTGGCTCCACCATCCCTGTGCCCAGACTGGGCCCCTCAGCCTGGGCATGCAGCGGTCCGCAACCCACTGGGGGTGGATGGTATCCCACCTCACCCGGGACACACACAGCCACACCCAGTGTCACTGACTAGCCCAAGCGCCACACAACGCCCGCGGGATATCCATCCAGAGCACACACTCAACACCCGCACAGGGCCACTCTCCCACCAATGCAACCCCTCACCGAAGGACACACATGCAAGGGCACGCGGGCACACCCCGGCAACAAACCAGGACCGGCTAGACAGCGCAGCCTGCAAACCACACACGAGCAACCACACACGCAAGCACACGCACACGCACATGCATACACACCACTCACACTCACAGGCTGGCACACCCACCTCTAACCCCAGGTACACACCCTTGGCTGTACTGGCTGGGTAGATAGCACAGGCAGCAAACCACACACGCGCCCAAGCACACTCTCACACACACAAACACAAACACTCGCACACACACATCACCCACACACCTACCCTACCACCAGCTACACACACTTGCTGCGAGTACTGTCTGATAGTAGGAAGCTGGCACAGAGGGTCCTCAGGCTACACACACACATCCACACACATAAACACACACAGAGATACCCAGGCAGGCACAGAGACACAGACACAGGCACCCACTACCAATGAGACCTCAGGAGGCAGTGGAGAGAGGCGGCTCTTTGGGTTCCTCAGGGACTGCTCCATTGGCAAGGGGTAGTATAGCAGGGTCCACACCCACACCACCCCACACCCACCCCCCGGAAGGCAAGGTGGGAGCCAAGGGCAGTGTCGGATGAGGATGGGTTGGTTGTTCGAGGCCAGCCTGGGCTGGATGCATATGGAGCCAGGCTCTGCCATCCCGTAGCTAGCCTGCAGAGTCTGCATGGTGGTGCCAGGTTGGCCACCCCGGTGTGCCCTGCCTGAGGGCTCCTCCTGTGATATGGCAAGCATCTGAGAGGACGG
Organism: Mastomys coucha; assembly: GCF_008632895.1. Classification (NCBI taxonomy): domain Eukaryota; kingdom Metazoa; phylum Chordata; class Mammalia; order Rodentia; family Muridae; genus Mastomys; species Mastomys coucha. The sequence goes on along the minus strand of NW_022196913.1, from coordinate 55,461,423 downwards.
ACATCCGAGGGTGGGCTCTTCCTGGGCTGTGGGCTGTGCGGTGTGTGATGTGGGTCGGGGTGGCCTGGGCCGAGCCGGGTCCCCAGAAGGCCGTGGCCACGGCCACAGGCAAAAGGGAGACAGGGAGGGGAGCCCCCAAAAAGCCTACAGCACCCGGTATTCCAAGGCGGTCTCCCATCCAAGTACTATCCAGGCCTGACCCTGATTAGCTTCCTAGATCAGATGAGATCAGGCTCCTTCAGGGTGGTATAGCCTTAGACGAGGGTGGCCTTCGCAGAGGAGCCCCAAGAGCCTGCTGCGGTCTACTGTGCTCACCAGCCGCCCTCTACCAGGCCCCGAGCCCACGCGAGCCCAGGCGAGCCCAGGCGAACCCACACCAGACCCCAGCCCAGAGCCCAGAGCCCAGAGCCCAGAGCCCAGAGCCAAGCAGACACACAGGCAGAAAGACACCACACACCCAACCGCCTGTCCTGCCGCCCTGCCTCCCTGCGGGGCCGCCCTAGCCCCACC
>NW_022196913.1:55457840-55459297 GCF_008632895.1 Mastomys coucha | reverse complement strand
CCTCAGGGACTGCTCCATTGGCGAGGGGTAGTGTAGCAGGGTCCACACCCACCCCACCCCACCCCCACCCACCGACTGGGCAAGGTGGGAGCCAAGGGCAGTGTTGGATGAGGATGGGTTGGTTGTTCGAGGCCAGCCTGGGCTGGGTGCAAATAGAGCCAGGCTCTGCCATCCAGTAGCTAGCCTGCAGAGTCTGCATGGTAATGCCGGGGTGGCCACCCCGGTGTGCCCTGCCTGAGGGCTCCTCCTGTGATATGGCAAGCATCTGAGAGGAAGGACATCCGAGGGTGGGCTCTTTCTGGGCTGTGGGGTGTGCGGTGTGCGGTGTGGGTGGGGCTGGCCTGGGCCGAGCAGGGTCCCCAGATGGCCGTTGCCACGGCTGTGGGCAAAAGGGAGAGGGAGGGGAGCCCTCAAAAAGCCTACAGCACCCGGTATTCCCAGACGGTCCCCCTTCCAAGTACTAACCAGGCCTGACCCTGCTTAGCTTCTGAGATCAGATGAGATCAGGCACCTTCAGAGTGGTATGGCCTTAATGAGGGTGGCCTTCGCAGAGGAGCCCCAAGAGCCTGCTGCTGCCTGCTGAGCTCACCCGCCGCCCGCTACCAGGCACCGAGCCCACGCGAGCCCAGGCGAGCCCACGAGAACCCACACCAGACCCCAGCCCAGAGCCCAGAGCCAAGCCTACACACAGGCAGACAGACACCACACAGCCAACCGCCCGCCCTGCCGCCCTGCGGGGCCGCCCTAGCCCCACCCAGAACCCCCCTCAGCCCTCCTCCTCTGCCGGCCCTGGATGGGATGGAGCCCGGGCCCAGCCAGTGAGTGCCAGCCTTGGCCTCACAGACATCTTCCCCCTACCAACCCCGACCGACCTACTGACCCGATGCTTCCATGGGCTTCTTGGGGCCACAGCACCCGCCTTCACCCACCCGGGACTACCTCTTCTGCATGGTGGTGCCGGGGTGGCCACCCCAGTGTGCCCTGCTTGAGGGCTCCTCCTGTGATATGGCAAGCATCTGAGAGGACTGACTTCCGAGGGTGGGCTCTTCCTGGGCTGTGGGGTATACGGTGTGCGGTGTGGGTGGGGCTGGCCTGGGCCGAGCCTGGTCCACAGATGGTCACGGCCATGGCTGCAGGCAAAAGGGAGAGAGGGAGGGGAGCCCCCAAAAAGCCTACAGCACCCAGTATTCCCAGGTGGTCTCCCATCCAAGTACTAACCAGGCCTGACCCTGCTTAGCTTCCTAGATCAGATAAGATCAGGCGTCTTCAGGGTGGTATGGCCTTAGATGAGGGTGGCCTTCGCAGAGGAGCCCCAAGAGCCTGCTGCTGCCTGCTGAGCTCACCAGCCGCCTGCTACCAGGCACCGAGCCCACGCGAGCCAAGGCGAGACCACGCGAACCCACACCAGACCCCAGCCCAGAGCCCAGAGCCCAGAGCCAAGCCTACACACAGGCAGA
>NW_022196913.1:55451672-55452825 GCF_008632895.1 Mastomys coucha | reverse complement strand
AGCTACACACACTTGCTGCGTGTATTGTCTGATAGGAGGAAGCAGGCACAGAGTGTCTTCAGGCTACAGACGCGAATACACACACCTAAACACACACAGAGATAGACAGAAAGGGAGAGAGAGACAGACACACACAGAGAGGGACACACACACACACACACACACGCACTCACACACAGAATGAGAGAGAGAGAGAGAGAGAGAGAGAGAGAGAGAGAGAGAGAGAGAGAGAGTGAGAGAGAGGACCCAGGCAGGCAGAGAGACACAGACACAGGCACCCACGACCACTGAGACCTCAGGAGGCAGTGGAGAGAGGCGGCTGTCTGGGTTCCTCAGGAACTGCTCCATTGGCGAGGGGTAGTGTAGCAGGGTCCACACCCACCCCACCCCCACCCCCACCCATTGACTGGGCAAGGTGGGAGCCAAGGGCAGTGTTGGATGAGGATGGGTAGGTTGTTCGAGGCCAGCCTGGGCTGGGTGCAAATGGAGCCAGGCTTGCCATCCAGTAGCTAGCCTGCAGAGTCTGCATGGTGGTGCCTGGGTGGCCACCCTGGTGTGCCCTGCCTGAGGGCTCCTCCTGTGATATGGCAAGCATCTGAGAGGAAGGACATCGGAGGGTGGGCTCTTCCTGGGCTGTGGTGTGTGCGGTGTGGGTGGGGCTGGCCTGGGCCGAGCCGGGTCCCCAGAAGGCCCTGGCCAAGGCCGCAAGCAAAAGTGAGAGAGGGAGGGGAGCCCCAAAAAGCCTACAGCACCTGGCAACCCAGGCGATCTCCCATCCAAGTACTAACCAGGCCCGATCCTGCTTAGCTTCCGAGATCAGATGAGATCAGATGAGATCAGGCGCCTTCAGGGTGTATGGCCTTAGATGAGGGTGGCCTTTGCAGAGGAGCCCTAAGAGCCTGCTGCTGCCTGCTGAGCTCACCAGCCGCCTGCTACCAGGCACTGAGCCCACGCGAGCCCAGGCGAGCCCACGCGAACCCACAGTAGACCCCAGCCCAGAGCCCAGAGCCCAGAGCCCAGAACCAAGCTGACACACAGGCAGACAGACAGCACACACCCAACCGCCCGCCCTGCCGCCCTGCGGGGCCACCCTAGCCCCACCCAGACCCCCCCTCAGCCCTCCTCCTCTGCCCGCCCTGGATGGGATGGAGCC
>NW_022196913.1:55451357-55451661 GCF_008632895.1 Mastomys coucha | reverse complement strand
CTTTCCTCAGTTGCTTTCCACCTCATTCTCTAAAACACAGTCTCTCAATGAATTTGGAGCTCGATGGCTGGGGTCTGAGCAAGGTCCAGGCATTCACCTGTCTCTGCTTGGGATTGCAGCCACTAAGCCTGACCTTTTACATAGGTGCTGTGACTCTGAACTCAGGTCCCATGCTTGTGCAGCAGGCACTGTGGCAACCGAGCCAACTCCCCAGTCCTTTAGCCTCCTCTTTGATCGGCACAGAGGTTTCATCCATGTGGACAGTGGTCCTGAGACTGGAATTCAGAGTCTTGCAAATGCTCGC
>NW_022196913.1:55446070-55449911 GCF_008632895.1 Mastomys coucha | reverse complement strand
ATGTGGAGAGTTAGAATGTTGCTGGTCCAGTCTTGGGCTATTCTTAACACAGCACTCATTGTCTACCTTCTGTGTATGGCTTAGTTAGTATCCATACGGCTGTCAGATAAAACCTTTCCTGAATGTGGTGTTCTAACAGACAACCAACAGTAGAGCTAAGAAGGCCATGAGATAGCATCTGAAGGCCCTAGTAAAAGATATCCTCAACTGGCTTTAGTCAACTGACCTGTTATCTCCACCAATACATTTGGAAAACACCTTCCTAATTATCCGATTTCACACAGAAATGTCTTCACTGCTGATCTTCCAGTCTTTTGTGCAGTCTTTGTAAACGCCTCATTGGAACACAGTGTTTAGGTCAACTTGAATCCCTGTTCTTGGGCTCAGGAATAAGTTGAGTCTTATTTTCTTTGAGAGGAGAGCTGTGCTAGCCCACACATGTCAACACTGCATTTGTTATAGTTTTGTTTTGTTTTTTAAAATATTTATTTATTTATTTTTTATGTTATGAATACACTGTAGCTGTACAGATAGCCATGAGCCATCATGTGGCTGCTGGGAATTGAACTTAGGAGGGCCCGGCTCTCTCTGGTATAATATACTGTAGCTGTGTTCAGACTCACCAGAAGAGGGCGTCAGATCTCATTACAGGTGGTTGTGAGCCACCATGTGGTTGCTGGGATCTGAACTCAGGACCTTCAGAAGAGCAGTCAGAGCTCTTATCCCCTGAGCCACCTCGCCAGCCCTTGTTACAGTTTTTAGTGTTTAGCCCATTTAATTATTTAAATGGCATTCGATGTTTTAGCACATATTTCTCTCTTGACAGTTAAGGTGGAGAAAGAACCCTTTGCTTATTTGCTTTTTGCAGTTCTCCTTGTCTGAGCTGTTTTCTGAAATCCTTGGGGCATCGCCAGCAGGCTGTGCTTTCCTGTTTTCCTGTTGTTAAGTTTTATTTTATTTTTAATTATGCAAATGTGATGGGATATGAGCCTGTGAGCCCAGGTGCCTGTGGAGGACTCGAAGAGAGCTTCCAAGTCCCTGGAGCTGGGGTTACAGAGGGTTCTGAGCATCCGTGTGCATGTTGAGACTTGAACCTGGGTCCTCTGGGAGAGCAATCAGTGCTCTTAACCACTAAGCTCTCTCTCTAGCCCTTGTAACTTACATGATCAATGCAACTTTTAAAACGATTTGTTTTTTTATTTTTATGTATGTATGTGCTTATGTACATGAATGGATGCCAAGAAGACAGAAGAGTGTATCAGTTAGGTCCTGTGGATGTGTAATTATGGGTAGTTGAGTCCTAGGAGCTGAACTTGTGTCTCTGGAAGAGCAGCCAGTGCTCTTAACCACTGAGCCATCTCTCCAGGTCCTCAATAAAAATTTTGAAGGAGCTAGGTATGAAGCTCAGGGGTAGCATGCGCTTTACACCTACCAAGTTTAATGTCCAGCATCAGACAAAACCCACCATGGTGGTTTGAAATAAAAATGGCCCCCACAGGCCCATAAGGAATGGCGCTATTAGGGGGTGTGGCTATGTTGAAGGAGGTTGTCTCTGGGGGATGGGCTTTCAGGTCTCAGAAGTTCAAGGCAGGCCCAGTGGCTCACAGTATCTTCTTGCTGCCTGTTGATCCAGATGAAGAACTCCCAGTTACCTCTGCAGTACCATATTTGCCTGCATGCTGCTGTGCTTCCTGTCATGATGATAATGGACTAAACCTCTGAACTGTAGCTAGTCCCAGTTAAATATTTTCTTTTATAAGAGTTGCCATATTCATGGTGTTTCTTCACAGCAATAATGCCCAACTAGGACACCAACCAAATAAACAAAACGTTATAAGGATTTTTGTTTGTTTGTTTCAACATATACAGACCATTGTTTCAATATAGTTTGACTGATTCCATCCCCCCCAGCCCCCTTTTAATATATATTTATTAGGAGTCTGTTGATTCTGTTTTTCTAGAGGACCCTGGCAAACACAGGTACATACAGACAGATGGCATCTTGCGGTGGTTTAAGGTATAAGTCTTCAACTTTAAAATGGTCAGAAGTGATATGCTCTAAGTAGGAAGTAGGGTTTTGTTGCGGCCACGAAAGTCTTTGCCTCCTCTAGTCACTAGGGAAAACAGGAATGTTCAACACATCTGGGCTTGTTTTCAACAGAGGAGATTAAATACCTGTTTATCTGACCTGAAGGCTGGGAGTAGGTCTTGTTAATGACCTGGTGACCTTTTTGCTGTCTGTGGATGCAGACCTCACCCATCCTTTGCTATAAAGGCAGACTTCACTCAAGTTCCCCCGAATGATTGTCCCTGGACCATTACTCATCCATAGGGAAGATGTCACATCTGCCTGCTGACTCTACGCTGTCAATCAGAGACACTATAGGCCTTTTAGCTACAGGACCTACCCTCATGGCCACATATACTTTGTAAGAGAGTTTCTATGTAGGCAGATATTTTTTTAAAATAAGATTTATTTATTTACTTATGTAAGTACACTGTTGCTGTCTTCAGATACTCCAGAAGAGGGCATCTGATCTCATTACAGATGGTTGTGAGCTACCACGTGGTTGCTGGGAATTGAACTCAGGACCTCTGGAAGAGCATTCTTAACTGCTCTGGAAGAGCTCTTAACTCGCTGAGCCATCTCTCCAGCCCCTGTAGGCAGATCTTAAGTTTCGTTGTGCACCTAGAATTAAACTGGACTGATGGTTGCCTGGACACCTTTCCCCAAGTCCTACTGTGTTTTAAATACGCAGTCAATGAAATGCCTGGCATCAGATTCCCCAAAGTCTGGTCCAAGAGCATAAGAGGGGGGAGGGGCCGAGCAGCCTTTTTTATAGCGGGCCAAGCCTACCTGGCTATTGCCAGGTAATTGTGGGGAGGAGCATACCTGGCTCTTGCCATGAACTGTGGGGGTGGAGTTTAGACAGAATACTAGTAGTAGGGACCCTCTCAGGGCTGTGATCTCTCTAAGGTAATGATAGACTTATGATTCTCTTCTCTTCATGTGCTGGAGAGTGAGCCAGCACTCCTAGCAGCCACAAGATCACAGAGGTTAACAGTGGTCAGTCATCTACCTGCTCCTTGTTGCTACCCTAGGAGCTCCTTGTTGCTACCCTAGGATGAATGTTAGGTCAGGAAGATTCAATATACCTTCAGAGAATGGTATTTACAACTCAGAAAGGATTTATTAGGTCAAAACTCTTTCATAAATGAAGGAATATATGTACTTATGGGAAAACTAAAAGAGAATGATTCTAGTGCTCCATATGATTCAGAGAATGACCTATGCGAGTCATATTTTTGGTCTTCAATGAGTTTATTAAGTATACAGCAAGCCAAAGTATAAGAAGAGATAGCAGCTAAGTAGGCAGATTTATGGATGAATAGATAGGTAGGTAATGGATACATAGATAGATGGATGGATGAATAGATAGGTAGGTAGGTAATGGATACATAGATAGATGGATGGGTGCACATATAGACAAATAGACAAACAGATAGAAAATATCATCAAATCAGATATTCAAAGATTCAGCAGAGATTGACTATGGAAGTCTCTTTAAGGCAGCCAGCTTAAGTTCCCTACTTAGAGTCCCAGCAGAGCCAAGTGTCTCCTCAGGCAAGGCTTCAAAGTAAAAGGACAAATTACAGCAGAAGTATGACATCATCCACTCACATCCAGCAGACACTTAACTGGGGAAGTTGAGGCAGTCAGCCAGAGAGCATTGTTGATCCTCCCATGGCCAAGCTTCAGGCTCCACTCTCCTACTGCAGGCCCTTTCACACAAGAGATAAACAATAGTGACCTAATGGGAGTGGTTCATCTTCCAGTTGC
>NW_022196913.1:55443089-55444014 GCF_008632895.1 Mastomys coucha | reverse complement strand
GCCAGCTGGAAGTCCTAATAAAGTCTCAGGCAGAGTAGAGTGTCCCTTCAAGTGAAACTTCCAAGGACAAGAATAACTAGCAGCATAGGTGACATCTTCAAGTCCAGTGTTCACAATCCAGCAGAAACCATCTGGGGAGGTTGAGGTAATCAGCTGGGATTTCTGGAAGAGTTTTTTCTCCACTGTGAGCTTCCCACAGCTGAGCTTCCGGCTTCTCTTTCCTTGCAGGCACCTACACATCGGAATGAACAATAGTGACCTGCTGGTTTTGACATGCTGTGCCTTCCAGCTGTTCCCAAGGACCCAGTGTTTTTACTCCTGCTTTGCCGTTTCTCCTCCCTGTCATAGAGTTAGGGGGCAGCTCATCCCCAGACAAGGAGCCTTGAAGGGCACTTAGTGAGAAACATGCTTAGGTCTGAAATGGGAGATCAGGAGGGCGTAACCCTGCTTCCAGACTCAGGCTTCCTCTGAGTTCAAACAGCACATGACTGTGTACCAATAGAAGTACACTGCCACACAAAATAATTAGTTGAATATTCAAAGAATTTTTAAAAAGTCGATGTGTCAATACAGGAGGAGACATAGGACGGAAGATTCAAGAACAACACAAAAAAAGAAAGAGGTTAAAGGGTAGGAGCCCCATATAAGGTGGGGAGTCCAGTGTAGGAGGTCTTCTCTTCTCAAAAAACAACAAGGGAGGAGCTGAAAGGAAGAAGGGAGAGAGGAGGGAGGGAAACAAAGCCCTCTACCCTCTGTCATGCAGTGAATTCTCAAGATGAGTCAGATACTCACAACTCAGTAGGTTCCAATACTGAACTCTCCCCCACAGTCCATACTGAAACCATATTACTGCTTCAGACTACATGCTGATGCCACCTGTGCTGGGGTATAAGTAGTCTTTCATCCCCAAAGGATGAGACAGGAG
>NW_022196913.1:55440966-55442208 GCF_008632895.1 Mastomys coucha | reverse complement strand
GTCCAGTTCCCAGCACCCAAGTCAGACAGCTCACAATTGTGTAAACTGGGGACATGACTGCCCTGTGGTGTGGTCATAGGATGAGAGAGAGAGAGAGAGAGAGAGAGACAGAGAGAGAGAGAGAGACAGAGACAGAGACAGAGACAGAGAGAGAGAAAGAGAGAGAGACAGAGAGAGAGAAAGAGAGAAAGAAAACAACAACAGTAAGAATTGCAGCGTTGAAAGGAGAATGAGCAGCTGGGTGGGTGAGTAATTTGGGGTAACAGAGGTGAGAAGGGTTAGGATGCCTATATGGACTCCGAACTGTGTAGCAGGTGTTTGTGACACTGAGGGAGCCTGGAGGCCAGCAATAGCTTTGGTATGCTAATAGGCACCTCAGATAGCCTTAAGTCCCTTCTGCCTGAGGTAAGCGAAATGACTTTTTGGTAGCTTGGAACAAGTTTCAAAAATTTCGGAGGAATGTTTGCTTTTTTTCTAACTTCCAGAAATCCTCCCATAGTTCAAGCTGAGCTCATTTCAGAATATTTGGACCGCCTTCCAGAGTTCGGAGATTTGGAGTTCCCTTTGGACCAGACAATTACCACCTCTAACTTCATTGTTCCAGATGGTCTGATACTTTCTTCTGGCCTCTGTGGATACCTGTACTCATGTGTATAAACACACACACACACACACACACACACACACACACACACACACACAGAGAGAGAGAGAGAGAGAGAGAGAGAGAGAGTTAAAAATATTTGTGGTGCCATAAGGAATTTTAGTTAATAAGACTCTTGTTATATTCAATACATCACTCACTAGGAACAAGCTACAAGTACTAAAAATAATTTAAAATTTCAAGTTTCAAAGCAAAGATGTTGTCCTCAGACACCCAACACCGCACAGCTGGGCTAAAAAGGGTAAAAGTACACGTTGCCAAAAGAACTTGTGGGCGTGGCTTATGCTGTGTCCAAATGCTTGAACTGGAACCATAGGGAGTTCGGATGTTTTAGGATGTTGGGATATTTGCATATGCAAAATAGGGTCTCTTGAGGAAGGAACCCCTAGAGGGCACAGCTTACAGATTACACAGGAGAAATCAGAATTGTTAGATATGCAGGTTTTTCCGCTTCAATGGAAGAGTTGCGATGTACAGGCCTGGAAGTGTTAACCTGGTAATCTTTGCTAATCTGTAAAGCCAGCCCTCATCAAATCCCCCAGAATCCTGAGCATTGTCTTTCAGTCAATAGAACCCAT
>NW_022196913.1:55438737-55439376 GCF_008632895.1 Mastomys coucha | reverse complement strand
TAGAATGCTGGGAGGGAAGAGATGTGTCTGTACCTGTCAGCCTGTGTGGAGGTTTCTCCAGGACATCCACTGTGGGTCCTGTAGTCTTTTCTTTCCCACCAACTTCACTATGAGAGGTGGGTGTCAACACAAGCTCCTTTCACCTCTGAGATCATCAGTATGGAACAGCTAACCAGCAGCTGTTCAGGATGAACCCAAGCGTTAATAAGAACCAGAGTGTCTAATGGAAAGAGTCACCACTTTTTTGGGTCTTTCTGTGGCCAATACCAGACCTTTCCAAAGCCTCAAGAGTCTCTACTTAGAATATAGACTTTAAACAAGAAGTTATAGCTAACATCTCTGATGTACTGTGATTTGAACACATTCCCCAAGTTTCCTGTGTGGGATACCATATGTTGATGGTGTTTGTTGAGGTTGTGCCCTTGGGAGGTAGTTAATGCTAGATGACATCATGGGAGTGGGGTCCTTGTGACTGCATCAATGGCCTTATAAGAGGAAGGGATTTGTGGTTGTGTACTTTCTGTTTCTTCCCTTGTGACCCATCCCATGTTAAGGCTCCTCCAGAATACCATCACCACATCTCAGACATCTCAGCCTTTGGAAACATGAGCATGTAAACCTTTCATCTCTACAAAATAG
>NW_022196913.1:55432442-55433595 GCF_008632895.1 Mastomys coucha | reverse complement strand
ACCCAGCTTCCCACATCCCATTGGCAGAATGATGAAGGCCCTGTGTTCCAACCTCACAGAAAGCTCCCAAGCGTTCTCAAGCTGGGTATTTTTCTATTGTTCTCTATGCCTCTGTGGTGCAAGGAAAGTGATTTTGGAATTTTGAAATGACCAGCCTTAGCCTCCCCAAACCCCACCACCACTTCGATCTACACAGCCAGTAGGACCTTGATTATATTTTACAAGGTGGGAATTTTGCTGCAAAATTTGTTTAGAAACAAAATCAGTGGTGATTTTTGAACTTGTAATTTTGATCTTTGTCAACAGTAAATGTCACTAAAAACATTTCTTCTTGGCTCTGTGGTCCATGGCAGCAAGTTATTGAAACGGAGGAGGGGTTGTGAGAAGCACAGCATCACAGTCTGGTCAGAAGTGTGCATGCACCATGGGATCTGCAACTGGTGTCTGTGGGGGTGTAGTCTCATGAGACTGGGGACTTAGCCTATGGACCTGATATAGGAACATTAGCTGCAATTGGAAAATGCCCTTTCTTGTGGTGAAAGACAGAGACAGAAGTTCCCAAAAGAGACTGGACGTATGTAGTAGGTAGGGCCTCTACCATAGAGGCACCTGCCAGGGCAGGGTGGGTACACCCACAGAGCAAGCAAACAGTTTGGGTGTTCACAATCCCTTCTCTGACCTGTGGGCCAGAAAAATTTCACTAATGTGTAACTTTCAGATTTCAGAAATACAGTAAGCAATGGATCTCATTAAATTAGACACTCACACAGGGTATGGACAACACTTCTGAGCCAAATGTATGTATGTGTGTGTGTATAATCTCCTACTGAGAAACATAACAATTTATGCATAGATTGAGATAAAAGAAAGGGGCTGAGGAGCTAGCTTAGCTGATAAAATGTGTGTCTCACAAGTGTGAGGACTCAAGCCAATTCCCAGCATCCACATAAAAAAATCTGAGCATGGTAGCACAAGATGGAATCCTAGGGCTTGAGAGATGGAGAGAGAGGATCCATGGAACTCCCTGGCCAGCTAGCCTAGGCAGGTCCCAGTAAGAAACTGGGTCTCAAATAATAAGGTGATGACTCCCTTGAAGAGTGACATCCAAGATTGACCTTGGGTGTGTGCATGCGCGCACATACAAATGAACAAA
>NW_022196913.1:55430566-55431425 GCF_008632895.1 Mastomys coucha | reverse complement strand
CTGAAAGGGCTGCATGGCAAGAGTTCTTCAGAACTTCATGGGAGGAGGCCAAAGTTCTTCCAGTGCAGTCTCTATCGACAGCTGCCATGTGGTGTGTGAAGCGCAGTCACCCCCCACCCCCAGAAGCCTACGCAGGCGGCTTTCCACATATGAGTTCCTAAACAGCCTGAGTGGTAGGAGGTGCTCCTTCCATTAGGTTGAAATTAACAAGGCCAGATTCTAGGTGTGTAGATATCTCTCAAAGTTCCACAAATGATTAAAGGGTTCTGTTTCCAAATCAATCCCTTTTGAGGCTAGAGAGATGGCTCAGAAATTAAGAGAAAGAATCTTGTTTCTTTCAGAATTCCAGAGTGCTCTTCTCATCCACCCCACAGGGGAGAGTTTGCAGCCTCCTGTAACTCCACCCCACAGGGGAGAGTTTGCAGCCTCCTGTAACTCCAGCCACAGGGGAGAGTTCACAGTCTCCTGTAACTCCAGCCACAGGGGATCTGGCACCCTCTTCTGGCCTCTGCAGTACCTGCACTCATGTGAACATATTGCTGCTCCCCCCCACACACCCCCATACACATAATTTAAGAATGAAATACACATCTTTAAAAATGCATGCTGGGCTGGAGAGATGGCTCAGCTGTTAAAGGCTAGGCTCACAACCAAAAATATAAAAATGCACGCCAACCAAGCACCCTATCAGTGAGCTACAGACTCCACCCCTCTTACTTTGTTTAACTTCGAGAGAACACCTCGCTAAATTGGTCAGTTTGGCTTGAACCTAGAATCCTACTTCAGCCTCGTTTTTACATGTTTACTGCAGTGCATGATGTCAACTGTCCACATTATTGTTTCCTCTATTGTAATTTTA
>NW_022196913.1:55429728-55430555 GCF_008632895.1 Mastomys coucha | reverse complement strand
AGTAAGCAATGGATCTCATTAAATTAGACACTCACACAGGGTCTGGACAACACTTCTGAGCCAAATGTGTGTGTGTGTGTGTGTGTGTGTATAATCTCCTACTGAGAAACATAACAATTTATGCATAGATTGAGATAAAGGAAAGGGGCTGAGGAGCTAGCTTAGCTGATAAAATGTGTGTCTCACAAGTGTGAGGACTCAAGCCAATTCCCAGCATCCACATAAAAAAATCTGAGCATGGTAGCACAAGCTTGAATCCTTGGGCTTGAGAGACGGAGAGAGAGGATCCCTGGAACTCCCTGGCCAGCTAGCCTAGGCAGGTCCCAGTAAGAAACTGAGTCTCAAATAATAAGGTGATGGCTCGCTTGAAGAGTGACATCCAAGATTGACCTTGGATGTGTGCATGCTCGCACATACAAATGAACAAACAACCAAGTATGAGAAATCCTAGATCAGGCTTAGTTGGGAACAACTTTTCTTCAAGCTCAGGATCATGTGAGGGTAGCCTGGATTTAAGAACTGCTCAGAAGTCAGCAAGGGAATCTTCCTGGAGGGAGGCTTGTGTCCCATTGGTGACCAGCCAAGGAGAGATAGAACAAAGAGAAGCTCGTGCTAGAGCACACGTGTCCAGGCTGGAGGCCCAGGGTAGCAGCGGTCTCCACACTTCCGTGGATGGAAGACATCCAGAAATTTTTGCCTTGCAGTCCTGTGGTGGTTTCTGATTCATCTTGTTACAGTCTTAACCCCTCCACAGAACAAACTTGCTTTGAGCACCAGGAGAACTTATGCTTTGCATAAAGCTCTTCAAGTAAGAGTTGCTCTTTCCC
>NW_022196913.1:55427267-55428386 GCF_008632895.1 Mastomys coucha | reverse complement strand
CATGCTGGGCTGGAGAGATGGCTCAGCTGTTAAAGGCTAGGCTCACAACCAAAAATATAAAAATGCACACCAACCAAGCACCCTATCAGTGAGCCACAGACTCCACCCCTCTTACTTTGTTTAACTTTGAGAGAACGCCTCGCTAAATTGGTCAGTTTGGCTTGAACCTAGAATCCTACTTCAGCCTCTTTTTTACATGTTTACTGCAGTGCATGATGTCAACTGTCCACATTATTGTTTCCTCTATTGTAATCTTAAATGTTTCTTTTCTTTCATCCTGAAAATGGCTTTGATCTTCTTTTCTTTTCTTTTTCTTTTCTTTTCTTTTCTTTTCTTTTCTTTTTTTTTTTTGGTACTTACATATTTGACTATTTTACTTTAACTTGCTATCTGGAACTGGAGATTTATAGCACTTCATTTTAGGATATGTGATTCATGTACCCACTTTGCCCACTTTGCCTTCTAACATGGGAGGGGGGCTTTTCTTCTATCCTTTTGAGGGTCAGTTTCTATGACCTGTGTATTAAACAGATAAAAGTCAAATAAACAGGAGAGGAGATAAGTGTGTCTAAATATCCCCAGCAGAGACAGATAATCTCAAATGGCCACAGCTAGAGGCTGATCGACCTTAGGAGAAGGGAAGTAGGGAGAGGTGTCTGAGGAAGAGCAAACAGATTTGTTTAGGAAAGACAGATGAGGGGGAAGATGAGATTTATGATGCTGTCTGTTGATTCCAGTGTAGTGGTCTTCCTTTCTTCTTCAGGGCCATGAAATTCCCCAGAAAGGGAACTTATAGTGCCAACTGCCCCAGTGGGGAATTAACTGCAGTACAGAACTGGTACCTTTGAAAGGAGGGGTGGATTCTATTTCCTCTGTGGAACATGAAGGAAGCAAAATGAAGGTAGAGTGAGATTCTCTCTCTGTGTGTACGTGTATGTGTATGTGTATGCATGCACACACTTTCTGGCTAGTCAGTGAGTTGCAGGAACCTGCCTGTCTCTGCTTCCCAAGTGCTGGGGTGTACTGGCTGGCTTTATGTGTCACCTTGATGCAAGCTGGAGTTACCACAGAGAAAGGAGCCTCCCTTGAGGAAATGCCTCCATGAAATCCAGCTGTAAG
>NW_022196913.1:55392948-55394577 GCF_008632895.1 Mastomys coucha | reverse complement strand
TTTCATGTGTTTGTGTCATTATATTTTGTTCTATTTCATTCCTCTCTCACACTGCCCCTCCCCATGCCACTGCTGGTTCCCTTCTGCTGTGCAGCCGTTTGCTCTGATTGGAAACCTTCCTTCCAGGAGGGACACATGGGGTTTAGGGGACGCAGGAGGTAGACAAATATCACACAGAAAAGCAGAAAGGTGCAAGAATCTCATGCCCCCTCCCCAGTTTTATAGCAGCAGGAAGTGGTTGCTGAAGGGAGAAGATTGACTAGCTGCAGAGTGGAGATTCTCAGACCCATGGAACTGCCTGCAAGTTGTACAGAGATCCAGGGATGCCACCTCTGTAAGTTGTCACCATGCTGGAGTGAGCTTTCCAGATGCCTTTGAGTCTCCCATGCTCCTGTAAGTGACCCCACCCATACTCCTATTAATGACCATAATAAAAATTAATTGGCTCCCTAAGTTGAACATTGATGCAATCATTATTTTGGTCTGGTTGGGATCTCTTTAAAGAGATGAGTAGACATGGGTGTGCTGTGTCTCCTTGGGAGGAGTCTCTCACATATACCTTCCCATCGCTAGTGTCTCCATAACACCTTCCCATCTCTAAATAGTATCTTCATAATACCTTCCCATCGCTAAATAGTGTCTCCATAACACCTTCCCATCACTAAGTAGTGTCTCCATAACACCTTCCCATCACTAAGTAGTGTCTCAATGACACCTTCCCATTACTAAGTAGTGTCTCCATGACACCTTCCCATTGCTAAATAGTTTCTCCTGATCTCGTGTCCATGCCCTCTGTTACCTTTCTTCCCTCCTTTCTTTAGTTTTATGACCTACACACACACATTCACAGACGCGTGTGTGCGCACGCATGCGCGCACACACACACACATGCACATAGATACACATATACATACACATTCACAGACACAGAAACACACAGAGAAGCACACACACACACGCACACGAATACTCATACACACAGACACACACTCAGATACACACGGACACACAAATGCACACAAATACTCACACACAGACACACACTCAGATGCACACGGACACACTCAGATGGATACACAGACACATACTCAGATGCACACAGATACAAATGCACATGAATACTCATACACACAGACACACACTCAGCTGCACACAGACACACATTCAGATGCACACAGACACATAACCAGATGCACACAGACACACATTCAGATGCACACAGAATGGAATGGAAAGCTTTAAAGACCTTCCGTTCTCTGTAATGTTCTTAGGCTTCACTGCAATGCATCTCCTGAGATGGTAAGATAACTCAGTGGGGAAAGGTGGTTGCTGCCAAGCCTGAAGATGGAGTCTGACACCTGGGGCACACAGCTAATGGACATAACTGACTCCCACAAGTGTGAGCTGTGGCACACACCCGCACACACACACACACACACACACACACACACACACACACACACGACAGTAAGCAATATAAAATGATGTCTCTGCTTAGGAATTCTTCTTTTTGTTTGTTTTTTATGTTTGTTTTTTTTTGTTGTTGTTGTTTTTGTTGTTGTTGTTTTTTGAGACAGGGTTTCTCTGTGTAGCCCTGGCTGTCCTGGTGCTCACTCTGTAGACCAGGCT
>NW_022196913.1:55388178-55390978 GCF_008632895.1 Mastomys coucha | reverse complement strand
TAGTCAGGGTTTGTATTCCTGCACAAACATCATGACCAAGAAGCAAGTTGAGGAGGAAAGGGTTTATTTAGCTTACATTTCCACATTGATGTTTGCCACGGACCGGGATTTCTCGCGGGGTCCCTGTTCCGCGGGACAAGGGATTCTGGCCAGGTGGGCACGGGATTCGGCTTTGACAAACAGACTACACACAGTGGTGTAAAATCTGAGTGTATTTTTCAAATATGGAGTCAGGTTTAAATAGTCCATACAGAAAGGTTTGAAAAAGTCAGATAGTACAATGGTCAAAATACATCAAAACAAAGTGCAGGTACGTAGCTCCGCGTTAGGAACACAATGAGTCAGGCAGCAAAGTAAATGCATGTTAATTTAGCACGAACTAAACAAGGATTACAATCTGAAAGAAAGCTTAGCTCTGACCAGAATCACCTGGCTTCTAAAAAGCAGATAACAGCTCCTCTTTGCTATGGTTACAGACTGGGTGGGCCCAGGTAAGCTTTTCAACTTTGTTGCTTTTCTGGGCCAGCGGGGGCTAGCCCCAGGAAACACCTGCTAAGCTAGTTCCTAGGAGTGATTCAGCTGCAAATCTAATATGGCCTGCCTATGTTGACTAAGAATGAGGATTTCACCTGATCTTGCCCTGGGATAGTTCACTCATTCTGTAAGCTTTAATGCCCTTCCCCCAATGCTGGAGGCTAAACATTCCAAGCCAGGGTTTGACTAAGAAGTTGGAACATTGATGAAGGTCAGAAAGCAAAGTCCGAATTTTCTTTTGTTAGCTGTGAAGAAATGATATCTTGGTGAGTTCCTAGCACACAAGTACGAAGACATATCTGGGCCACCTCTGAGTTTGGGGTGCCAGGCGTCAATGCGGAGGCAGGAGACTGACTTTCCTTGAAGTTTTCGCCTCAAATACCGCCATCACGCAAGTGTGCGTGGCAGATGTTCATCATCAAAGGAAGTCAGGACAAGAACTCACCCAGGGCAGGAACCTGGAGGCAGGAGCTGATGCAGAGGCCATGGAGGGATGCTGCTTACTGGCTTGCTTTCTTATAGAACCCAGGACTACCAGCCCAGGGATGGCACCACCCTAAATGCCCCGTCCCCTGAGAAAATACCTGACAGCTGGATCTCATGGAGGCATTTCCTCAAAGGAGGTTCCTTTCTCTGTGATAACTTCAGCTTATGTCAAGTTGATGCACAAAACCAGTCAGTACAGAATCTGAGAAACTCATAATAAAGAAACCTTTAAATGTTGTCCTAACCCAGTTTCCTCATTGTAACTGACCATGAGTAACATCTCCATCTCTTCTAATATTTTGCATATTGGTTTGAAGAGCCTGTTTTCTGTAAGAAAGCTATTCACTGCAGGTTCCTGAACACTTTTAAAGAATAAGAGAAAGAGAGACAGCTACTGTGGCCGTGCCTATGGCTTCCTGCTATGGAAGGTGGAGTGGAGGATCACTTGGGTAAAGGAATCTGAAACATTTTTAGGAAGCCTTGTCTTTTGTGAAAGGATCAGAGCCTGAACCTGGAGCTTGCCCACAGGGTAGGATGGCTGCTCAACAGACCCCAAGCATCCATCTCTCTCTGCCTCTCCAGCACTGAGATTACAAGTCTGTGCCTCCATGCCAAGCTTAAAGAACACAAAACCAAACCAAAACCTAACAAAACAAAACAAAAACCCCAGCCTGGGCTCTGAGGATCAAAACTCAAGGGCAACCATTTTACCAACCGATTTTTATCTCCTCAGCCCCATACTTTCCTCTCTGAACATGAAAAGAAGGTAGATGGTTGCTAAGCAACAATACCCAAGGTTGCCTCCTGGCTTCTACATGCATGTGCAAATGCATTCAGGGGTATCCAGGTGCCCACACACAAGAGAGAGGGAGGGAGCAAGAGGAAGGGAGAGATAGGAGAAGGGAGGTACAGAGGGAGGGAAGAAGGGAAGGAATAAGGCTCATGTCTTAGGGTGGGATGAAGACTTTGGAAATTGGAAGTGGAATAGAACGGCTCCATGAAAGATAGATTCCAGACTGTGGGAGCTAGCCAGCAAGCCTGAGCTAATGGTGTGCAGTTATGCTCTGTGCACGGGAAGGAAGCATTCCCATCCTTCATCCTTCCAGACTGAAAGAAACTCACATTTGATCCAGGGGCGGTGAACAGCTCCCTTAACTCGGTATTTGAATTTTTATTTTAATTTCAAAATAAATATTTCATTTCTTTTAACAACCAAAGTCTGAGTTCTAAATGTTTATTTTTATTGTGACCAGATGGGAATTACAGATTTTTCTGTTCTATAGCATAGACTTCATGTTGGATGTCTGGTTAATCTCTTAGGTAGACTGAATAAATTCTCCTGGGTTTTCCTGAAGGAGAAGAAATGAGATAAATTAAATCCAGTTGCATATTGTTATGGTAGACTTTTTTTTTAACCCTAAGTTTCAAAATTTATAGCTCTTTAAAAATAGCAAAAACTAACATCTTGAGAAGCTGAAGTTTCAATATTGGAAAGCTAGAGGATGGTAAAAGCAAAATAACGAAACCAGTATGTGGCTTTGGCAAATGATTCTGTGTTGATTTATTCCTGTGGGAAGTGAGTCATATTTGAAAGATGATCTATGTGTGGCCTTCCTTCTTGACTCAAGCTGACACAGGACCCTTTACATGGCTGCCCTGCTAGCAAAGTCACTCTCACTGGTACTGAGCCGAGCATATGGATCTAGTTTAAATGCCATCAAATTGCTTTGTCAAAAGTTCACTACCAGCCCAGCATAAAGGCACTAGCCTGTGATTTCAG
>NW_022196913.1:55386356-55388040 GCF_008632895.1 Mastomys coucha | reverse complement strand
AAGAAGAAGAAGAAGAAGAAGAAGAAGAAGAAGAAGAAGAAGAAGAAGAAGAAGAAGAAGAAGTCAATCCATAAGAGTTGCAGTGGGAACATTTAAAATAATTGTAATCATTTTAATTGGAATGAGAATTATCAAGAATATAATATGATCTTTTCCCTTGTCTCCGAGACTGAAGACATTACAGCAAGTCTCTGAGTAGATCTTGATTCGGTGAGATTTTTTTCCACACAGCTTACATGGTTTTCTAAGAAAAATGTCAAATTTGTGACAATTTCCCCAAAGCGGTTGGTATTCTCAGGAGGAAGGTCTGATTGCAGGGATAACAGTTTCAAGGTACTAGAATTCTTTGTAGGACACCACCCCCAACAGCTGGCACCAGGCTGAGAAGCTCGCACACCTAGGCCACTCTCCTGAGGACCTCATAGGCTCTGGCAGCGCCAGTTCTTAGCCTCTTGCAGTAGAGTGTGTGGGGAGACACAGGGCTACACATCTCCTTTTCTATACCAAGTGCCTTTTTATTATTGTCATTTTGTTCCATTTCCTGGCTCATTTACAGCTACAGAGCTGGGAAGATGGGGACCCTTGGCCTTCAACTGGACAGCAGTCTAGCCTACACCGACCAATAAGAGACCTTGTCTCACAAAGTAAGGTGGACACTGTAAGATTCCCGAGAGTCTTAGCCTAAATGCGCTACCCTACAAATCACAGCTTGACAACGGATCTCTGCAAAAGGCATGAGGTTTAACTGGTCGAAGGAACGTGGGGCTGCTCATCCTGGTAGGAAGAGGCAACCCCGAGTCTAAGAAGCATACACCTTATATACTTTTACAAAGGCAACAGGGCTAGTTGGCTTATTCTGATTGGTGCAGTATCAAACAAAGGATCTCTTCAGGCATTGGTTGGCTTGCTGGAGGGGGCTGGTCTTGGTTACATTTGCCGCCTTACCTAACTCCTGTACCTGGAAAGCCCCTGGAACGGGTCAAGCTGGAAAGTCCTGGAATTTTAGTTAGTGGGATCAGGGTGTTCTCAGAGTTCAGTACAGAGAGGGGTAGAACATCTAATCTTGTTCTTACAGGTCTTATCAGTTATTTTATGTTCTGGTCAGCTTTTAGTTCATCCCAGCCCTCTTGACCTTAAAAACTTTGTTTTTCTTATACAAGCAGATGTCTCTACTATAGGTAGTTCTGGCTTATTATTTCTTTCTCAAAAGTCTTGTTTTTACCTTTATTTCTACAGACACAGAAGCTGAGGAGTGACAATTTCAGTTTTACTCAGGCTTATACTCCCTATCCCACCCCCACTCATGCAACCCTCCTTCAACCCTGCCTCCCACATAGACACACACACACACACACACACACACACACACACACAGTATCACTACTAATTAAAGTGTTTTCTTCTTTTATATTTGTTTTCTCCATTTTGCTCTTGGTAAAATGAAAATAGACATTCCTCATTTCAGTGATAAAATATTTTCATCCCTAAACATTGTTAGTCCTATGTTTTGTTTTTCCAACTTTTTCTGTTTCTTGTAGAGTCTTCATTTTTCTCTCCCTACTTTTGGATTGTTAACTGTATTGCAAAGGGTAAGGCCTTATCTCTGGATGTCTTTGGCTCATCAAACATATTTAAGAGTAGAATATGGGGAAAGACTCCGAATCTTCAGCTGACTGTAAAAAAA
>NW_022196913.1:55383150-55386224 GCF_008632895.1 Mastomys coucha | reverse complement strand
TTAAGGGGAGTTAACTTATAATGAAGCAAAGATACCCCTACTCCTCACAGAGGCTAGCAAATAAGAAGCCCAATGCTAAGAATGGGTTACCTCTTTTGAAACTGTTGAAAAATGAGCTCCCATAGCCCCCTCAAATGATGCTGGCTGTTGCCGGTGTTCTTGGTTACCACCCAGAACTTGACAGTAAGATCCCATTACTGAAGACACCACATACTTGAATCACAGAACATGGAGAAATCAAACTGGCAGGGAAGCTTCATCCCTACTGGTTAGCTTCCACAATTCTGGAAGGTGCTATGCGCACCGCTGAGAAAGCTAATCCTCAGTCTCACGGAGCTGTGAACCCTTCTTTCCAGTTCCAGTAACTACGGTCTGCGAAGGCAAGCCCACCGGTGCCATAGTAGCAGAAGTGGCTTGGGAGTAACCAACCACTTTCTGACAAGTCCTGCTCTGAAGATGAAGCCCTTACCTGGCACTGTTGGAACCAAGATCCTGCATCTATGTGGGACCTAGGCCCTAGGTGAGAACCTACTATTATTATTCTGTTAAAAGGACATGACCTGCAGTTGATGGATGGGACCACACACCCATCTCAAAAATTTTGACCCAGAATTGTTCCTGGCTAAAGGAAATGAAGGACTCTTACACTCTTGCCTCTCTCTTGCCTCTTGCCTCTTTGCTCCCCATTCCCTTCCCCCCTCTCTCCACGTGACCAAGGCTGGCCTCCACTTCTCTACTCTCTCCTTCTCTCTGCTTTTCTCTGCCTCTTCTACTCTTTTAACTCCCCTTCCCATGCCCTAAATAAACTCTATTCTATACTAAAAAATAAATAAATAAAAAAATAAAGGAAATGCAGGGACAAATAATGGAGCAGATACTGAAGGAAAGGCCATCCAGAGACTGCCCTACCTTGAGCTCCATCCCATCTGCAGATACCAAATCCTGACACTATTGCTAATATCAAGAAGTGCTCCCAGACAGCAGCCCAGTATGGCTGTCCTCTGAGAGGCTCCACCAGCATCTGACTAAGACAGATGCAGATACAGCTAAACATTTGAACTGAGCCCAGGGAGAACGTGTGGATTCTCAGTGCTTGTAACGGCATGCACAAGACTCTCAAGCTCAAGCCAGAATGAAAGCCAGCATAGAGAGGGAGGTGGTCACAACCCCATGTGGTGGACACCATGCAGGAGGAACTGCGGTGGGCAAGTGAGCTTCCTGGAGATGGTCCACCATTTTTCACACCTGCAATGGCTGTACCATGGAGAGGCACAGCCCCAGGGTGTTCATCTCTGGATCGCTTCTTGCTGCTGCTGTGCCTTCTCATATTTGTTGTTGCTGTGTTCCTACTGGATCTAACATGGTGTGATGGCCTGGGGAAGACCCTCACTGCCTGTGATCTGCTGTGCTTGCTTCTTGAGACAGCCCACTGTATTGGGAAAGTTTCCTGCAGATCAATATGGAGATGGATTTTCATGGAATAATGCTGTTTAGATGAATTAATGATTTCCTGTAATTGCTGATTTGATTGAAATAATTTTAGGAAGTTTGGGTAGAACGTTTAAGGAGAGGTTCAGGTTGTTTTGCCAGAAAGGTATGATAAAGTTAGAATTAAGAGTAGAGTGTGCCCCCTCCTTGTAGAATAGTGAAGGCTTCATAGGTTGGAAACAGAGCACGGTGGGCTTTCGTGCATTACAAGCACACGATTGTACCTGGAAGAGAAAATAGGCTTGGGACGAGCTAATGATCAAAGAAAACATTCATTCTAGGTTGGGTCTGAGTTCCTTGATTCTGTGATCTAGGGAGATGGTCACAGGTTTCTGTGTACCCCTTGAAAAGACAGGATTCTGAACAAAGAGTAAATAATTTTATTACGGATATAAGAATATAGATGATTAGCCAGGTTAGTTGAACAAGACTTCAATAATAAGCCATAAGACAGATGATCTGTTTCTTGGTAAATGCAAATTGTTGTCAGCTAAGCACAGGGAAAAACTTGCTATATAGAGTTGGCTTGCTTAAACTTTGTTAATCAATTACGAAAGAGTTATTGCTTTGAGCTTATAATGATGTTGAGGGGAGAAAGATAGATGGGAAATGTTCAGTTAGGACCGAATTTCAAAAGAAGAATATGTAATCAATAATCCTGTTGTAATTTCCTTTTTTGCAATGATTTTAATCTGTTTTGAAGGATTTTTGTGAGTGTGTGTGGTGGTTATTTTTGAAGAATATATAACCCGTGGCTATGAGGCAATCCTTTTCCTTACATAGAGAATTTTTGTCTTAGGTGGTATGAAATGGCTAAGAGAAAAAAAAAGTTTTTGGAGCTTGTTTCAGCCACTGTGCTTGTGTGTGTGTATGTGTGTGTGTGTGTGTGTGTGTGTGTGTGAAAGAGAGACAGAGAGAAAGACAGAGACAGAGAGAGAGAGAGAGAGAGAGAGCTGATATTCTCCTCCCCCCCTTTTTGCCAACACCAATGACTTTTTCACTGGCCCTAGAGAGTTTTTTGCTGGCCTCAGAGAATTAAATTTAACTGTCAGATAAAAATCAGCTGAATGATTAACCTTCCACTTCATGCCCTTCCTCAGTGTACCTCACCTGTCTAAACTGGCCTTTGGTAACTACCCCCATACCTGAGGTACTATTGGTACATTGATAGCTGCCAGAAAAGAGATAATTGGTCTTCTTAAAGGGTGTGGTCCCTGGAAGATGGAACATGCTCTAGTGGACCGCCACACACCCAAGAGTACATAGCGAGCTCTAATTGGACTGGGAAAGCTTGTGGCTGTTTGTTTGTTCTGTTTTTCCCTTCAGGTGAGGATACAAAGTTGTGTGGGTATGGAATGTGGCTGGGCTCTGGGAGGAGTTGGGGGGCAGGAGTGAATATGATTAAAATACAAAGTTTCAAATTTTCAAAGAATAGACATTAAGAAGGAAATTAGAGAGAATGAATATTCTTTGTGAGTCAGGGTTAAACTATTTTAATTTTTGCAAGAGTAAATAAAGGGTGATTAAGAATTTACAGCTCCTTTAAAGTTATTTGTTGACACCTTGGGAAGGAGAGAGAATAAATA
>NW_022196913.1:55381293-55382042 GCF_008632895.1 Mastomys coucha | reverse complement strand
AACACCTTTACACTTCAAAAACCTTAGCTTTCATCTCTTCAGCTATTGTTTCTGCCCTGCTCACTTTCTTCTTTCCTTCGGATATTCAATTCTTTTAAAACCCTTTTCTAATTTTCATATTTTCATCCCCCCCAGCAGATTTCCTGTTTTGTTTTCTAATTTACTAATACTTTGAATGGCCAGATGTTGACATTTTATACACGTCTGGACAATCCAACTGAGGTTCTTGATCTTACAAGGCAAGCACTTGACCAGCTGAGATACCTCTGTCTTTGAAGTCCAGAAATTCAGTACATACAAAGCCCCTGCAAGTCTTTGTGCTAGATCTTACAAGGAATGAAGGTACCCGAGGCTTGGCTCTTTTTAATAGGGGCATAGATTATAGGTCTAGACTAAACCCTGCTGGGTCAATAGTATTTTCCTTGGATGAGCAATGTCAGCATGAGCTGGGGACATTCTGGGAATTGAAGGTGAGCCTTTTGGATGAGCACCAAAAGCTTTTAACTGCTGAGCCATCTTTCCAGTCCCATGCAACTTCCATAGTCTGTGTACTCTTGTATTCACTTAGAAGATTATTACTGTTAATTTATTGTTGGAGAATACATGAATATAACGTGGTTTGATCAAATCCATCCCCTATTCGCTCCTGTCCAGCTTTTCTCTTACACACTTTTTTTTACACCTTTTTCTCCCAACTCCATGTATTCTTTATTGAGACAGGGTCTTAACACGTGTCCTAGGCCAGCTTC
>NW_022196913.1:55379509-55380537 GCF_008632895.1 Mastomys coucha | reverse complement strand
GAGATTTAAAAACAAAGCCGGTATCAGATGACATCAAGGTGATTTGTCTGGGGAAGTCATGCTAACACATCAGGCTTAAAAGACTTTAAAAATGACGTATCTTTTAGAACAGTATATAATTTCACCCCTTTAAGAGTGAAATTTTAGAATTTTCTTTAGAGTGCTCCGGGGAAACACTTGGCAGTAGACAAAGTGAGTAGTGGAAAAGAGATAAAGCTGAGGTGGAAAAGCATTGCCAGTACTTGAGGCTGGATGGCAGAAGCACACAGAGGAGTTGTAGGCTTTATCAAGTTCTGTGCGAGTTTGAAAATCCCCAGGCAAAAAGGTTGAAGAAATAACACATATTGACTATGACAATCTCTGGGGGTGGCAGGGGAGGTGGAGGAGGGGGGAAAAGTGAAGGGTGTGGGAAGAAGAAGAAAGGAAGAGGAAAAGGAAGAGGAGGGGTTTGGAGCGCTCAGGTAAAAAGCTAGGTACAATGGCACCTGTCTGTATCTTCAGGGAAGAGAGAAACAGAGATGGGAAGATCCCTAGACCTTCCTGCTCAGACAAGATGAACTGGTTCAAAAACCAAGATAGAGAATGATAGAAAAAGATACCTACCATTCGCTCTGACCTCCACACACACATTTGCATAGACACCTGCACACACGTGAAAACACACATCCTTCACACACATACACATACACGCACAAAGTACACACACACACACCTCACAAAAAAAAGTAACAGGAAGGCAGGGATGCTGCTGCAAGCCCTGAAAGATTCCGAGTTGAGGGCTGATGCCTATTCAAGTGTGTGTCTTAATTGTGGGAAAATCTTAATACTTGCAGATGTGAAGAGAGACTAGAAACAGCAGTTTGTGAGACACACCATGTTTTCTCTTCTTCCCCCTGTGTGACCTCGTCCTTAACTGGGCTGGACTCTCTGCCTCTGCTGGATTCTTGACACATGCTTCTTTCTGAAGAAGTAATATGATCTTAAAGTGGTTCTTGCTTTTTATTAGTCCCTTCCTGGTGAGCATCCCT
>NW_022196913.1:54946126-54950970 GCF_008632895.1 Mastomys coucha | reverse complement strand
ATATTATCTATATCCATTCCTCTTTTGAAGGACATCTGGGTACTTTTCAGCTCCTGGCTATTATAAATAATGCTGCTATGAACATATGTCCATATTACATGTTATAAGCCATGTAATATTTGTATTATATGTAATATGTTATATTTCCATATTATATGCTTATAACATGAACATATGCTATGAGCATGTGCCCTTATTACATGTTGGAGCATCTTCTGGGTATATGCTTGGGAGTGGTATACATGAGAAAGTTGGGAAGAGCCTTGAACATACGGGCACAGGGGAAATAAGATTACTAACAGAACACCAATGGGTTGTGCTGTAAGATCAAGGATCGCCAAATGTGACCTCATAAAATTACAAAGCTTTTGTATGGTGAAGGATACTGCCAATAAGACAAAATGCAACCAACAAATTGGGAAATATCATTACCAATCCTGCATCCAATAGAGGGCTAGTATGTAATGTATACAAAGAACTCAAGAAGTTAGACTCTAAAGAATGAAATAATCCTATTAAAAATGGGGTACAAATCTTTTACTTGCTTAGTTAGCATCACACCAAGGTATTTTATATTATTTGTGACTATTGTGAAGGGTGTTGTTTACTAATTTTTTTCTCAGCCTGTTTATCCTTTGTGTAGAACGGCCACTGATATACTTGAGTTAATTTTATATCAAACTATATTGCTGAAGTTGTTTATCAGGTTTAGGAACTCTCTGGTTGAATTTTTGAGGTCACTTATGTATACTATCATATCATTAACAAATAGTAATAATTTGACTTCTTCCTTTACAAATCGTATCCCTTTTATCTCCCTTTGTTTTCTAATTGCTCTGGGTAGGACTTCAAGTACAATATTGAATAGGTAGGGAGAGAGTGGGCAGCCTTGTCTAGTCCCTGATTTTAGTGAAATTGCTTCAAGCTTCTCTCCATTTAGTTTGATGTTGGCTACTGGTTTGCTGTACATTGCTTCTACTATGCTTAAGTATGGACCTTGAATTCCTGATCTTTCCAAGACTTTTATCATGTAGAGAGATGTTGGATTATGTCAAATGTTTTCTCAGCATCTAATGAGATGATCATATGGTTTTTTTTCTTTGAGTTTGTTTACATATTAAATTACATTGATGGATTTCCATATATTGAACCATCTCTGCATCCCTGAGATGAAACCTACGTGATCATGATGGATGATCGCTTTGATGTGTTCTTGGATTCTCGGTTTCCAAGAATTTTATTGTGTACTTTTGCATCGATATTCATAAGGGAAATTGATCTGAAGTTTTCTTTCTTTGTTAGGTCTTTGTGTGGTTTAGGTATCAGAGTAATTGTGGTTTCGTAGGACGAATTGGGTAGAGTACCTTCTGTTTCTATTTTGTGGAATAGTTTGAGGAGTATTGGTATTAGGTCTTCTTTGAAGGTCTGATAAAACTCTGTACTACACCCATCTGTTCCTGGAGTTTTTTTGGTTGGGATTCTATTAATGATTGTTTCTATTTCATTAGCAGATATGCGACGGTTTAGATCATTGATTTGATCTTGATTTAACTTTGATACCTGGTATCTGTCTAGAAAACTGTCCATTTCTTCCTGGTTTTCCAGTTTTGTTGAGTATAGGCTTTTGTAGTAGAATATCATGATTATTTGGATTTCCTCAGTGTCTGTTGTTATGTCTCCCTTTTCATTTCTGATCTTGTTAATCAGGATACTGTCTCTGTACCCTCTAGTTAGTCTGGCTAAGGGTTTATCTATTTTGTTGATTTTCTCAAAGAATCAGTTCCTGGTTTGGTTGATTCTTTGGATAGTTCTTTTTGTTTCTGTTTGGTTGATTTCAGCCCTGAGTTTGATTATTTCCTGCCTTTGACTCCTCTTGGGTGAATTTGCTTCTTTTTGTTCTCGTGCTTTCAGGTGTGCTGTCATATTGCTGGTGTATGCTCTCTCCAGTTTCTTTTTGGAGGCACTTAAAGATATTAGTTTTCCTCTTAGGACTGCTTACATTGTGTCCTATAAGTTTGGCTTCATTTTCATTAACCCCCAGAAAGTCTTTAATTTCTTTCTTTGTTTCTTCCTTGACCAAATTATCATTGAGTAGAGTGTTGTTAAGCTTCCACGTGTATTGAGCTTTCTATTGTTTATGTTGTTATTGAGGAGCACCCTTAATCCATGGTGATCTGATAGGATACAAGGAATTATTTCAATCTTCTTGTATCTGTTGAGGCCTGATTTGTGGCCAACTATATGGTCAATTTTGGAGAAGGTGCCATGAGGTGCTGAGAAGAAGGTATATCCTTTTGTTTTAGAATAAAAAGTTCTATAGATGTTTGTTAAATCCATCTGTTTCATAACTTCTGTTAGTCTCACTGTGTCTTTGTTCAGTTTCTGTTTCCATGATCTGTCCATTGTAGAGAGTGGGGTGTTGAAATCTCCCACTACTATTGTGTGTGGTGCAATGTGTGATTTGAGCTTTAATAAAGTTTATTTTATGAATGTAGATACCCTTGCATTTGGAGCATAGAGGTTCAGAATTGAGAGTTCATCTTGGTAGATCATACCTATGATGAGTATGAAGTGTCCCTCCTAATCTTTTTTGGTCAGTTTAAGGTGAAAGTCGATTTTATACAATATTAGAATGGGTACTCCAGCTTTTTTCTTGGGGCCATTGCCATGGAAAATTGTTTTCCAGCCTTTTATTCTGAGTTAGTGCCTGTCTGATAGTCTATGTCTTTTTATTGAGGAATTGAGTCCATTAATATTAATAGATATTAAGGAAAAGTAATTGTTGCTTCCTGTTATTTTTGTTGTTAGAGTTGTAATTCCATTCATGAGGCTGTCTTCTTTTAGTTTTTTTGTAAGATAACTTTTTTGCTTTTTCAGGAATGTAGTTCCCTTCCTTCTGATGGAGTTTTCCATTTATTACCCTTTGAAGGGCTGGATTTGCGGAAATATATTGTGTGAATTTGGTTTTGTCATGGAATACTTTGGTTTTTCCATCGATGAAAATTGAGAGCTTTGTTACGTATAGTAGTCTGAGTTGGCATTTGTGTTCTCTTAGGGTCTGTGTGACATCAACCCAGGATCTTCTGGCTTTCATAGTCTCTGGCAAGAAGTCTAGTGTAATTCTGATAGGCCTGCCTTTATATGTTACTTGACCTTTTTCTCTCACTGCTTTTAATATTCTTTCTTTGTTTTGTGCATTTGGTGATCTGACTATTATGTGGCAAGAGTGACACTAGCTTGTGCTTTTCAGATTGCAGCAGGGATTTTGCATGGTCCAGTAATGTCTATTATCCAGTATTAGAAGTGGTATAGCCACACTGGTGTGTTTTCTGGTGGGCCCTGATGTTGTAAAGGTTAAATGGGGTTCTAGAAGAGTGTGTCCAAAACTTCCTAAAATTATCATTGTATTTGGGGGGCCCTATGGATGCATGCTCCCCTTTTCCCAATCATTTCCATTTGCTCAGGCTCTCCCATGTACACTAATATGTCAGGCCCTATTGGACTCCCTCAACCTCTGTTGCCAACTCACACCCACTGTGAGCTGTCAGAGCATACTGGGCATCCCACTGCAGACATCCACCCTCTGCTACATTACTGTTGTGTTTCAGGAGTTGTTATGCAACTTCTCACAACCCTTCCCTCATTCCTTCAAAATTCTATTCCTAGCAGTGTAGTGTGCCAGCAGCAGTTGGTGGTATCCTGCATGGTATCATAGCTACCTGTGTGTGTGTGTGTGTGTGTGTGTGTGTGTGTGTGTGTGCAGGTTTGCCCTTCTGGTCCTCATATCTACTGGGTTATTTTGTACTGGTAGAAAGGGAGTGTTTCTAGACATGACTTTTGGGCAGTGGCAAGGTGCAGAATGTCCACATATGTGCTTGTGCCTTCAATACTGTCACCGTGATTTCTGTTCAGTAAGGAGAAGGAAAGTTGCTATCAGACATTGCATACTTGGAAGATGATAGAGCCTGCTGACATGTTTTGGACAATCTTCTAAGGACTTAAGGTTGCAAGGAATAAATGCAGAGTTGGCTGCATTCCTGACCTTCCTGTAAAGATAAACAGTTCTATGACCAGGTGGAGGAAGCCACAGTTGCTGGACAAACCCATCAATCCTTCACAATGACTCATGTATGCTCAGATTCCAGAGGAGAGTTTTGCCACCCCTATTTGGCATGCTCCTTATGGGCAATGACTTTTTCTGACCCGGAATGCATTTATAACGTGGGTTAGAAGATGCTCTTGTTACAGTTCAGGGCTACTCAGTTCTGAGTCAGTGAAGTATTTTAACCTTTCCCATGCCTCTCTTTCCCATGCCTCTCAAGTGATGAAGAAGAAAGGGCCCATCTCTTTGGTTCTTGAGCCATAGGAGTGGGGAGTAACCTTGATAAGGACTGAAAAGTTAAGAAAGGAGGCAGACTCTAGATTCATGAGGATAAGTGCCTGTACTCACCATCAGACACCAGTGAAACTCTGGGTATGAGTGTCTGTACCCTTCCTCCAGTTGCTGGAATTTAGCTACTAGCTCTATGCTCCATCAGCTTCCAGGAGCAACAGCTATGATGTCATGGTCAAATGTCCATATCCCAGATCCAGACCTGTATTTGCAACATGTCCTGGAACCTTGACCACCAGCGCCAGGTGAGCCATGGGAAATAGGACCCTTTGCCCCCATATGCACATAACAAACACCCTAAAGAGGATGCAAATGTGTTTCATCTGAGCCTTGAATTCCATCTGAGCCTTGAAGGGCTTCACTGCCTTGAAGTAGGCACAGCTGTGTAGGCCCTGCAGGTGATGTCACTGAAGGACATGAATAACTCCCTTAAAGAAATACAGGAGAATAC
>NW_022196913.1:54919493-54944947 GCF_008632895.1 Mastomys coucha | reverse complement strand
ACACAAGGCTAACATAGTGTCTGTCACCCTGAGACTTAAAGAGCTGCATTGGGATGCAAATATCAAGGGTGCTGTGGTATTCTCTGCTTTCAGTTTCACAACACTGGTCATATGTGAGAATTGAAATAACAACCAAATACCTAAGGGGCATAAGAAGGGTGATGGCGCTGCCGCTGATGCAAAGTGGGGCCCTGAACACGCAACTCAAGCAGAAGTACTTCCTCCAAGTGTTTTCCATTCTGAGAGGAAAATGAGTTGTTTTGATAATATTTGAGTCTCTTTTGTTTTAGGAACATTGGATTTTTGTTTTGTTTTGTTTTCCTTAAATGTAAGAGACAGAGATGCAAATAGCTGATTTTCTTGCAATTATCTGCAACAAAACCCAGAGTTTCTTTTTTGTTTTTGTTGGGTATAATTTATCATTTCTTAAGCTGTGTCAAAATGATTGCTGGGAGGCACGTGGTAGAAAGTCTCTTACAGTAAGTGAAAGAGTAATTGAACCTGTCGTCATTTGGGTATGGGGGTATCGTAGACGGCCACTGCTGGATCACCAGCAATATAAACAGTAGGTTTATCACAAAGTAAATAAATGTAATCTACAGTCTTCTATCTAAAAAAATTAAAATAAATAAATAAATAAATCATTGGGCCAGAGGTAGCAGGGCCTACTGGAGCAAGCAGAGGCCCTAAAAGTCAATTCCCAACAACCAGATGAAAGCTCACAACTATCTCTACAGTGTGTACTCATATACATAAAATAAATCTATAAAAAAGAAAACAAAAGAACAAACAAACAAACTTCTTTCCTAAACCATGTTCCTTTTCAAGTTCCCCAGACTTGTGCTCTATAGCACATTGTCATGGCTCTTTCACTGATGGGGTTAGCATTACACTTTTCTTTGTAATATTTTGTTTCATTCTCCACCTCATGTTCATTTCTCAGATGATTCCTTTTGTTCTTTATTGATATTTTATTGTATGTTAATCATTTTACTGATTTTGTAACCATAGTTACTAGATGCTCTAATGATGTACGTAAACCTATTTCAGATAAGTAATAGTCAAGCTTTTATACAATAGACAAACTTCTTCAAAGCAGCTGTTTTCTTTCCATCCTCTGTCCCATAATGGCGATTTTTATTACATCTCTGTGATGGAAACCCATCAACATATTGTTTCCTTACTTTATAGGACACCAAGCCCTCTTGAGTCTGTTCATTTCTATATAGACCCTATCACTCCTGTCCTTGACATTTATCTGTTGATTTACCATCTGGTACCATTTCCTTTCACACTGGGACTTTCCTTCCCCATTGCAACTTGTAAGGCTGCCACATGCCATTCTTTTCTTTGTCCTTTGGTGTGGGTCAATTGCCTAGAGCCTGCATAGCTGGAAACAGAATCTAATGCAGGTGTAGCTTTAAAGATGGATGGTGTCCAGATGTTCTTGCTCTTTGACTATACTGAGTGGTTGCTGATAAGTCTAGAAAGTCTAAAAACATTCTTCCTCATTCTGAGGGTTAAAACTACACTGATAATTTTATATCCATTAAGAGTGACTATCTAGCTAACATTCATTATTTGCCACATGCTCAACAGGTTCATTGAAAGTGAAAAACCATACTTTTGTGACTAAGATATTATTGAAGTTCTCTACAGATCAACCCAGTCATTTTTTTTTATCTCTGTCCTTGTACCTGTAGTAACTTGTTAGTTCAATTTTTATGACTATGTGTAATTGTCTTACAACTCCTGGAATATGCTATAATTTGTAAATGCCTGCTTTCTATCTCAGTAGTAATTAACTCTTCTGAAGCTTTGAAGATGTACAGAGTTCTCATTGCAGTTTTGACATGAGAAAGCACTTAATAGCGGTCCTATTATTAAAGGTCTTAATACTTCCTAATGTAGTTTTAGGCATTTTTTAAATGAACATCGATAAGAATTAAGAAATCATCTATTTTGATATGTCATAGTGGATTTCCTATTTATTCTACATCCTCAAGATTTTTCCTATATGTGTCTTCAACGTATCCCCACAACAATCTTCTACATTTTATCTGAATCTGTTGTAGCATCACTCCTGTCATCTCTAATTTTGTTATCTGGGACTTTACATCATTGATTAATTTGGGAAGGAGGTTTTCAATCCCATTAATTTTCTTATGAACAAACTCTTGTTTAACTTACTGTTTATACTCTTCATTTAGTCTCTATTACATTTGTTTCTGCCACAATCTCTATTATTTCTTGCTGTGTACTGCTTGTAGAGGGTGGCAAAGGGTGCTTTGTTTTTCTAAGATCTCAGGATGCATCATTAGGTCATTTGTTTGAGATTGTGCTTTTTTTCCCCCTTGTTGTTGTTGTTGTTGTTGTTAATGCATGCACACACTGCTACAAGTTCTCCCTTTGGAACTGTCTTAGCTATATCCCAATGGTTCTGATAAACTGTGTTTTACTTTCCTTTGCTTATAGAATTTTAAAATTGTGCCCCTAAGATTTTGTTCACCAACTTTCAGGTCATTGAAGAGTGTAATGGCCATTCTCCACTAATTTGTGTAATTTCTCCTGTTATTGATTCTGATTTTATTCTTCTGTTCTTTGGTATGATAAAGAAAATTACTTCCTTTTCTTCCTAATTTGGCAGACTTTATTGTGGCCTAGAATATGACCACTTATAGAGATTTCGTAGGCTATTTATAGGAATCTTTACCTTTGTCTTTTGTTGTTGTTGTTGTTTACCAATTTTTTATTAGATATTCTCTTTATTTACATTTCAAATATTTTTCCCTTTCCTGGTATCCTCTTCAAAAACCCAATATCACATCCCCCCTCCCTCTGCATATACGAGAGTGTTCCCCCACCCACCAACCCTCTCCCATCTTCATGTCCTGGCATTCCCCTACACTGGGGCCTCTAACATCCTCAGGCACAAGGGCATCTCTACCCACTGATGCCAACAAGGCAGTACTCTGCCTTTTATAGATTGCATTGGCTATTTAGAGGGATGTGTACCTTTGTCTTGTTAATAGACTTTTCTGTATGTCCATTGTAATTTATGGTATAGTTCATTTCTAAACTTTGTTAAAATGTCCCATCTAACAATGATATTGTAAAATGGAAGTCATCTTGTTTCTTTTTGTATACAGTATAGTTGTTCATTCATTTGCATTTTTAAAAAATTTTAGCTTTTCTTCTATTATACAATAAATACATCATGACCTCATCTTCCCCTTCCCCCACTCCTCTCACTTCCTCCTTATCTCCTGTGTCCCACAGGCCAACCCACTATCTCCTCTCAGAAAAGAGGAGGCCTTCCAGTGCTATCAACCAAGCACAACACAATAAGATTCAATAAGACCAGGCACAAATCATCACATCGAGGTTGGATGAGACAGTTCAGTAGGTGGGAAAAGGTACTGGTATCAGGGAAAAGAGACATACCAATACTTTCGCTATTATGAACCAACCTGCCAAATGCTAAGCCAACAAGAGTTACATATATAAATAAGACCTAGTGCAGGCCCTCACATGCACTGAGATTGCTCC
This sequence comes from Mastomys coucha, assembly GCF_008632895.1. NCBI lineage: Eukaryota > Metazoa > Chordata > Mammalia > Rodentia > Muridae > Mastomys > Mastomys coucha. Next base: position 54,941,398 of record NW_022196913.1, on the reverse strand, counting down.
TCCAGTCTCTGTGACCTCCCAACCACCAGCCATGCCTACTTGATCCAGAGCCATGCTCTCCTGGTGTCTTCAACCCCTCTGGCTCTTACAATTGCTCACCTACCACACCCATGATATTTTCCCAGCTCCAAGGGGAAGGGATATGATGTAAACCTTCCATTTGGGCCATCTCTGTGCCTAGTCTTTGGCCATGGGTCTCTGCATCCTCACCCAAAGCCTGTGGGGCTCAGCTTCTTTGATGACAATTGAACCAGTCCATGAAAATAGCTGAATATCATTAGGAATCATTTCACTGATTTGAGGGAGGGGGTGTAGTGGTGTTTTGTTTTACCCTAGAGCTCTGTACTATTCAGCATCCGGTTCCTTTTCATCCCATCAATGTAAGAAATATGCCAATAGCATAGGCATTGCCAGGGTAAGCTGTCAGGTGGAACATGATAACTATCAGTGTACGCCAATTGACTAAATGGGTGTGTGTGTCCACTAGGGCCTCATACCTAGCATTTTATGTGGAACAGTTTCTGGAAAGGGAACTGACTCAGCAAGTTGTGGTTCATAAATGGTAAATGTAGAGGTGGCTATGGATGACCAACAGTGCCTGTAAATAAATAGTGGACGTGTTTGGAAGCAATGTGCTTGTGGGCATCTAGTGGGGAGGAATAGCAGCCCTTGTATTTTGGGCTTCTACAATGGGGGAAGGGAAGTCCAGCACTGCCTGGTACCTAGAAGTATATTTGTGAACTTAATGGCAGGATGGTGGGGCATCTGGCAAATCCTGATATATAACAGTGTTTGGGAGATGGTGGTCTATCAGGATAGCTCACAACCAGGGGCTGGGTGGGCTCAGGGTTGTGTGTGTTTTCATGAGACATTTTCCTAGTAGCATATTCTGACCTTGGGGACCCTGAAAACCCAGCGATAATGCCCTCTTCTACCCTGGGTCTGTGGATTTCCAGGGCCATCATGAATTTGCCAAGGTTTCTCTGACCCACACAGCAGGAGTCTTTCTTTGTGGTGAAAATCAGGGGACCTTTAAACTTTATCCATTCACAACCCAAATTTTGAGCAAAGAAAATTTTCACAGGACACAAAGTGTGTCTATATTTATAATAAGGTATGTCACTCAAATATTTACTGCTAAACAAACTGTCAATTTGTTTTAAATCAGTATTGAATGCATATTGCTTTACTATTTGTTAAAGACAAAAACCATTTTCATACAAATGAGATGCATATGCTCACCCATAAATTTTTACATAAAATTTTTACATTTTACATAAATCACTAAAGCTTAAATGAATGTTTGACATGGAGACTTGCTACCTACAGGTTTACAGATGGTGTAAATATGACAGTCTCTAGTTAGGGTCTGAAGCTGTGCCAGGCATCAAGGATTTTACAAGCAGAGCCTGGTACATTTAGTATATGAAAGGTGGCTATGAGTGAAGGGGGCTATGTAAATATAAGTCAGGAGCTGGCAGGGTAAGGTGGAATGGGTAGGAGGACTGAGGGCCTGATACCTAGAAGTGTATGTGGAGGCAAGGTGTGTAAGAGTGCTCAATATCCAGCATTTTATGTGGAGTGCAGGGGATGCCCAGCTGCTGGCCCTGATAGGTTTCTTACTCAGCCACATGAATGTGAATCCCACATATACTGCTACATAACAGGCCCTGCTGGGTGGGTGCCCTCAGACTGCTATTGCTTTACTACAGTGCCAAGAGTCAGTGTCTGCCTTGGAGGCCTGGAAACTAAAGTTGGTATGTGGTGCTAAGGTGGAGGTGTCCATCAGAGTCTGATGAACCACCAGGATGCTGGCTGCCTCTAGTGGTGTGTGTAATAGGGCCTGATTTCTAACTTGTTTTGGGGGTTGAGGAGGTGTGGGTGCATAGCATGGTGTATGCAGCTACAGGACAGCAGGGAACATCAGGGCCGGATTATTTAGCCTGCATGCAAAGCTGGAGCTTGCAGCTAATGATCAGGATGTGGGCAAGAGTCTGTGAGGGGCAGGTTGGGGTAGTTAGCTGTTTTCATTAGATAAGCTCTTTTAGACAACGTAGGGTCTATTATCTCTTTTTGCAACCACCAGGTTTCTGTGGTGAGGTCTCCAAATAGCTGGCCTCCTGGAAATATGAGCTCATTTGAGGGAGTCAGCTTTTATGGAAGTTCCTTCAAGAATTATATATCTTTCTTTTTCACTCAGGAGGGAGGAGTGAAGCCAGCCTCTGCCTCTCTTCCAGCGTGCAATGGGAGCGGACATAGTGAAAGAGGACATTGGGAGGTGAGAGCTGACTGGGCCAGAACATTCTGCCATAGATGTGACCTGGAAAATAACATTTTTATCCTACATTGTTGACTAGTATCTAACAAAAACCAGGAGAGTCTTTGACAAGTGGTGGGTATTTTCCTCTGGAGCATGGCAGAGAGAGGAGACTACAGAGAGGTTTTCTAGTTGGTGAATATATGAAAGGCATCCCCTAGACCCTGTTCTTTGTTGTTCTGGGAGATGTGGGGTTACAAATAGCTCTTGCAGCAGGTGATGCTATCATTCAAATGCTAGTTATTTCTGTCTCCAAGGTGGTGCCAAATGCTTGAGTCATTGCTAGCCTTATTTTTACTTACCTGTTATGGGAATAGCACAGGCCTCAAGTTGCCTGTTCCTCATCTTCCCCAACATAGGCCTGGGGAGTCCAGATTGAAGGCTGCAGTGGAGCTAGGCTGGAAGCCATGCATCAAGTGTACTAGTTTAGGGGTCACCATGCCTCAGGGTGTTCTGTTAGTCCTCTGCACCTGAAAGTTAGCATAGCTCTGGGGGAACCTCAGCTATCTGCCCTAGGTTGGCAGGAGGCCTACAGGCCTTTCCTGGGCACAGCACCAAAGCTCTGCAGGAATCTGGTCTTTCTTCTTGTCCCATATTTATCAAATGAACCAGGTCCAGAGCAGGGAAAGGATTCACACAGGGTCTTTTAAATTTCAGGTCTTTATTCAGCCTCATAGAGCAATCTCATCTCAGTCCTGACTTCCTAGTCTAAAAGTATGGCAGTGTATTCCAAACCAGCATTCAGTGCTAGCTATGCCAGGTGGAACAGAGATCTATCTACCTGTCAGGGGATGAGAAGGCTCTGCTGTTAAATGTTTCAGAATTCTAGTATACAACTTCCAGGTGGTATTGCTTTCAGGTCCATCTCTCCTGATGCAAACCAGGCTTATGCACACTCTGCAAAGCGTTTGAACTCCTCCTACCTCTTAATTAAAGAAAAAGAGAGGCAGAACCTGGTCTCCTAGAAATCCCTCTTCCTCAACATACATACATTCAAGTCCTACTCTCTGCTTTGACAGAGGGCAGTCTGAGACTGTGATGGTCTGGAGATCCCACACTCAGAGCCTGTGGTTAAGAGCCAGATCTCTTAGAGAGTTCTCCACTTTGCCTGGGAGAGAATTCTATACATGCATCTTGTTGGATTCCTAAAATTGAGGGGCACACCTACTGAAAGCAGAGTTGGCCTTCACAAGCAGTTCATAACACCCCAGGCTTATAAGCAGTCATCAGAAATTCCTGGGGATGTAGTGACAGTTCCTGCTGCTTTTGATAGTGTACACACATTAACTCCATTGTGTATCCAGGCCAAATGATCATGCAGAAAGTTATGCTGGCCTGAAGGATGCTTCAGATGCACCCAAAACCAGGAATGCAATGTATGTTGCTCCATCCTGGTTACTATCATTGCATCTTGGGATCTTTAAAAGTTTGGTGTGTTTGTTTGCATTTGTGAGTGTGTGTGTGTGTGTGAGTTTGTGTGTTGCACTTTTGCTCCTATATAACACTCTTCTCAGAAGCTAATGTGTCTGGTTCTTCAGTGACCCGTGGTAAGGATTTCTGGACAGCTTTATCCCTTTAAGTGTGGTTTTGTTCCTCCTCCTCTTCCTCCTCTTCCTCTTCCTCCTCTTCTTCTTCCTCCTTTCCTCCTCCTCCTCCTCCTCTTCTTCCTCTTCCTCTTCCTTTTTCTTCTCCTCCTTCTTTGAGATTACACTACATCCTTCTAAGCAGGATGGGGCTTAGAGTGACACTAGCCAAAGATGTCAGTGATGTTTAGACCTAGTGTTGACACATGGATGCAAGTAAGGCAAAAAAGGATAAAAAATTAAAAGAACATTCAGGAAAAATTCTAGGGGTACTGGTGAAAGAGTAGGGTAAATTTGAAACAACCTATCAAAAATGATTATTAAATTTACAGTGATTTTACAAGTTTATTATAAAAGATAACTATTTCTTGATGGCATTCTTTGTCTAATTATATACATATATTAAATGGATATTATATGCATGGTACTGAATATGCCCACAGAAATCACCACATGAAGGACACACTTTATGCATCACTATCCATCAAACCCTGTCCCTTAGATTTTGTGAAATCTCAGCTGGCTTTCCATGCATTACAGGTAGGAGCTGTGCCACTGAGTCATCCTCTATACCTCAGATAAGAGTACTCAGACTGATCTGACAGAGTCATCTTCAATGATTTTATATACTTGAGTAAGGACATATGTAGTTAAAGACAGGGCTCTATGTGTCACAGGCTGGCCTGAATTCTCTTAAGTATTGGAAGATGACCTTGAAACCTTGGACTTCTGTTCCTTCTGTCTATTCTAAGAGCTGGGAGTGCAGGCATGAGCCACTAAGCAGGGCATGTGTGCTACACAGAATGGAACCCAATGGCTCCAAACTCTTGCTTCATCCTGTTGAGGACTGTAACAAAGTATCTTTTTATCTTCAATCATGTGCCTCCTCAGTTCCCCATCTCTGAAACAATTGAAAAGCTCACATTTATCTGCAAATGGTAGCTGTTATTAATAGCTCTCCTCATTCCCTAAAATCTAACCACATGAGAGGTGGATGCAGGATGATCAGGAGTTCAAGGACAGCTTCATCCACATAAACTAGAGGCAAGCTTATACTATGAGAACACTTTCTTGCACAACAACAACAAAATAGATACCAAGTTGGAATCACTCTGCAAGTCAGTATAGAGAACTTCCAAAAAGAAAAAAAGAATTCCAGATATGACAAAGGCATACCACCCATTGACTTACTCCCAAAAGAATGGGCATCCTACTTCCCAGAAACTTGCCTTGTCAAGTGCATTATCCCCTCCTCCATCTCAAGTGGAGTAACCTCACAAAACAGGAAAGTACAAAAGGTCTAGGAGGTGAGGGTGTGTGGAGAGGGGGATAGTAGGACACAGGTGCCATAGGGGGGCAACCCCAAGAACTATGGAGGGGACTTTGACAATCTCTGGGGATGAGTGATGGAGGGAGGGAATCACTGAGAGGGATCATTACCAAGGGTGATAGAAAAAGCCAGACAAGCATTACTTTATGAGAATGTAATGATGCATAAAGTACTATGTGGACATACAGACAGCACCCCCTACTCCATGCACACTGTACACATATTCTGAAAACTCCTAGATTTCACAGTTCTTATTGCTGCTGAGTGAAGCAGGGGTGAAGCCATGTACTTTCCACAGCATCCTCCTCCTACTTTGGCCAAACCGACAGAAGCCCTGAGTTTCTCTGCAAACTTCCTGTGTATGAGGTTCCAACATTCAAGGGTGAAGATGAATTTTGTGTGCTTGAGAGCAGTGTCATCCTTTTACCTGAGCTATGGGGAGCTGCAGGCAGAGGCAGCAGCTTGACAGTGCTTTGAGTGAGCTTTGGTGATAGTGACATCATTTCTCCAACCAGCACCTGGGTGTCCTCACCTTGGCATCATACATGATATCCAGTCCAGTCAAGTGGCAGAGGAGGTGTTGAGGTGCAGCTTCTGGTCACCCAGATAAGTTGAGGACTTTCCCTGTGCAGAGGCAAGTAACTCTGGTTGACACCACAATTCTCTGCATCCTGGTGGGGCTCTAACAGGTAGGGATCCCTCTTTTCTCCAGGCCTTCCATACAGTACCAAGTGGTATTTCCTCATCTGCAATAAGCAGCACTATTTCAGGGATGCCTTGAGAGGAATCTGTAGTTTGATGGTAGGAAGCTTCCAGGGAGCCAATCTACAATGGATACCTCATGGAAAGAGGTAAGATGGCCAACTTTCCAGCTCCTGAGAGGTTGGAGAAATGAGAGTCTGGACTGACTGCTCAGCCTAAGGTTTACATCCCAACTGTAACTTTCTGTTGGATGAGTTTAAGTGCAAGCACTCTCATGAGGTCATCCTGTATGTGGCATTGCCATATTTGGGCAGCACCTTGGTAAGGATGGCTGGTCCCTGTGGAACTCCCGGTGAATACTGCTTCCCTCATCTTCATGACTGGAATGCCCCAGCACCTGGAGACACTGAGGAAAGGATGCCTTTGTCAGTATTCTCCTCTCTGCAGCCAACAACAGCAGCTCCATTTCTGAGTGTGGGTCTTCCAAGGGTGAGATATTGACTTTCTGCTGAATCTAGATTGGCATGTGGACTATGAATCATTTATATGACAGAAAATGGAGTCTGCCATTGCAGAACCCCAAGCCTTGTTTGAGAGTCCTTTTTCTGGGAAGGGGTCTTCCAAATCGTGAGCAAAGTCTTCAATGAAAACATCATCAAGTGAACATCTATGGCAATTGCAGGGTTGTTTACAACACTCACTGTGGTGGTGTCGATAGATTTGTCCACTTAGACTCTTGTGTTTGAATGCTTGGCCCACAGGGAGTGACATTATTAGGAGGTGTGTCTTTGGAAAAAGTGGTCATGTCTGAGAAATTGTGTCATTTTATGGGTGGGCTTTGAGACCCTCCTCCTACCTATCTGGACTAATCTTTTCCTGGCTGCCTTCTGATCAAAACATAAAGCTATTAGCTCCTTTCCCAGTACGATGCCTGCCTGGATGCTGTCATGCTGTTCGCCATGATGATAATGGACTGAAACTCTGAACCTGTGAGCCAGCCCCAATTATACTTTATAAGTTGCCTTGTTCATGGTGTCTTTTTACAACAATTGAAACTCTAAGACACTCACATTTCAGAGAGATGGGAGCTATTAAAAGGAAACATTGACAACACACACACACACACACACACACATATTTTGTGTCCAAGTATGTACATAATTTAAATGCAGTTGTAACACTTGGATTGATAATGATTCTCCCAAGAGCCATAGTTAAAGCAGTACTGATCAAGGAAATTTCCCTTTTTATTACAGATCAGAGCTCAAGAGTCTCCTCTACAAACAAGATGAGCTGTCACTATTGTTCTTTGCTGTTTCCCAGAATTTGAAGGTCAGATCCTCTACTTATTGTACACACATACATGTGTATCAATAAAGAAATCATGAATTGGGTAGGGGATGGGAGAAGCTGGGAGGGCATGACTGAAGTAGACACAGTTCTGTATGGAGTTCTCAAAAATATATGAAATCATTAAATTAGAAGAAATCAAAAATTGAAGGTTTGGAAGAAACATAGAAAATGCACAGGGACAGTAAGGGCTAGTTAGCAACTGACTGAAAATATTTTCCAAAAGTACCAGAGAATTTGTTAAAAATTGTGGATGTTGGTAATGCTGCGAAAAAAAATTTCTGGAGTAAAATTTACTGTCACAAAAGCAGCGCAAGGAGTGATGGGAAAAGGCATAGGAAAATAATGTATATTTGTAAAATATTTTGCACATATTCAAGTATGTCAAGGCATGCCTACTTTATGATGCTCCTTTGGAGTTCACTAATTAATGGTGTTAGCACACGTGGAAGCACCGGCATTAAGGAAGAGCCCCCTCTCTGAGGTAAAGACAGTACACACTGTAGACATAGACAGTGCTTAAAAGACACTCACTTTTTCTTTTAGACTGTGAGTTTCCTGAAGACAGGAATTCCTCAGTCTTGTGGCCCTCTGGACCCAGAAGGTTATCCCTAGAGTTGTTACTGACTCAGGGAGGAGCTGAAGCTCTGAACAAATATAAATCTGACCTCAGAAATATGTGTGTTTTTAGGGAACTGAGAAAGAAGTGTGGCCATGAGTTCTCCTGTAAGCAGAGGCAGTGGGGTAGGGACGGTGCTTCCTAGAGAGCACAGAGCATGCAAAGCCGCGTTTTTTACTCCTGCAATAATAGGACTGTCCACCTGTGGTCTGGATGTGAATCTTCTCACCAGAGTGCAAGAGTCACATGACTTCAACCTGACCAGTTAGGAGAGTCCTGGTTGGCTAGCCAGTCTGATTGGCCAAGTTCCGGTCATGTGACCAGGAGTTACAGTTGGTGCTAAGTGGCTGAGACAGTTAAGGTTTCACTCCAGGACTACAGAGCAAGGAGATAGTTCGCTGAGGGAGTGCTTGGTATCATGGTTTCAGGAGAGGGGCTCCTGTATACACCAACACCCAGGTACAGCCTGGGCTTATTTTCTTGCTAGTGAGGTGGGTCCCGCACCCTGCCTCCTCAGCTTGTCTGCATCACTTTGGTGGGGTTGTAGGTCCTGACCCTTTCTTCCCACTGTTTAGTTAAGGGAGGCCTCTGGGCTGCAAGAGTCTGGATTCTGAACCTCCCAGGACTCTGCAGCACACAGGGGACAGTCTGTGGCGACTGAGACTCCCAGGACCAGGCCCAGCACAAGCCCTGTGGACCGTCCCAGGGAAGCAGAGCCCTGCCCTCTTTCATGTCCCCGTTTTATATGCAGGCCCCTCCAAACGTGGATATTGTTCTGCATAGGAATGAAAACACACCACATTTGTCTTTAGAGATTTGGTTTACGTATCACCTGTAGCATTATCCTTAGTTCCATCTATTTTCTGGAAAATGACAAAGTGTCATTCTTAGGCTTAGGTGCTTTGTCTTGTATACTCTTCACATGCTTTTATGTAAGGATCTGTGTATTTCCAACTCACCTTATATTCATGAGTATAGTGAAGCAGAGTATAGGGAAGGAGAACCCTGCCTTCTTTCATGTCCACTTTTTATGTCTAGGCTCTCCAAACATGCAGATTCTGCATAGGAGACAAAACACACATTTGTCTTTAGAGACCTGGCTTGTCACACAGATAACATTATCTTTAGTTCCACTTTTTTTCTGGAAAAAACAGTATGTCATTTTTAAGGCTATGTACTTTTTATCTTGTATACTCTTCACATATTTTTATTTATGGATTTGTGTATTTCAAACTCATATTCTTGAGTGAACTGATTTTGATCATGAACGTGAGCTTTTAAATGTTTGGTTGAACTAGTGTGAAGTATCAAGTACTCTTGTTAAAGTTTCTGCATCTTTTGCATGAAAATATTAATATAGTATTTGGTTTGTTGTATTGTATGAGGGTTTTTACACACGCGAAGGACAGAGGACAAATTGTGGGGCCAGTTCTCACCACATCGACAGTACTAGGTCTCATACCCTATGAGGGACCTTACCTCGTGTACACTGCTAGGAATCAGGCCCTGCTGTTCCTAACTCACATCCTTGTTTCATGGCTAAAGTTTGTCCTGTTAGGCACTCAACTACCAAACTCAGGACCCTCTGAAGAATCAGAGCACACAGGACACCCCTTCTCTTGCCACCATTGTGCTGTGTATAGTATCAGGTACTATACTAGAGTGCCCTAGGGGTGCATGCTCCCCCTTTCCCTGTCATTTCTATCTATACACATTGCACGTTGTCAAGCCATGCTGGACACCGTCCTGCCTTTTTCCTGTTTAAAATTCTAGGTATCCGGCCTTTATCCAGGTGCCCAGATTGTCCCATGTACTCTAAGTATCAGAACCTAGTAGACACCCTCGATCCCTGTAGCCAACTCACACCCACTAACATTTTTCAGACCCTAGTGGCCATCCCACTGCAGAACTCCACCCTCTGATATGAAACACACTGCTATGTTTCAGGGCTTGGTATGCATCCTCTGATAAGTCTTCCCTACTTCCTTCAAAGCCACATTCCTAGCAGTGTAGTTGGCCAGCAACAGTTGGGTGGTGTCCAGCAGAGCATCATAATTAGCAGTGTGTCTGTGTGTGAGTGTGAGTGTGTGTGTGTGTGTGTGTGTGTGTGTGTGTGTGTGTGTGAGAGAGAGAGAGAGAGAGAGAGAGAGAGAGAGAGAGAGAGAGAGAGAGAGAGAGAGAGAGAGAGAGAGAGAGGGAATATTTTCCCTGCTGGTCCTTATATCTACTGGACCATGTTGGAAGAGGGCATATTTCAGACATGACTTTGGGCAGTGGCAAGGTGCAGGATGTCCACATATGTGCTGGTGCCTTCAATACGGTCACTGTGATTTCTGTTCAGTAAGGAGAAGCACACTTGCTGTCAGACACATTGAACACATGGAAGATGGTAGAGCCTGCTGACATGTTTTAGACAATCTCTAGGAATTTAGGTTGCAAGGAATGAATGCAGAGTTGGCTGCATTCCTGTCCTTCCTGTGAAGATAAACAGTACTGTGACCATGTGGAGGAAGCCACAGTTGCTGGACTTCACACAAGCCAATCAGTCCTTCACAATTACTCATGCATGCTCAGATTCCAGAGGAGAGCTTTGCCACCTCTCTTTGGCCTGGTCCATATGAGTAATGGCTCTTCTTACCCCAGAATTCATTTGCAACATGGGATAGAGGATGCTGTTGATACTGCACAGTGAGTACTGAGTCAGTGGGATATTTTAAAGTTCATTTACAGAGTCTGGTTTCTCTGTCTCTCAAGTGATGAAGGAGAAAAGGCCCATCTCTGTGGATGTTGAACCATGGGGATCAGGGAGCATCCTGACAAGAACTGAGAGGCTCAGGACTGAGCCTGGCCCAACTTCTTGGGAATATGTACCTGTACACGCATCAGACACCAGTGAAACTTTGGGAACTTAGCTACTAGCTCTATGTTCCTTCATCTTCCAGCAGCATCAGCTATGATGTCATGGTCAAGCTTGTCCAACATGGAACCCTCATCCCAGCTCCTGACTTGTATTTGCAGCATGTTCTGGAAACTTTTCCACTAGCACCAGGTAAGTTACCGATGGGAAATCGGACCCTTTGGCCTCATTTGCACATTTAGAAGGCCAAAATATCATGTCCTCTTTTTCCCACCAAATGCTGCACCAAATGTCCCAAATAGATTGAGAAAGTGTTTGAGCTGAGCCTTGAGTATGACCATACATTTGCACATGTCCTCTGGACAGGATTACTTGTGGAAGGGCCATATTCTAGTTCAAATCCCAGGATACTGCTAATGTGAATATGAGGGACTTAGGATGCCCATCCCTAACTCTTTTTTTTCCTGGAGGAATTCAACTGCCTTGAAGTAGGCCCAGCAGTCTAGGCCCTGCAAATGATGTCTCCAGCACATTGCCTGCTGTGGGGGCTTACACTGATAGTCTAGAACACAAGACAAACACCAAGGGCTCTCATGGCAGTGAGTCAAAGACAAGCTAAGCAGAGATGAGACAAAAGAGAGGAGAAAGGTTTATTACCTGAGGGGGTAAAGAGAGCATTGGGACTTTACTCTGGGAGCCTGTACATATGGGTAGAAGTGTGGGTCCATTGGAGGAAGATGCTAGTTTCCCGAGCATGCTCAGTATAAGAGTTCACAACACCCCCAAAGCATGCTTAAGGAAGAGTTCACTGTACTCCTTAGCATGCTCAATTTATGTTCATGGAGCACCTACCTTAGAAATTTAAATGGCAGAGATGCTTGTGGCACTGCTCAACCTTCTGTGCAGTATTGATGCTACATTTAGTGGGGAGGCTGATTTGATGGTGTCCTCTTCAGAAGGTGCCTGCCTCACAGCATGGCTAAGACCACAGTGGACATTGAGACTTGTTGACAACACTTGGACACACAGCACATGTGGAACTGTTTGAGATTTGAAGCCGTTTCATGTAAACTTTACTGCTGGGAATCTATGTCCACGTCAATCAGTGTAAGGAAGAGTCACTTAGGAAAACAATATAGAATTACATAGATGCTTTTCCTTCTGGCCTTCCTGCCTGATCTCCTTCTGCTAAGCCAGTGGTTCTCAACCTTCTTCACTCTCCAACTATTTAATACAATTCCTCATGTTTGGTGACCCCTCAGCTATTAAATTACTTCGTTGCCACTTCCTAACCCTAATTTTTCTAGAGTTCTAAATCATTACATAAATATCTGATATGCAGGATATCTGATTATCAACCCCCAAAGTGGCCGAGACCCTCAGTTTGAGAATCACCACTCTAAGCAGCTCTTGCAGGGTTATCAGCTTGGCCCTGAAACTTGAGATGGCCTGGTGTCCATTGGAGTGCACATCTCCCTGCCACAAGGCTCTCTGTGATGACCTGAGATGGCCTGGTGTCCATTGGTGGTGCACATCTCCCTGCCACAAGGCTCTCTGTGATGACCTGAGATGGCCTGGTGTCCATTGGTGGTGCACATCTCCCTGCCACAAGGCTCTCTGTGATGACATTATCTACATTGCTGAAGTGTGAGAGTGCAGGAATATTCCCTTTTCCCTGAGTGGAGCCTCCATTCTTGTGATGGACAGATTGTGTTTATATGATTTTAGCCAGCCTGTACAGACCAGGCTTTCATTATGTAAGACACACTGTTCTTGTGTTAGACAGGAGGCTAGTTCCTGAAAGCAGGAAATGTACTCACATCTCTTCTCTAAATGGCCCCAAAATAGAACCTAACTAGTAATAGTTGGATCTACTCAGTTCCTGCATGCTGGATGTATGTAAATTAATGGTATCTGACCACTGGTGATCAAGATAGAACTGCAGTACTGTGTTAGACTCCAAGTACATCAGCTTGTATCCAAACAGGATGCCAAGATTTTGGTGGGCTGTAAAACAGAACACAAAGAATAAAGAGGTGCCATTTGCTGATTGCCTGGGACAAATTCAGTTCCCTTCAGGTCCTTTTTGACTAATCTTTTGTCTAATAAACTTGTCAACTATGAGTATATTTAGACCCTTGTATATATTCATGTAACATATATGTGATATGTTATATATCATATATTCTTTTAATTATATATGATATATGATATATTCTTGTAATATCTATATTATATATAATACATGATATATGACATTTATAATATATATGAATATATATTATATATAACACATGTCATATATAATATATATACATAACTATATATAAACATTTAGACTTAATTCATGTAAAATGGGCTTTTAAGAGAAGGACACCCTGTCCTTCATGTGCCCACTCTGAGGGAGGCACTGGAAAAGGTTACAGTGACAGAAGAGATGTGAGTACATTCTGTTAGGTCCACTTGTTTTATTTAATGTCAGATTTCCTTGCCCACTCACTAAATTCTGGGTGTTTGATCTTACACTGTGTTCCTTTCTTTCAGTAGCACAAGACCCCAGTTATCTGCAGAGTGGAGAGCAGAGACAACTGGAGCCTTCCCTATAACACTTCTACACTCCTTTTGCAGGCTCCAAATGCCTAATCTGTGATTCTAGATACAGGAAAGGGAGAGACTAGGAGGTAATGGGCTACATTAAAAAAAAAGTCCACCTCAAAAACACATTCCTTTTTAAGTTGATCAACCTTTCCCTCTAAAGCACATTGTCTCAGCTATTCACTGATGGGGTTAGCCTTGCATTTTTCTTTTTATCATTTTGTCTCATTATCTTTCTCATGTTCATTTCTCAGGTGCTTCTTTTTGTACTCTATAGATACTTTATTGTGTCATGTTAATTATTTTGCTGATTTTGTAACCATAGTTACTAGATGATTTAATGATGTGCCCAAACCTATTTCAGATTAGTAGTAATCTAGCTTTGATAACATAGAACACCTGCTTCAAAACAACTGCTTTTCTTCCCTCCTCTGGGCCATATTGCCATGTTTATTACATCTCTGTGATAGAAACCCATCAACACATTGTTTCATCACTTTATAGGACACCAAGTCCTCTTAAGTCTGTTCATTTCTACACAGACCCTATCACTCCTGTCCTTGACATTTTTCTCTTAAAATTGATTTACCATCTGGTACCATTTCCTTCTACAATGGGACTTTCCTTCCCCATTGGTGCCTGTAATGCAGACACACCCCATTCCTTTTTTTGTACCTCCTTGTTGGTAAAGTGCTGGGAGCTTGCACAGCCTGGAAGCGGGACACAGAGTCAGACCCATATAGCTTTAAAGACTGATAGTCTCTGGAGGTTCCAGCTCTCTAACTATACAGAATGCTTGATGATAACTTCTAAAACATCCTAAAAACTTTATTGGTCATTCCAATGGTGAAAAGCCACTGGCGTAGGAGATGAACCCCTGTAGCCTAATGGCAGGGGCTTAAGTAGCCTTTGCTCCTTTCCTACAAGAACCTCTCAGCTCTAATTCCCAGCCTGCTAGTGAAAGTCACAGAAAAAAGAACACTTTTAAAAGTGATTTTTCATCTTTAAAAACACCCAAGTTCTATATCTAAAAAGTTATTCAAGAACTGTACTCTCTAAAAAGTTCTCTAAGAAAAAAATTCTGTCTTCTCTTTGTCCTCAGCCCTTGTACATCTTTCGCAATACATGATCACATAGTAAAAATTTCATCACAAGTTTACACATAAATTCATACCATAAATTGAGTAAGAAGTTTTCAACACAGAATGTTTACATGCACATCCATTAGGAATAATTATGTTTCTAACTAAACATTATCTGTCACAAGCTCAACAGGTCCATTAAAAGTTAACCATAATTTTTGTGACAAAGTTATTATTGAAGTTTTCTATAGATAAACACAGTCCATATTTTAATCTTCTGTCCTTGCATCAATAGTAAATCATTAGTTACCTTTTTATGACCTTTGATTAATTGTTTTACAATGTCTTAGAATGTGCTCTAAGTTATAAATGCCTTCTTTATATCTAAGAAGCAATTAACTCATAACACTTGAAGACTGGCAAAGTTTTCATTGCAGTTTTGACATCAGAAAGAACTTACTGGACTCCTATTATAAAAGATATAGGATCATCATTAAGAATTAAGAAATCATCTATTTGTCTATATAGCATCACTATAATATAGTACATCTTTTTTGTTCTGTAAAAATCTGCTCAAAATGATGAGCTAATATCTAGTGATTGATATATAAATTTAATAGCAATAGGAAATGCATATTAATAGCAGGAATATTTCTTCAAATATAACCTTTTTTGCCTTACCTAAAGAAGCAATTCTGTCATAATGTTGTAGTCCATAGCAGAACCATCTCAGAAAGATCACCTGCTTGTTTTTGGTTTCTCCTAGATGGCTCCTGAAATCAACGACTTTATGAATAAAGCATGGCTGTTGTTTTTTTTCCAATTTTGCTGTATGTGAAGGGCTAGTTGAGCCCCTCAGGGCTTCCATGTGGATAGCCATTCATTTCAATCTTTGTTCTAATTTGACCTGGGTCACAGACTCTCTGGTCACAAAAAGAACTGGCTCCTGCTTGTCTCTAATTCCCCTCTACCAACATAGATGTTTGTTCACACTGGGAGAGGGGAGCTAGTCAAACCCTATTCCTTTCTTCACTTGGTTCAGATGATGGTCACAGGCCCTCTGGCATCAATGTTTGACTGCAGTGGTCTCCAAACCCCCCTGTATATGAATGAATGGTTGTGCTCTTCAGGGCTGGCATGGCCACAGCTCATTATGCTTCCTGCTGTGATATGGTGTGAATCAAAGAAGCATTCTGAAGTGTGGGGTGAGGTACCCAGCTGGGATGTCAGTGATTCCACTTTTCATTCTTGTAACTTTGATGGTCCCCTATGTTATTCACCAGAAACTGGTACAAAACATTCATGAGGGCTTGCAGTTCAGCTGCCATAGTGCAAATGGGCTTTTCTCTTGTTAATAAGTCCTGTGTCTGATTTTGTTTTTCAAAGAAATCCTCTTCACCTTGTATTTTGTGCTGAGGTTTCCATATTGTACAGCATCCCTATGATGTTTGTTAGAAATCTTTTAGGAGGAGCTTCTCTTTTTCACGGCATATATAAGGAGGACTGACTCCCAGTCTTGGCTGTATCCTTGAGCTGGGTGGAGCTCGGGATAGAAGGCCTTATCACCCAAGCCTTTCTCCCTTGCTTATGCCTCTAGATCTCATAAAATTTGGCCTCTCTTCATGTGGATAAGACACCTTGTGATTCTTTGTTGTCATCTTGTCCTTGGGGATTGTGAACTCTTGAGTCTCCATGCCCTGATCTCTCCTTATAAAGATATTACCTAAGCCCTGAGAAGTGTTGGGGGTTTGGCATTTAGTCTAGAATCTGGGTAGCAAGTGCTATGAAGGCAAGCTGACTTTGGCAGGGTGTACTGTACTGGGGCCATCTAGATAAGCAGGCTATGGCTGCTTGCTTGATTTCAAGTCAGTCTTACTATATATTTGTGTTTTTAAAGCTGAATCCCCCTGAGTGCTGTGGGGTAGGTGTTTGGAGATGGCCCAGGCTTCTGTTGGCCTCCACAAATTCAAAATCCCTGGGACTGATACTGATGGTTTGGCCATTGAAAATTCACTAAGTCTCAGACTCTTTCTCTCATATGTATTGGTCTGTTTGGCCCCTGAAGGGGGCACCTCTTCTTCAGTGCCCACAAATGTTGCACTCCTGTGGGGATGTCCTAAGGCCACATACTCAAACCTCTCCCATGGTGCATGTTTGGCCATTATTGGGCTGGTATTTGGTTGTAGGCTACCTATTCCAGTTCCTCAGAGAGTTCTGCTCTGCTGGAGTTTTGCTTAGAAGAAGCAGGAAGCATAGGGCTCAGCACACAGGTATCACTGTCATGGATCTGGATGGGCCTTTGAGGGCCCATAGCTAGCAATAAGTGGATGGGGACTTCTGAACCTCTGGAATTAAGTATGTAGTCACTGCATTGTCTAGCCTTGCTGCTGGTATATTTTCTACTGTTGTTCTTCCTGGATCTTGATGTACATTTTCCTAGATGATAGAAGCCTTGAAATGGAATTCACCCTTGGAATCACAGATGGGTGAGGAGGGATATACAACCTGGGGAAGGTTTAAGGCTGGAACTTTAGGTGGGGTGAGATCCATTGCCTATAAGAATATGCATATATAGGTTCTTTCTGTTTCATGGGAAGCTGTATGATATATGATTTCATCTTCCTTTCAGTCTTTGACTCAAGCAAGGAATGATGCTTGGTGGGGATCACATTGAACAGCTGGTCTCTCATTGGTGCAGGGTTCCTGGGTTTCAGCACCTTACCAGAGTTGCTGCTTGAAGTGCAAGGCATATCTTTGGCCCCAATACCAAGGTCATTCCTGATGGTATTATATATATTAGACTTTGCTATGGACTTCTTTAAGGGCATCTCCATGGGCACAGACATCATCATCTTCTGGCTCAACTTTAGCTGAGAAATTGAGAAGGCTGGGAGAATTTAAGCCAGTTCTTGGATAACTTCTATTTGCTAGGAAATATCCCTGAGCTGTGTCAGTTCCCTGGACAGGAGGACCCTGACAGGGGTTTCTTGTTGTTTTCCGACATTACTTGCCTTGTCTTTATTCTGTGGCTCCTCATGATGCTGGACTATGTGACAATGCTCAGGAAGGATGGATGTTCCCTGGTAGCTTTAGTGAGCAATGTGCTGCTGGACAATTTGTCAGTGGGCTGGCTAATGGCTGTTTGGTATTTTACATATCATAATCTCTATTATCTTTCCAATTTCAATACATGAAGCAAGGGTTGGTTTTCAGTTGGGAAGGATACCTGTATCCCTGTCTCAGTAGTAGGCCATGGCATTCCTCAGGCCCTACATTGGAATCAAGAACGTGTTTGGTTTGATGTAGAGATTTTGAGGTTTTCAGTTCCTAGACCCTGGTTATACCTACAGATCTTAGTATCACAAGTTAGTGAGGCAAAATGGCTGCCTCTGGGAGAGGGCATGCTGCACCTAAACAGCATACAGGAGGCAAATGCCATCCAAAGCCATGTGGCTAGCAGGAGGGCATTACTTTAGGCCAGAGCTCTTCAACATGTTTCAGGTGAGGATGCTAAATGCATGAATGGAGAGTTTATAATCCCTAGCTTTAAGAGGGGTGGCCATGCAGGCTCGGTGATGAGGCTGGGAATTGCCTGCAGTGTGCGGTTTGTCCTTCCCTTTCTGTGGAGCCCCAGGATTCCTTTCCCATGTGTACTTTTGCATGCTCTTGGCAAATGTGTTTGGGGGTATTTCTTATCTTCAAGTGGCTCCTAGAATCCATCCATGGCTCACCTGCTCAGGAAGAGATGTGCAATCCAGCACATGCATGGAGGGAACAAGCACAGGGGATTTGGGTGCAAACTCCAGTGCTGACAATGCTGGTGCAAATGCTGATGATGCTGATACAAGACAGAGGATGTTGGTGCAAGCACAGAGGATGCTTGTGCAAGCACTGAGGATGCTGGTATAAGTGCAGAGGATGCTGGTGCAAGTTCAGAGGGTGTTGGTGCAAACACAGAGGATGCTGGTGCAAGCACAGAGGATGCTATGCAAGCATGAAGACACCAGCACCAGTGTGGAGGGTCACAAGCACAGCAGCATCACACCAATGGTCGGTCAGCTCATTATGGCAACATCTGGTATCCATGTCATAGAAAGCAAGGTAAGAGAAACTCAGGTCTAACTTCCTGGGCAGCAGTCGCCACTGCCCCTGCCCTTGGCTGTTAGTTCCTCGTGTCTTGCAGGCAGTGTGACCCCAAGAGACTTGAGTGCCCTTTCAAGGCCGGCCTGAATCTCGGAGTTCTTGCACAGAGATTAGCAAGTGCTCAGATGAGGGCTTCTTTCTATCATTCATAGGGTCCCTGGCTTTTGAAGTGCATTGGAGAATTTAACAAGCACAGTGTAAACTTTGAAAATGTGTCACATCTGTGTCCCTTACACTCAGGAAGCTTCTAAGTGTTTGCAAATCATTACCTTTTGACATAGAATAGCTCATATCATTGAAAATGATGAGCCACCTTGCTATACTTATGAAAGTTGTCCATGTAAGGAGGAAGACCAGCCATCCACCAAGCTATAGCTCCCTTAATGCACAGTGACGTTAGCAACTTCACACAAGGGAACAGACCTTTCTAAATTCAATCTTGTGTCTTCCTATAATCATAATAGTGAAAATAATCAAAAAAGTCCTTGTATGAGAATCAGATGAATAAAAAAATTTACACTTTTATTAACTTGGATATGACTTATCTATTTTGATATGAAGTCGTATGTGTGTAGGTGGGGGTGCTTATTGGGACTCCATGTGTGTCCCAATCCACCACCTGACTTCCTCTCACTCTCTATGGATTTTTTCCTATAGTCACTCCTTGTCAACTGGTTGCTGCCTCTGCCTCTTAACCTGTGGTTTATTCAGTCTTGTTTGCAATAAACAGAAAGCTCTCGGACTAAGGGTGTGTACTAGGACTGGACTACACCACAACCAGAGACAAGTTTTCCAGTATACAATCTCAAGGTTTATAGTGTAATCAAATATTCTGCAACATATTGTGTCATAGAAAGATATATTCAGGTAGTAGAACTGTTTGCATGTATATGTATGTGGTAATTGTATGTATGTAGACAGTGTACAGAAATTAGTGTACAGACATTTGTGTCTTTGTGGATGCCTTTCCTCTTGGTGCTGGGCATGGAATCAAGGCAGGACTCTGTTTATGAGAGATTAATACTTTTTATTCTGTATGTATCTGAGTGTTTGGATATTCATTCATGAATTTTGTGAATGTGTGTATATGGGTGGCTCTATGATCCTCTTTATGTTTATTTAGGGTAGTATTTTTGAAGATTTTGTTTATATGTGTATGCCTAGTGTTTGCATTTGGTCCTACATGTTAGATTGTTTTTAGCTGTGGATGAATTTGAGTGCTCGGAGCTAATGCAGGTGTTTTATGGTATGTGTGGGACCTGCCCTGTGTGTGACTGGAAGCAGAGAGGCTGTGGAACTTGTATGTACATCAGGAATTGTGGGATGTATTTACTGGGACTGTTAATTTCCTATGGATACGTTTCAGGGTGATACATGAGAGAATTAGTGTATGCCCAGTGGTTTGTAGAGTCTGTGACTATTGTATCCTTATTGTGCTCACATGAGCCACTTGGAAGTAGGCATGTTTTTTTTTTCTAAAAGAAAGGCAGTATATTTGTATGTTCAGGGTGTAGGTAGCAGGTACATGCTTGTGTTCACAAACTATGAAGTGTATATGTTGTGAATTATGTGCTATGGCTTGGGGGTTGAAATGGAGGCTCTTAAATGGAGAGCAGGTGGCCTGTAGGCCATATTTATGGGGAAAGATTACTGTACAGGAACTGGCTTTGGGATGCATCAAGTTGGTATGAAATGTGCCCCACTAGTATTGTTACATGATGTAAAAGCCAAGACTTGTCCCCTCCTCTGAGAATATCTTGCTGTTTACTGGCATATTCCTCCCATGTCTATATATGCACTCATGTATATGATATATATGATCAGATGATTTTGTGGAGAGTGTACAGGCAACAATGAATTGGCATGTTTTAGAGGTCTATGAGAATTGTTACTGGCCCATTAGGCTATTGACCATAGTGGTTCTGAGCTATTGCAGTCTTCTGTACTGTGTTAGTTAATTCTTTAAGGCCAAAGAGCTCTCTTTAGTGTTTACTTTGGATTATTCTTTATGCAGATGGATTCAGAGTTGTCTGTATTTTAGTCACATAGTTGCTCTTTTAACATAAGTTTTATCTTCTATGCATTCTTGATTCAAAATGGTTGGGTCTAGTGAAGAGATAGCTGTGAAGAATGTATATTTTTCATAGTGTATTGTCTGTATGGTGGGTGGCAGCAGTCACAGTATTGTGATATTTCTTTGACAGGCAACTAGATATGCTGGGTCTTCTTCACTGATATCAATCTCCCTGAGAATAATGTGGCTGCCAAAGGTGCTGCTGACTCCTCTGTAGAACAGCTGGTGGGCTAGAACGTACTCATCAGAGTGTAGTTATTGAAAACACATGTCTAGATCATGTGCTCTTACTGCTGTGGACCTCTCTCATGTTGGGTGAGTACTACTGAATATTAAGTAAGTTATCTGTGTTACTAGTTGTGAACTAACACATGTCCAAGTCAAGCCTGAGATTTCGGGGATTAGGTAAGACATTCATGGGCTCCTTGTATTGAGTATGATGTATGTAGGTATGTTGAGATGTATACATGCCACAGGACACATTCATAGGTGAGAGAACAACTTTGTAGAGTTACTTTATTTCTTCCACATTTATATGGATTCCAGGATTGTCACTTGTGCCCAGTTCTTTACCTGATAAGCACTTGCCTGATTTTACACTAGAACCAAGCTTCAATATCCATTTGGAGGAGTGAACCTACACACAAGCCATAAGAGACCACCCTACCATTTCTAGGAAATCATGGAATTATCACATTTAATAGGGTAAAGGCAATAAAGTAACAAATAAGACATTGAAAGTGCCAGATGAAGTGTTAGAACGGCAGGTTGCGTCAGGACATACCACACACTAGGC
Organism: Mastomys coucha; assembly: GCF_008632895.1. Taxonomy (NCBI): domain Eukaryota; kingdom Metazoa; phylum Chordata; class Mammalia; order Rodentia; family Muridae; genus Mastomys; species Mastomys coucha. Next base: position 54,919,950 of record NW_022196913.1, on the reverse strand, counting down.
CCAAACGGTTCCATGTGTAAGAGGTTTGAGAGGGAGAGAGGGGGAAGTAGTGCAGAAAGAGAGGAGGGAGAGAGAGAGAAAGAGCAAGATGGAGAAATGTTCCCCATATATATATATGGGTTCTGATGTAGTGGCCGCAGGTAAAGGTGGGAGGTGAGCCCAATGGATTCTGGGAATATGGCAGCTGTTGCCCTGGTAACAGGTCCGTGAGACCCGCCCATGCATCACCACAGGCTTTGGATGTCCTGATGCTAACATACCTCCCTTTTTGATATTATAAAGAGAAGGAAAGAAAAAGGGAAGGGGAAGCTGATGGTGAAAAGGGAACGAGGGCGTTGTATCTCTTATGCTACTTCCTGCTGTCTAGGGGCGTTGTCAATGGGGAGGGGTAGTGCCACGGACACCTGCGTGATGGCGGTATTTGAGGTGAAAACTTCAAGGAAAGTCAGCCTCCTGC
>NW_022196913.1:54910440-54918842 GCF_008632895.1 Mastomys coucha | reverse complement strand
CCCACCTGGCCAGAATCCCGTGTCCCGCGGAACAGGGACCCCGCGAGAAATCCCGGTCCGTGGCAGGGTAGCTGGCTTTCACCATCAGGATCTACTTGGTAAACGTTTGCATCAGGTTCCTCTGTGGACAGTGACTCATCTGTGAGCAGCGGCTGGTAAACCTGTAATAGGAGCTGATTGATAGTTTGGTTAGAATTTTTTTGTATTTGTCATTGAAGAAATGTAGAGATCAGAAATTAGAAGAAATGTAGAAATTAATGAGGCAGGGAGCAAATAATAACACCAGGAAGATGACTAGGAAAGGAGTTACAAATGGGAGTATCCACTTCCATATGGGGTTTTTGAGAATCTCAGAACTTGGAGGTCTCACAGTCCCTGAAGTTTTTTTTACGTCTGACTGTAGCTCCTGGATTTTATTTCTTACTATCCCGGATTGGTTGACATAGAAACAGCATCTTCTTTAGCTGTCAGGATATCTAGTCCCTGTCTGTTCTGAAGCACCATGGCTGCCTATGAATCAATCTGTTTTTGGATAGTAAGCACAGTTTCAGACATTTTTTGAAAATCACTTTGAAACTGAGAAGTGAATGTATTATATTGGGTCATGGAAGTCGTTATCCCTGCAACTCCAGTACCAACACCTATGGCTATTCCCATAGCAACTAAGAGTGGCACAACTTGAACTGCCCTCTTATGCTGGGCAGCTATCATATCTACAACTGGGATTGGCAGGGGTTTGTTTCCCTGGATCACTCCCAGTTCAGGGAAAAGTAGTACTAATGTGCAAACTCCTGACCAGCTAGCAGGTAAGTGATGATATGCCTGAGTGCCACAAAGAATTGACGTGTTTTGGATTGTAGGGCATTGTGGCAGAGATGATACATCAAAGGTTATGGTTCTATTGCAGTCTAGGGAGCTCAGCATTCCCACTGAATGAGTCCCAGAGGCCTTAAAACAGGTTGCCACACCAAAGAGAGGGACAGAGGTAAGCTATGGAGTCATGGCGACACTGGAGCCAGGGCAGCCGACAAAGGGTGAGGTAACGTTACTTGGCAGTATCACTGGAGACGCTATAAGTGACAATTGTGAGTTAGTTCCAGGGGGTACACATAACCAGCACTCCTTAAAGCGTCCAGGTCTGGTGACATTAAGTAGTTGGTATGCTGATGTCAAGGTCTGAAGTAAAAGGCAAAATGACAAGTTAGTGCCATTTATGAGGGGTGATGTCAAAGAGGTAAGGATCTTGGAGGAGTGTTTGATTATCTCTCCTACTTTTGCGATATCCAGGGATTGGGCAATTGAGACATATTTTCTCTGAATATGGATGGTACTTACTGGGGCCCCGGGCTGATTTTTATGATAGAGCTTACCAACAACTCCTGTCTCCCACCTGGAATCCCACGGGTCTTGTATGTAGAAAAAGAATGTCTTACGATGTTGATAGAAGAAATGATTGATCCATGATCCTAGCATACGTATTTGACAAGACCAATATGGGCAGCCCCCATATTCATCTGGCCATTTTCTACAATAATCTTTTGTCTGATCAAAGAGAAAGCAAGTATAGAGATCATAATATTTAGATGTAGCTACAGATACCAGGCTGATACCAGGCAATTTGGATTGGTTCCTGGCATCCGGCTATGGAGCAGTTTCCTGAGCCTATTTGGAAAGACTTGTTTGTTATCTGTGGGGGTTTCTTGAACCTCAAATCTCCAGGTATAAGGGGTACCCTGGATAGAAATGAACAACAGGGGGAGGATGAGAAACCCATGTCTAATCTAGTGAGGTCGAGTTCGGCTGCCATAGTGGAATCTCATGGGATTCTGGGATTGGGGACAAGGTGGGCTGTCTCGTTGTCATCTGGAGCTTAACAGAGCACAGTCCTGTTAAGATTGATGTGTATGAAGAAGAGTCATTTTTAGGTGGAGGAATGAAAGGTTTGAGGTGAGACAGATGGATCCAATGAGAGAGTCTCTCGAGTTTAGCAGCTGTAGGGGTCACAAGAATTATTTTAAAAGGGCCCTGCTATTTGAGAGAGAGAGGTGAGGGCTGATGACCTGGAGGGGATAGAAGGACTTGGTCTCCAATGTTGATTGGCAGTGGACAGGAGACAGTGTATGGCCAAGGTGGTCAGCAAAGTTCCATGGGAGAGAATGGAGGTGGCAAAGTAATGGGGTAAGTAGATAGTCTGGGAGGGGAGAACATTTAGGTGAAAGACCAGGAGTTAGGACTGGATGTCCATACATGAGTTCAAAGGGAGAGATGAGGAGAGGTTGCTTTGGGAGAGCTCTAACCTGAAAAGAGCCAGAGGTAGGAGTTTTACCCAATCAAGGTGAAGTTCCTGTGACAGCTTAACAAGAGTGGTTTTTAAAGAGTGATTAGTTCTTTCTACCTTACCAGAAGATTGAGGGTGGTAAGGAATGTAAAAATGCCAGGGGATGTCTAGGGCCTTAGATAGGATTTGAGAGACTTGGGAAGTAAATCCAGGACCATTGTCTGATTGGAGAGAGGCTGGGACACCAAACCGGTTGATGATCTCTTGGAGGAGGATATCAGAGACTGTCTGAGCCCTTTTGTTAGTTGTGGGAAATGCCTCTACCCACCCCAAGAAGGTGTCCACCAAGACCAGGAGGTACTTGGCACGCCTGACAGTGGGCATGTGGGTAAAGTCAAGTTGCCAGTCAGTTCCAGGAAGGGAACTTCTAGCCTGATGGGTAGGAAAAGGGGTGCTATGATACCTTGAGTTGGGGTCAGACTTCTGACAGATTTTGTAAGAAGCAGTGATAGATTTTAAGAAGCTTAAGTCCTCAGGAGTAGGCTGTAGAGAGAGAGGGTATTGAGCTTGGGTTGTATACCTGGTAGAGTCCAGTAACTGGATGACAACAGGAGAATGGTGTTTAGCAACAGAGAGGTTCAGGACGTCCCAGACTCGGGGATCTACCTGAGAAGCTGGTAAAGGAAATAACATGGTAGTGTTAGTAAGTTGCCTGGCTAGGAGAAGGAGCAGAGGAACTGCTGGCAAGCCTGGGTTTAGGTGAATGTGGGGAGCAAAGGGAATAGAGGCTTCCAGCCTAGCTAGAAGATCCCTTCCCAGTAAGGGGACAGGACATGTTGGCCCTACCAAAAAGGAATGGGTGAAAGGTACACACCTAAAAAGGCAACTAAGTGGTGGGGTCTGGAGAGAGAAGTAAGGTTGTCCTCCTACCCTAACAATAGGAGAACCAGAAGGAGAAGTGGGTCCCCAATACTCTGTCAGGACCGCGTAAGTGGCTTCAGTGTCCAAGAGGAAGGAGACGGACCGCCCACATACCACGATATTTACCCGGGGCTCCCTGCTAGTGATGGCAGTGGTTGAATCAGGGGAGCTTGGGCCTCCTCAGTCAGCCATAGACAAGCCTAGGAGATCAGTTGGAGGGTTATCTGGGAGTGATGTCCCTTTGTTCTGCATAACATGAGGGCAATCAACAGCCCAATGTCCCTCTTGATGGCACCTAGGGCATGGCCCTCTTGGCTTGTGGAAGTTAGGGCAGGCTTTTGCCCAATGACCTTTTTTACCATGTTTGTAGCAGGTACCTGATGGCCTCTGAGTCTTAGGAGACCACGAGTCCAGGGTAGTGGCTGGGGCTGGTCGGACAGCCTTTGCCAGCATATGGTATTTTTGTTTGCGGACTTTGTCATCTCTCCCATGGTACACTATGAAGGCCAGCGCTAAGACTTCTGCCTGTGGAGCTAGGGGTCCCCTCTCCAGTTTTTTAAGTTTAGTTCTTATGTTGGGGTAGCTCTGGGAAAAGAAGTAGGTCATCAGAAGTTGCTTACCTTCTGGGTTTTCAGGGTCCAGATTGGTATGCTGTAATAAAGCCTTCGTAAGGCGTTCTAAAAATTGAGATGGATTCTCCTGCTTGTCCTGGACAACCTCTTGGAGTTTTTCAAAATTTACTAGCTTTAAGGCCGCTTTTTTAAGACCGTCCAAAAGGCATGTAATGAACCTGTCCCTGGCTAAAATACCACCTGCAGAATTGTAATTCCACCAGGGATCCTGTTCTGGCACTGTCTCAGAGCCAATTGGGTATGTACTGTCTGTTTGGTGAATTTCATCTGCATGCCCTCTTGCTGCTTCCCAGACTCGTCTGCATTCCTCAGGAAGTAAGTTGTTAGTAAGGATCATATGAACATCATGGAAAGTCAAGCTGTAAGATTGAGTCATATACTGGAACTCTTTAATAAACTTGGAAGAATTAGAAGTATAGGACCCCAGCCTGTTTTCTATTTGGGAAAGTTCACTAAGCAAGAACGGAACATGTACTCTGACAAGACCATCTACTCCAGCAACTTCCCTTAGATGTAGGACCTTTGCTGGGTCAGGTGTCTCTGGGGAGGAAGGACTTGGAGGTTTGGCTGTAGCCTTAGAGCAGGTGACAGGAGGAGTGAAGGTAGCTGCCAATGTGGGGCATTTGGAGTGGCCCACAGCTGGCACAGAAGGGGAGGGGTCTGGAGAGGCAGAGCTAGCAGGCTCTGGGGCATCCTGGTGAGGAGGAGAAACTGAGGCAGCAGTTTGGGTTTTCGATGGTGTAGAGACAGGTCTGCAGCAAAAAGGGGTGGTTCATTAGCTGGATCTAGCATTATAGCATCATCTAGTGGAGGTTGTGTAGATTTCATGGCTAAGAGAAGTTGGGTTGGGGAACAAGAAGAGCACAAGGAGGGATTGGAACGGAGATAGATAAATGCTTGGACATAGGGAACCTCCTTCCATTTACCAGTTTGCTGGCAGTATGTATTAAGATCTCTTAAAATAGTTGGATCTAGGGTGCCATTAAGTGGCCATTTTGAACTCCCATCTAGTTGATATTTAATCCAGGTCTTATTGCAGAGATATATTAATTTTGATGCCTTCAAATCAGGCGTTAGCTTCAAAGATTTGAGATTTTCCAGGAGACATCCCAGTGGGGTGCCTGGAGGTATGGTGGAAGTATGGAGGTATTCTGACACCCATTGGCGGGTAGTTGGACTATTCATACCAGCGTCCTGAGAACAGTCCAAAAACCAAGAAGTATCAGCCAAGCTAGTGGTCCAAGTTGTCACGAGGACCCACTAGTGGTTACCCAGCAGACCCTGGGCCTGCTGTAGAAAGCAATCCCCCTGGATCCAAGGATTTTTCAGTTGCAAGAGCCCAGAAAAAATTGGGGAATGAGAGTTGCTTTCGAGGGAGGCGCAACCAATGGCAGAAGTCCTAAGACATATGTCAACTGGGAGGCTTGACTGTAAACCCTGTGGTTCCCAGAGAAGGCTGGCCAGGCCTTATCTGGAAAGCTGGAGGTCCTCCCCTTGACTGATCCTATTAATTAATATGCTGGTGTCTGTGCAAGAATTATAGTGGATTGGTAAATGGAAAAGATGAAGCTGAATGGATAGACCAAGCGGGGCACGGCTCACGAAGTAGAAGTTTGTATGTGCGTGGCTACGGCTCTGATTCTGGCTGCAACTTGGTGGTGGTGTCTTCAGTGAGCAGCTGCAGCTTCCGTGGTGACAGCCTGTGATTATCGTAGCCGCCAGCTGAGGTGGCCACAAACTCGCATACTCAAGGCAGCCGGTGCTGGGACCAATCCACGTAGTTGTGACTTCTGCCTACCCCACTGCAGGTTAGCGGAGTGGGTGCTGACATGAACCGCCATGTCCCAGGTGTCAGCACCAAATGATGTGTTAGAACGGCAGGTCGCATCAGGACATACCACACACTAGGCCCAAATGGTTCCATGTGTAAGAGGTTTAACTAAGAGGGAGAGAGGGGGGAAATAGTGCTGAAAAAGACGAGGGAGAGAGAGAGCAAGATGGAGAAATGTTCCCTGTATATATATGGGTTCTGATGTAGTGGCCGCAGGTAAAGGTGGGAGGTGAGCCCAATGGATTCTGGGAATATGGCGGCTGTTGCCCTGGTAACAGGTCCGTGAGACCCGCCCATGCATCACCACAGGCTTTGGATGTCCTGATGCTAACACCAGAGAGAGTTAGTGCTGGAAGAGACTGGTAAATCATGTGATGTGTGTGGTACAGGGGACCACAGGCAGATAACACCAAAGTTCTAGCTGAATTTGGCAGGGAGATGGACCTTGAGCTGAACTTGTGGTAAGATCACAAATTACTTATTGGTGTCTCAGAGCCAAGAAAGGCTTGGGTTGACCCAAACTTTCAGAAAGGTCAGTCCAGCAACCTGATCAGAGATGAGGCCACCCAGACAGCTCTGAGCAGGATCTGTAGCTTTAGTGGACTGGCTGAGGCAACACAGTTCAATTGTCCCTTGAAAGGATGTTTGTCAGCAGGTCACATGTAGATATAGATCATCATCAGAGAAGCCTTCTCCTGCGGCAGATGGTTCTTGGGTTTCAGAAGCATCTTCGTATCCAGACATCTTTCTGCTGCCAGATGATGTGATGCCCTGGAATAACTGGTGAATAGGGGGTGGGGTCTGCTCTGCTGTGTCCCATTATGATTTTGTTTGTGAGGGATCTCCCTGTTCTCTTTAGTCTGCCTGTAAATCTGATGGATGAGGTGCTGTTTATTCTTCAGCAAGGATGCCCCTTGCTAGCCAGCAGATAATATCTGAGTCAGGAACAGTTTTTCCAGTGTTATCTGAGGATTAGTGAAAATCCTGTGACTCACCATGGGCCTGACAGAAACAAGAGTTAAGTTAATAATGCCTCTGCCCAGTCCGCCCACCATACCTGCAGATATTTAGTGTTCTGCTCAGCGTCATTTTCAAAAGTTGTGTTCTGTTTGTTTTTAATTAACATGTAGTGTGTTAGGTTTTGTTGCAGAAGTTTCAAACACAATTTGTTTCCCTTGATTCTCCTCTGTCCCCATCCACATTGTATCCTGCCCCTGGATATCTCCTCTCAGATTTCATAACATATGTGTTTCTGTTGTCCTTTCTTCCTTTTCTCCAACATCTTTGTTGCACGTAGTTTTAAAAATCACTACCACCTTTGCCCGGGAGCTGCAGCTCCTGGCTTCAATCACTACTACTTTTGCCCAGGGTCGGCCACCACCAACTCTAACCCTGCTTCCCTTTCTACCCACTTTTGCCTGGAACCAGTCAAGCTACCAGCCTCTCCTGAAACCCTTGAGTCCTCAGATAAAAGACACACACACACACACACAGAGGGGGGGGGAGGGGGAGGGGGAGAGGAGGAGAGGAGGAGAGGAGAAAGAAAGAGAGAGGGAGGACAGGGGGAGGGAGAGAGGGAGATTTGAGAGCTTTTTGTTGCTTTGCCTACTAGGATTGCTGGACACAGATATCTACCACCTGGAAAAGCATGCCCTCACCAATTTATTATCTCCATATCTCCACCTGCCCTAAACTTAGTGTCTATTCCCACCTAGCCCCTGCTGTTTGGCCCCATCCTTGGCCACCTGCCTGTAGTGGAGGCCATACCCCCAGCTCTCCCAAGACCTCACATGATTGCTGCTCTCTTCTCATTTCAAAGCATGGCAGAAAGGGTTCCCCTCCTTCCTTGTGTCTGCCTTTTTCTCCTGGGACCTGGGAACCTCCCCTTACATATGTGGTCTCCTATTAAATTTCATAACCTGTTCATAACACAATCTCACACACATTTGTACAATACCCTTAGATATAGAGTTAGCTTTCCAATATGAAGAGTACAAGACCCCCATTGTCTTGCCCTGGCCCTCCAGAGTCTCTCATGCTCTCATGGCCTAGGGCCACTACTGTTCTCACATCATATGCACAGGCTGGAGATAGGAGCCAGAGTGTTCTTTGGGAAGTCAACAGAGCCAGACTGTTCCCCTCTGTTGGTGGAAGATACTTTCCAATATCAGGAACAAGTGGTTTTCATCTCTATTTTCTCCTCCAGCATCTTTCTTCTTGATAAAATTTATTTTATTTTATTTTGTTTGCTCCTCCCTCCCTCCCTTCCTCCCTCTCTTTCTCTTCCTCTTTCTCTCTCTCTCTCTCCCCTCTCTCCCCCCCCCTCTCTCTCTCTCTCTGTGTGTGTCTATGTGTGTGTGTGTGTGAGAGAGAGAGAGAGAGAGTTCAAGGCCAGCTGAGGCTATATTAGGGAAAAAGAAAAAGAAGGAAAATTTCCCATTCTGAAACTGTCTTCTAATTACTAGTAACATGCACTTAAACTTGGCCTCAAAATCCTTCATCTTTATAGCCATGTATTTTCATTCTCATAGCTTCTCCTGTTCCTCTTCTCACTGGTGACATAGGAAGCTTCCTTCAGAAGTTCCAATGGTCCATGGCTATTCTTTGGGTAAACTTTAAAAACTACCTTTTAATAGAACAAAATCTGATTTGCGAAAGTCAGATATAAGTGTGCGGCGCTTCTGCTGCCTACCAGCAGCAATAACGACCAAACACCTGGACTTCTTCTCTCGACGGTTTA
>NW_022196913.1:54880012-54898169 GCF_008632895.1 Mastomys coucha | reverse complement strand
GCATGCGCAGTACACACCCACTTGGGAGGGCGCATGCTCAGTATACACCCAATCGGGAGGGGCGCATGTGCAGTAGAATAGTCTATTGCAGCTGCGGCCGCCATCTTAGATACGATCGTCAGCAGTGGCCGCTTAAGATCTAAGCAGCTGACAATCGTATCTGCGTGGCTGCCTACAGACCTACAGAGAGGCACAGGACATGCTCACGTAGGGCAGGGGGAAAGAATTAAGGCTGTTTGGAGCCCTGCTCATCCCCGCTTCAGCCCCGTAAAAAGCAGCCTGTGTCTGACAGACATCTGCCATCTTGGATATGATCGTCTAAGCGGCCGCCGCTGACGATCGTATCCAAGCAGCTCCCTACATATAAGTAAAAATCAGACATAGTGCTCTCTGCCTCCATTACTCTAGAGCAGTGGCGCTCAACCTACCCACCACTGCCACCCTTTAATACAGTTAAAGGCTGTGGTGACTACCAACCTTAAACTTATTTTCATTGCTATTTCATAACTTTGCTGTTATAAATAATAATGTAAATATCTGTGATTTCCAGTGGCCTTAGGTGGCCCTTGTAAAAGGGGTGGTGAGTTGAGAGACTGCTATTCTAGATGCAGGAGGCTTACCCACATATGTGGCCCTGCTTTGTGTCCTTCCTCTGAGTTTTCTGCACACTGGTAGGCTTGCTTGAACCGGCATCTTTGCCCCTGCAAAAAAGCTAAATCCTGTGTGTGTGCTCCTCTTCTCAAAGGACCCTTTGGAATAATTCCATGGACAGACACTGCACTCCCCACTTGGAACGGTAAGCTGGAGGAGCACTGCCGCTGTGGTGTTTCCAGAATATCATAGGCGGTTGCTTTGCCCTGGAGTCTGGATGTTGTACCTGCCTGACACTTGGAGAATAGGGTGATATGGCCTGGTACCACCCCATTGTTTGGCAGGGCATGCCTACCTGGAGTTTCTGTTTCTTGCCCAGAATAATCCCCACCCCTAGCATTCTTTAAATCACACACTTGGGGCCGGGGTTGTGCCTGTGCCCATATCAAGGCTAATCTTTTCATCATCTGATCTTTGAAATCACGTGTTTTCTGAACCGTTGCCTCCAGATGCTCACCAGCACAGCTCTTGCCAATCTGTTACCTGTTTCCTTAGGAGCCACATAGTGTCGTTCTCGCTGCATTTGCCTTTGACTGACCTAGGTAGACCCTTTGTCCTTCTCTCCATCCTTCCTCACTGCTTTTGCACTTCTCAAAACCTATGTCCATGTAAAGATCACTTTTCAGCATGGGGCTAAGCAAAGCCCCCAGAGCCTCACCCCAGTCCTGAGATCCCCACTGAATCAACCTCTCTAATTCTCGGTGAGCACAGTCTTATTTGGCCTGGTGACTGAGCATCCTAAGCTGCCTTTCTCATCACTGCTTCTATCAATGATGGCTGTCTTTTCTTTGTCTTCTAGTTCCTGAAAGTTATGGGGACCTCAGTCTATGATAACAATAACCAAGTGCCCTTAATACTTCCCATGAGCTAGTCCTACAGGGCCTGACTGACTAACCTCTTACTGCCTCATGCATTACAGCCTTTCTGGTGAGGAGGAATGGGCAGTTTGATTGCTCATTTCTCTGCATCCATGGTACTCAGACTGTTCCTTCCATCCCATGTCCAACCTCAGGACCAGGCTATGAGAAGCTTTCAGGGTTTGCTTAAAAGTCTTTCCCAACCCAAGCAGCTCAGAGACAGCACACTTCCTACCCATTAGGGTTCTTGACACTGGTCAATTACTAAGTTTTACATTGTCATAGGGTCACCTGGGTATGTAGGTTTGTGAGAGAACATATGTCTAGACTCTGAAAAACCAGAGTTTGATTCCTAGCACTGAAAAAGAAAGAAATAAAAAAGAAAAATTCTGCAAGGGAAATTAAAAGATGATGTAGTTCAAGAAATATGGCTCCTTATAAAATTTCTGTTAAAAAGAAGAGCTGTTGCCTGAGGGTCATGGGATGTGTGTGGTCCCAGCTTCTTGGGAGGATGAGACAGGAGGCATTCAAAACCCAGTGGCCTGGAGTCTAGGTCAAGGGCAGAATGTGTGCTTAGTGCACGAAAGGCTTCACATTTGATCACCAACACCAAAGAGGAGGTAACAAAAGAATCCTCTGATGACTCTCAGGATGCTGTAACTCCTCATTCTCTACCCTTAGGACACACCTCCAGATGTGTGCTTGGTACTGGTGACTGAGAATGCTCAGTATATACTCTGCCTCCCTCTTTTCTGGTCTCTCATCCACCAGATTTCATCCCTGAGAACAGGATAGCATCTTGACTACTACTACTGTAGCCTATCTAGGACCCCACAGTGTGCCAGGCATAGCACACAGTGTGTATCCACTCAGTTCTGTGGAATGAGTCAACATGTCTCATGCACTGTAGAAAGTACCTAGAGGCCCAACCTGTAGCCATTTCTCATGGGCTGGTGGACAGGCACATTGGAACAGAAGAGGGCCTTGGGGGATGGGTAGATAGTGTCATAGACTGTGAGTACAGAAGCAATTCAGACAGAGGGAACATGGCAACTCACAGAACAGTAAAAGGAGGCTCACAAAAGACCTCTCCTGTGAGGGACCAGGGAGCCTAGGAGATCCCTCAACCTGTGGGAGAAATTAGGGTCCCCTTAATCAGGCAGGCAAGGAGTCTACGACTGACAAAATCACAGACAAAACATAAGGAAGTACAGGATCTGAATGTATATTGTTAAAATTAGGCATCAGACCTTTATGGTCATTATAAATGAAAAAGAAAAGTCAGATGGCGATAGGTCTGGAAGCAGCAGCCACCTCTTCTGGATGGGCACTGCACACACACACACACACACACACACACACAGACACACACACACACCCGCCCTCCACCCCAGCCCAGAGCACTCTGGCCACGTGGGGCCCGGGGGCTGCAGACCGCATGAGGGTAGAGGCTTGAATGCCTCATAGTCCTCCTCCTCCTCTTCCTCCTCCTTCTCCTCCTCCTCCTCCTCCTACTACTACTACTACTCACACACACACACAGACACACACACACACACACACACTCAAGGCTTTTATAGTCATGCTGAACACAAAAGGAAGTTAAATAAACAACCAGGGAAATTGACAGAAACCAAGTAGGCAGGCAGCAGCTATATCAAACTCACTTTGAACCAACAGCCAGGTGGGGAATGCTTTCTTCAGAAGAGCAGTAGTCCCGCTGAGCCATCTGGTTGAGCTATCTCACGAGCCCTAGGCTAATTCTCTGGGCTTGCCAGAGGTAAACAGGAGGTCCCATTCTAGCAGCTCCTAGGAATGGCCTTGGCTGCAATATAAACATTAATGACAGATTCCCAATTTGCTGGGAAGCCCTGAGCTCCTCTCTAGTATGTAAAGCAGTCTGCCTTGTGTGTAGGGACTGCTCTGAGAATTCTGATCTCACTTTATTGATAGTAAACTCTAATGCCTGATCTCTATCACTTACTCTGGAGACAATATGTCTGATTTAAGCAGCTTCCTTGTGAAAATTCCATGCTAACAACAGCTTGGCATCAATTAGGATCAGTTGGAACACTGTGGAGGCCAAGGAACAATGTTTTAGCTATTTATGAACCATTTCTTGGGGCACCTTTATTCCTGAATAAAGAAGGCCCACAAAACTCTCCATTGACTTCAAAGAGACCAATCTGGAACACATCTGAGTTAGGGGACACCAATGAATGAATTCCAGGAGGCTAGCTAGATTCTCTGAAGCTGTATGCCTCTGTGGGGCTGCTGTCACTCGGACTCGACTGGAGTGGGCGTGGCACTCTCCATATTTCTACTCCATTATTTTGTTTTTATTCTTCAGGACAAAAAACATTTGTGTAAGTAGGTAAAGATTTACTAAGCATAAGGGAGCTATTACTCCAAGAGAAGGTTTCTGGGTATGTTGTGCCCTAAATTTGCCATGAGCCTAACATACACCATTTCTTTTGATTACTGTTATTTTTTATTAGTTATTTTTATTCTTGTTATTTTTTATTTCACAAAAATCTGGGTGCCAGGGAGAAGCTTAAAGCCTGCCAAATGGAGCCAACAAGGACACAGCCAGAAGGAACCTGGAGAACACAGGGGACAGGTACTGTCCTCTCCAAGAATGGACGTTATTCCTTGCAGAGAAAGAAGCCTGACATGGAGATAAGAATGTGATATTATGGTCTGGCAGCATAAATGGTCTCTCTCTGAAGATGAGGACTCTGTTTTGAGCCTGTGGCCATTGTTGGGGACCAGCTATTAGCATCAGACCTTCTTCTCACAGGTTAAAAACAAAGGTATAGGAAAACTTTTGCAAAGGAGATTGGGGTGGGGGTAGGGCCCATGCTTCTATTCCTGGAATACATGTTTGAAGGAATGAAGAGACCAGATGTGAAAGCCAGAAGGGACATGAACGGTGTCACGGTATATTGTAATTGAAGTTGGAGTCCTCTTCCAGTGGATGACATGGATACAACTCACCAGCAATTTTTGAGTGTAAGGTGTAGTAGAAGTAGCTGCTCATGCCCAAACAACTCCATGTGAGCCTTGTGTCCCAGAGAGGACAGCATGATCCCCATGTTCACTGTGCTGCTATCAGGAGTGAAGTGAGACAGGTCCCTCCCAGAAGAGACTCCAGGAAAGGTACCTTCAAAGTATCCCTTATGTTATTTTCAGCTTCAGTACAAACTGATGATGTCCACAGGCATTTCTGTCCATCACTTAAGTGTTTTGAGCATGACCTCTGTGACCTTAAACTGAGCAAACTCAGGAATGTAATGTACTTCTTCACTGAATGTGCTCAGACATGTAGTGAATGCAGAAGTGTAGCGAACATCTTCACCAAGGATGCTCAACAATGTAGTGCTTTCCTTTACAGACTACAAGCAGGAGGGAATCTCCTCATCTAAGAATATCTCTAAAGCTCCCCAATTAAAGTTCCCATGTTTTCTATGAGAGGGACATTGCTTTTGAAATGTCACTCATGTTCTTGCCCACTGCAAGTAGTCAATTCTTTCTGCCCTCTATCTGTCTCAACTCTGCATATTTTGGCTTTGCAGTCACCAATATGAGAGCCTTGGTATTTAATCCAGGGCTCTTGTAAACTACCAGAGTTGCTGCATACAGTAGTAGCATTCCTGGTGTTTACGTTTGTTTAGACTCTGATTCTGGTTGTAACCTAACTTGGTTGTGGCTCTGGCTACAAATGAGAAAGAGGTGGCGAACCTGGAGGACCTCAAGTTCCTCATCTTCATGTTAATGGTAACCTGGATACTTGCAGGGATAGTTGATCCACCTCAGATGGTGAACACTGTACATCCCCTTCTCCTGGACTCTGCTAAGACATTGTCTTAATCTTCTCAGAAAGATTTTCTGGAGCACCTGTGATGGGGGAAAGCATGTATACAGTGAAAACAACAGGGCCAAAAGGTGGGGGTGGTGGGGAGGGGTAATGCTCAACACTCAGCCTCCCAAATATGGTAGCTCCTCAAGGGATTTGTCCTGTAAGCCCCTAGACCTCAGAAGGCCTAATAGAAAACCAGACCTGAAAGAAAAATTGTTCTCTGTCACATAGGTCATTGACTATGCCCCTGGACTAAGTTCCAGAGCCCCAAAAAATCACAATTAGCTCCTTCAATAAGAGACCAGCATAGATTTCTGTGCCATCACTACCATGGCTTGTCAATGATGGCATCCAGGTGGAAGAACCCCCTACCTACATGTACAAGATGTAGATAAGCAGGTACAAAAGAAGAAGAACATTCCAGGAAAATGGATAAGCTGGTACAAAATCCCCACATCCCCCAAGCTAAGGCCTATAGCCCCCTCAGAGAACAAGTTTGTTTTGTGACTTCCCCTGAGGAGATGCTAGAAGGACCTGCTCCGGGGCCTCAGTACTCAGGAATGAGCTTGGTCTGGATGGCCCTGGTGCCATCTTGGCAATAGGCTCTGGAAGTGTACAGCCAGAAACATGCACACACCAGCAGGACCTGTACCTCAGTTCTCTTCCACTTGTCCAGCAGAGACACAGTGAAGAGAATCAAAATAAACTTCCACATAAACCCAGCCTGTAGCTAAGCAAGGGGAAAGACCCGACTTAGAAGTTACACAGTATCCAGACCAAACTTGTTCTGTCCCCAAGAACAAGCTTCTCAGCACCCATGAATCTGTCCACTCTCCCCTTCATGAAGTGGACATCTACTGGGTGTTTCCCTTTTCACCACTTCAAAGCAGAGACACGTGGAAGGGGCTCTGTTAGGCGCTTAGTTAGTCTCATATAGTTACCTACCTAGTTCCTCCCTTCTGTGCCTGTGCTTCTTGGCCATCCCCCAAACCCCCAGCCTCTGGCGGCATCTTCTGCTGTCCGCTTCTGGCTCACTTTCTCAGGTTCCACATATGGATGATACACCCTCCTATGGTGACAGATGTCAAGCAGCATTCTCCATAATGAGTTAGGATTCTTCATCTGCAAAGGGCATTGGAAAAGCAAAGACAGAGTGTAGAAACGCATCCATTCTGGCAGCTGTGCCTACAAGGGGGCATCCTCTGTTCCCTCCCTCTTAATATTGGGATTCCTGGCTTCTATTTGGAGCTGACAGGAAGCCGCATGGTGATCTCAGGGTGTTCACAGTTTGACTCCTTGCCTCCCTCTACTCCCTGCATTTCTTGGCCTTGAATGTTGTGGGTGTAATGCGGGTTCGCCTGCCAGTGCTGTTTGGCCCAGTGGGTGTTTCCTAAGGGGACAAGCTGACTGTATTTTCATTTGGCTCTGGTTCATGGGGTGACTCCAGGGAGGACAGATTTTTCAGGCGGCAAGTTACAGGATGTCACAGCAATCTCAATCAATGTTGCCCAAAAGCACTGCTACCTAAGTCAGCGCCCACAGCGCCACGCCACGTGAGTGTGATGCAGGCAGCGGAGCACTGAGCACTGTGGCTCCTCCCACCCTTCATCTGTTTTTGGCTGTCCAGCAGGTGCTGCTGCTTGAGCAGTGTGAAGATGGAAAGGTCCATTCCTACTCCTCTTTCTGAGGGAGGGGGAGGGGTACAGTGAGACTTTTTTGGGGGGGGGGGTGGTCATGGTTTTTGTCAAAACAGGGTTGCCTGGGCTTTGCTGGCTGCTAACAGCTATCCCTCTAGCTTAGTAACTAAATATGATGTATGTTGCTGTGACCTCATTTAACAGTTGTATCCCACGGAACACAGCCTCTACAGCGTTGGAGATTGGGAAGATGTGAACCTTCTTCACTGTGAAGCAGTTCTGAGTGCCCTGTGAGCTGGTCTATAGTCATCTGGTACCCAGGGTTGACACTGAGTATGTACACGGTGATGTTTTCCGTGATTATTTTTTTCACTTTGTGGTAATGATCTGCTGCAGCATTTCTGAAAAGGTTGGTGCTTGGTATGGTAAACACCCTGTTACCATTTCATAAAGCACTTTACCAAGGCCCCACATGTCACTGGCAAGTCTGTCATAGCATCTGCCCCCAAGACCCTCCAGGGTGATCTAGCAAATGGTGCCAACAGGCCTATTGCAGTTTCTGCCCGGGGATTACCCTTCCGTTTAATGTTTTTTGTGTGCTATTTTGCTTTGGTGGAGGTAATTAACTGTCAGTACCATTTTCCAGAAAATGTGAACTGTCTCCTCCTTGTGTATACAGTCCAGCGCACCCCAGTGAGGCCCACTAGCCACATGTCCCATGATGACAACCATGCTTAATGACGTGTCAATTCTGTGGAAAAGATTAATAGTGTTTGGGTGCTCTAAGGGATTTGTGTATTCTACCTCAATGATGATGATGGCGTTGCTTTTGGTCTTATGGAGGATCTGCACAGCTACTTGAATATCTGTATAGGTATGGCCTGGCCAGCTGCATCTCTGCAAAGGTACCATAGCTCAGGGTCATTAAAATACTGTATAGTTGGTGATAATGTCTCCATTAGAGGTGCTGGACATTAAGTCCTGCTCCATTGCCACCTTATCTTCTGTGACACCACTACACAGTGCCACATTTAAAAAAAAAAAGTCATAGTAACGGTTTCACCTCTAGGACTTACAAGCTTCCTAGCCACAGGTTCCTAACCAGCTATACAGTGTCAAGTATGAATTTATTCCTATGTTACAGGCCTTGAATCTAAGACGAAAGTGGCTGGTTATCCCCCTAATATTTATTCTACTATTCTACCCATAATCCTATATTGTGAGCCTGATCATCATTAGAGCCCAAGGGTTCATAAGCTGGGTGACACTCATTAGGACTTTTTTTTTTCTGTTCTAGTTTGCTTCTCTTGCTGTGATAAAACACAGACCAAAAGCAAATTAGAGGACGGCGGGGTTTACTTCATCTGACAGGTTACAGTCCATTACCAATGGAAGCTAAGGCAGGAACTTGGAACAGAAACTGAACCAGAGATCTGGAGATATACTTCTTACTGGCTTGCTCCCAGGCTCAAGATCAGCTAACTTTCTTATGCAGCCCAGGCCCTCTGGCCTGGAGATAATGCATGCACAGTGAGATAGGTGCTGTCTACAGCACCTACAGCATGACTGAGCAGGGCCCCTCCTGAATTTAAGCCCCCCACCTCTTCCCAGATGACTCTAGGTTTGTGTTGACACTGGCAGCTGACTCTATGAGCGCTAGCCAGCAGGGAATGAACTTCCAGTTTAGAACCAGCTTGATTCCTTCTGATTCTGTGGCCAAAGTGTGCAGTGTCTTCAGCAATGGGGGTCTTACTATCAAGTTCTGGTGGGCAACCTATAGTAACAACCTGAATTTTGGGGTGCATCTCTGGGACCTCTTGACTAACAGCTTGAGGGGAGGTATCCCAAACCTGGCACTGGGCTGGCTTTTTATATGGCAATTTGTGGCTTCTGGAAGAAGCATTATCCCCCCATGTATGGCAACTTTATTTAAACTGTGTATATATAACTTAAGAAGTTAATAATAGTTTTTCTATATAGGTCTTTCAAGAATTCTTAGTGTTATCTTTCTCTCCAACCTTTCCTTTTCTTATCTTTCCTCTCCTCCTCCCTGTTTAAACCTCCCCTAACTAGTTCCCACACCCCCCTACTATTACTTTGCTAAATGAATAGATGTAATATCGAATTGCCTTCTAAATCTCTGTCTGTACCCAGTTCAGTTCTCAGTACTCACCAAAGAAGGATCTTTGTGTTATGGTTGACGGCTGATATACAGAGTCACAACTAGTAGAGTGGAAAGAGCAGAAAGAACAAGTCAATGGAGTGTTCAACCATAAATGGGACTTCAGTACCACACCCACTCCCGTCAAGGCTCAGGGAACATTGCGGAAGAGGGGTCGGAAAGATTGTAAGAGCCAAAGGTCCGGGAGAACCGGGTGAGATTGTATCTCCTGAACATAAGAAGAATCACTGTACTCACAGCAGCTCTGGTTGCCTGCAAAGGCCAAAACAGGATCACGTCAGTCAACATTTCATCAGTGGGGTAGGCACACAGGAGCCATCAATCCTAACTGAGGTGCTACAAACAACTGGTGACTGCTAGGGGAAGACAGACTCTGGAAACAGATCAGTTTTCATTAGGGGGCATGGCTAATGGTAAGATGACCATGCTCCAGTTGGGAGGATGACTTGAGTGGGGGATCAACAAGGAATTGGAGGGGAAAGGGGAGTAAGTATAATTGGAAAACAATGTATGAATGTATTAAATTTCCTCTAAATAAATTTTTTAAATTAAAAACAGGTCTAAGAAGTTTATAGCTATAAATTCCAATATCAAAACAAACACAAAATCTAATGATACACTTTAAGAGAAACAAAAACAAACCAGAAAAACTGATGTCAAAACAGAAGCAACATAGCTGGAATGAGAGGTAGGAAAGGTGGCTCAGTGGAGAGTCAGAGAGGGTAGGAGGAGAGGGAGTGGGAGAAGGGGGGAGAGGGAAAGGGAGAAGGGAAGAGAGGGAGTGGGAGAAGGGGGCACAGCAGAGGGTCAAAGAAACAGTGTTGGTATTAAAAAGAATAAGCAAGAGTGCCAAACCATATTTTAAAGTGACTAAGGCAGTAAAAATAATAATAAAATTAGAGATACAAGGAGGTGATATTTTTACAGATATGGCTAAAATCCCAACGATTATCTGGGAAGATTCCTGGTTAAGGGAGTTCACCAAGGGGTCCTAGGGTTAGTCCACACACGCATTGATGAACAACACAGCATCTAAGCAGACTCAAAGCTTCAGCCCCATGGTTAGCCATAAAAAAATATGAAATTTTGTCATGTTCAGAATAATACATGGATCCCCAGCGTCCATGTTATGTGTAATAAGCCAGTTCCTTAGAAACAAGGAAAAGTGGGTGGGGCGTGTTAGGAAACGGGAAAGGCATTAACCATGTGGAAAAAATGAATTAGAGCAGATGAATATGATCCAAGTACAGTGCATGCGTGTATGGAAATATTATAATGAATTTCCTTATTCTTTTTTTTTTTAATTTATTTATGTGTGTGAGTACCCTATTGGTCTCTTCCAAAATACCAGAAGAGGGCATCAGATCCCATTGCAGATGGTTGTGGGCCACCATGTGGTTACTGGGAATTGAATTCGGGATCTCTAGAAGATCAATTAGTGTTTTTAACTCCTAGGTCATCTCTCTAGCACCGAATTTCCTTATTCTATACAGTCAATATAAACTACATTTTCAAATAAGGAAAGGGAAACCAAAGTAAGAAATGACAAATATTTTTAAAAGATAAATGGAAAATATTAATGAAAATAAAAACATGAGTACAAATCTAATCCAAAACAAAAATTAGTAAATAAAACCTTAAAGCTATTAATCCCACAAGGCAAGAATAAGACCATTACCACAATTTTGTGCCAAATATGATGCAAGCTTTAACCAAATACTAGCCAGGATGATAGACACTAACTAGGTCCATTTCTGAGTTCCCAGAAAATGGCCATGAGCTATGTTGCTTATAATAGCAAACCCATAAGGCTACATACTTCCAGCCTTCATCCAATTGGGACAAGCATCCATCGTGACGTGCTCCCTGCCTATGCACCTTCCACCTACATGTAGGCACATTTGGGTCAAACTAATTTGTTTAGGGAAGTGAAAACTTGTGGCTTGTTACACTGTATGAACAACAGCCTCCAGCATCCCAAGAAGTATCTGAACCGTGTTCATGGGCAAGGGCTTACAGCTTAGTGGCATTTTTGTTTTATGGCTCTCTATGCACAGTAATTAAAACATCAAACAACCTTGGTTTCACACTCTCTCTTTCAGTTGTATCCCAGGACAAGTCCTTGACTTAGCTTATTTATTCATTATTATTATTATTCATTATATTTCCATACATGCATGTACTGTACTTGGATCATATTCATCTGCTCTAATTCTGTGACATGTCCCTGTTTATATTGTGATCTAAGCACCATCAGCTCAATGCTACCCAAACAAGAGTTATCATCTAGTGAAGGCATTAAAGATACAAGAGCCTACAGTCATTGGGGAAACGTCGGGTGAAAAGCCCTGTGACACCTGACATCACAGTTACTGCCTTCTCTAGGAGGAGCCTGGAAATGAGAATGGGACCAGTCTCATTTCATCTCAGGTCTCCCTGGCCTCTTTTTTAATAGTATAGCCAGATTATTTCTAATGATTTTCAAATGGTTTGTATAGAAATAATAATTTTCTCTTAAAACTATACAATAACCTCTTTTTGTAATTTTAGTGCAGCATCATGGCATTATTAATATTATTATTATTCAATCTTCTTTTACAGTCCTGGTCTGCCCTCTGACTGTTCCTCAACCCATACCTCCTCCCCCATCTCCAAGAGGATACCCTCACTCCATCACCACACCACCAGACCTCCCCACTCCCTGGGGCCTCAAGTCTCTCTAGGGTCAGGTGTGTCTTCTTCACTGAGACCAGACCAGGAAGTCCTCTGCTATATATGTGTCAGGGGCTTCATATCAGCTAGTGTATGCTGCCTGATTGGTAGGTCGTTGTCTGAAAGATACCAGGGGTCCAGATTAGTTGAGATTGGTGGTCTTCCTATGAGGTTGCCCTCCTCCTCAGCTTCTTCCAGCTTTTCCCTAATTCAGCCACAGGGGTCCCTGGTTTCTGTTCATTGGTTGGGTATAAGTATCTGCATCTGACTCTCTCAGCTGCTTGTTGGGCCTCAGAGAGAGCAGCCATGCCAGCTTCTGTCTGTAAGCACACCATAGCATCAGTAATAAATAGTGTCAGGTCATGGAGCGTCCCCTTGAGCTGGCTCAGGCATTAAAGGCTAGGATCATAACCAAAATAATAATAACCTCTGTTTTACATACAGCAGGTTGAGTGCCTTGTCGTACTGTAGAACTATTTCAGCTAATGAATCTACTATTCATTGATAGAACCGGATCTGTTTGGTTTTTAGCAAGAACCTTCCCTGGGATGCTAATAAGCACTATAGGAAGCCATTTTGCCCCCTATGTCAGGGAGTTTCCTTTTGACCTAACATTATTGTCTGATGGGGATAAGGGAAGACACATTCTTCCTGTGACTACTTCCTGCTGGACCCAGGATGTTGTCAGGGCCCAGGAAGGTGAGAACGTAGTCAAAGGCTGGGAGGAGATTCAGGCAGTTGGGCATTTTTCAGGCGCATCTGGTCAGGTGGTCCATCCCATTTGCTGAACAGGCCCACATCAGCTTTCAGCAAGTCCATGGCTCAGTCCTTTGGAGCAGCTGTAGTCCACAGCTGCTTCCTGGATTGTGTCTGTCAGCTGATGGGAAATCTGCCGAGACAGATGTAGACTAGACTGAAGTTAAAGTTCAGGAACTTAAAGGGAAATCTTACATTCGAAGCATTCAGGCCCATAGTCCTGGCAGTTGGGAGAGGGTAGGAGTCTCAAGACCAGGGGAGAGGTCCTATCCTCAGGAATGGGCAGGTAGCAAAACAGGGCTCTACTTATCTGGAGTCCATTTGACCTCTGAGAAGTGGATCCAAGTCTCATGACTTCCTCAAGCTTCCATGAAATTTTAGGTTACAAACAGAGTAAAAAGCTTTAGATACATTACCTACACTAAAATCCACATTGTAGAAAACACAGACACCTGTTAAGTGTAAGACAGCTGGAGTAGACTCAATACATTCGAGTCATAAAAAAAAAAAACAAACTATGGTTTTAGATTTAAAAGCGTGAACATTTATTTCTTCTTCTGTCCGAGAGCTGGATATATAGGTCAGACAGAGATTTTTAGCACACTGAGAATCTCTTTTAGGTCAACCTAGAGGACAACCAAAGGATATTTAAAATCTTGAGCTTGTGACTGATAATAGCAATCAGTGCTCTGCCAGCTTATCAGAACTCCATTGATCAGTGTTACAGTTCTGAACTTTTGAAATCTAGTTTAATAATAGCATAGAGAGAAAGAAGCCTGAAATAATAACCATTTTTTACCTTAAATCACTTTCTTATTCCTTTACAATTGTATTTATATACCTTAAATTATTTTTGTATACCTTTATAACTTTACTTACCTATCTTAAATAATTTCCTTACACTTTTACAACTTTATTCACACACCTTAAATTACTGTTTTAGACCCTCAGAACTTGCATAGACTTTAAACACTGTTTTCCTTTAAATTTAATCCTGTATCAGAGACAAGAGGAGTAGTCATTACAAAGCCATTGCAAGTTCTTTCAAGTAAAGGGACAGAAAACAGTTACATCTGAAACCTGTTTCCTCTAACATGAAGCCTGTTAGGAAGGCAGACCTGTTTCTTGGCAAGAGACCTAGTAGCTCTCAAAAAAGCAAGGCCCGATATTTCACGTATGAGATGAAGTTAAACATGTGGCTTATGAGATCTTATGAGGAGGAGCTGATTGCCTGCTGTAGGTAAACTGACAAATCTCCAGTTAACCTAGCAAGCAATGCCATCAGAGATCTGAGAAGGATACACTATAGCAAGAAGTACAATCGAAATGTACTGGTTAAGATAACAGAGACTAAGTACCTAGGCAGTTACCCGAGGCTCCTGTGGTATCTATCCACAGCGGTGTTAGAGGCAGAGGTTCCAGAGCAAAGGCCATCCCCAGCTGCCTGGCCCACATACTCTGAGAGACCATCCAGTGGAGAAGGGAACTTGGGGACTGACTTGACTTTGTCTAGGCAAAGTTGCGCAATTGACTCTCCAGGGTCCTGGCAGCGAGGGAGGCACTGGGACAGTCCTTCCTCAAAAGACCAGGAAGACCAGAATGTGCTCAAATGTGTTGAAGAAAATAGGGAGCTTCCCGATGTTGAAGCTGTTGCTGAACCTGTGGAAGGAAATGAAAGAGTTCTCCCTCAGTCCATTTTAGGAAGCATCTGGTCAAACATAAACAACATATAAACTGTCAGCAGAAATATTCAAAGGCTAGGGATAACCTCGAAGCTTGAAGTAAGGCAAACGGCTCCACACACACATTAAACAGGTTTTACTGGAAAAAAATACAAGGAACTTCTTAGTGAAGCATAACAGCATGGACCCCAGAACTTCGATCAGAGATGGCTCAGAGGTTAAGAGCACTGGCTGCTCTTGCAGAGGTCCTGAGTTCAATTCCCAGCAACCACATGGTGGCTCACAACCATCTGTAATGAGATCTGGTGCCCTCTTCTGGCCTGCCGGCATACATGCAGGCAGAAAGCCTATCACACTCAAGCCTATCACAGACACCTTAACTCAGTACCCACAAGACCCTGAAACGCTTTGCCATCAATTTTTAGCTGCAACTCACTTGGGATGTTGTAGCCCCACCAATTATACCAAAAGGCAACATCAGACAAACTAAAATCTTTTGTTCCCTTGAAGACAGTAACCACATGATCATTTCCTTTTACTAGTGGCACTACAACCAGGCAATTGGCTGATTAGAGCATACTGTGGAATTCCTTGAGAATAGTGAGCCATAACATTAATATTTTTCTGTATAATCAGCATCAGTGATGTCCAGGAAAACATAAAATCCCCTCATAGTTATGCTAGATCTGACTAGTAAAGGGGACCAAAAAAGATCTGACTTGAGGCAGGGGACCAAATACTCCTGTGGGATAGCCTGAGGTTCCATCTCAGGTGTTAATTCATGGTAGGAGGAGGCCCAGAGGTCCAAGCTGGTGGATCAGGACTAGCCAGGCGGAGGATGGATATGCTGCAGTTAGCAGTGGGGTGTTTCTGTCCCAGACCAGCTTCAGTCAATGTTGCTATTGTTTTATTGGGCTACAGGAAGTGACTTCCTGGCCAGGGCTGTGCTGAAAGGTCTGTTTGAGATTGATATTGAGCAAAGCCGTAGAGGCCTAGGTAGCCATGGGAAAGTCCCCACTGTATTATGCCTATACATAATTAAAACTAATAGAATTAAATATTTTAAATGAAGAACACTTAAAATATACTTTTAAAGCTGGGCATGGTGTCCAACACTTATAAACCCAACACACTTTCCTGAAGGCTCAGGGAGGATTGCCCATGAGTTCAAGGTCAGCTTGATCTACATAGTGAGTTCTGGGCTAGCCAGAGTTACATATTGAGACTCTGATCGCTATAGCCCACACAATGAAAACAAACAATAAAAAATAAAGTCTATTTAAAAAGCATTCAGGGAAAACTCCACCAGTGTTTGTGCTCTCATCTGTGAAATTATCCTTCAAAGACAAAGGACAAGGGCTAGAGAGGTGTCTCAGCAGTATAGAGAACATACTG
Organism: Mastomys coucha; assembly: GCF_008632895.1. Classification (NCBI taxonomy): domain Eukaryota; kingdom Metazoa; phylum Chordata; class Mammalia; order Rodentia; family Muridae; genus Mastomys; species Mastomys coucha. The sequence goes on along the minus strand of NW_022196913.1, from coordinate 54,882,438 downwards.
CTCTTGCAGAGGCCCAAGTTCATTTTCTAGCACTCACCGGAGGCAGCTTTCAACCACTGGAACCCCAGCTGCAGGGCGTCAGAACCCACAGTCATGCATATACACATAATTAAAAGCAAGAGATGTTACAAATGGGAAGAACTTGGGGAAATTTGTAACTGGGCAACTCCCCTTAAAAGAAATTTTAGATTAAATTCTCAGAGAAGATAAAAGGGATGGAGGTCAGACAACTGAATCTACATAATAAAAAGAGCATTAAAAGACATTAAAGAAGAAAGCAAAGAAATGGTAGTTTAATTTTTCTGATTCATAATTCACCTAGCAGAGCTGGGGAGATTTCTCAGTCAAGTGTATGCTGTTCAAGCCTGAGCTTCTAGGATTGGTCCTCAGTGCCCACGTAAAGGCCTGGCATATGATGTAATCCCAGAGGCAGGGAGGCATTTGATTGATACCCGAGGTTGTTAGCTAGCTTCTACATGCATATACATGTGTATGAACATGCACACAAAAAGAAATGAAGGAAGGAAAGAAGGAAATTTGGCACAGCAATAACAGTGGATACAAGTGTGTGTGAGCTGATGCACACAAGGATATATGGTACTCGGTGTAAGTGAAATAAACGGCAATGGGAACACGAGAAATGAGAAGGTGGGAGAGAGAAATTAGGGCATGTGCCACCAAATGTAATGGCTAAGCTGTAGCACATAAAACCACATGTGATTGAAGGAGGTTCCTGCAAGTCGTCCCTGACCCACTTGTGCACAGTGCACGTGTACACACAAACAGTACACATATGTACCCCAACATGACACTAAATAAACAAGATCAAGTTAAAATTCAGGACCAAGTTGTTGACAAGACATACTTCATGGCAATGGAACCTTCTGAGCTCCTGGTGCAGCTCAGTGGTAATACTTTACTGAAATGGATTCAAGAGGCCTTGGGTTCAAGCCCCACCATTCGTTGTAAATACTTCTGCTCTAGAAGGGATATTGCCAAAAGAATAAGGATTCCAGGACAGGGACTATGTTTCTCTCAGGATGTATCCACATTACTTTCTATCTGGATCCCACACTAAACTTAAAAGTTTTTTGAAACTCAAATGAGAAATTTGAAACAACAATTTCTAACAAAAAAAAATATGTAATACAATTCTTAATCCAAAGATTCGGTATTTACATGCTATGGAATGATAGCAGGATAAAGATAGATTTCTTTGTTTTCTGTACTGAAAGTATCATGTTCCTCTTGTAAGAGCAGACAAATTTATAGTAATACCACCAGAATCTCCAATCTGGGCTAAGGGGTGGAACGAGAATTTTGATTTCTTTGAAAAACACAGAAATATTATGGGAATGTGTTTTTTGTTTTACTCCCAGGTGTGGGATATGGGGCTGCTTCAGATTACCCACAACAGTTAACTATGATTTTCCTCATGCTCTGTCCAAGTTTCTGTGTAAACTCTGTGCAGCTGCAGACAGTTTCTGTGATTCTATGACATTGTGGAATGCTGAGGAATTTCAGAGTGTAGATAAAGGCTGATGCCCTGAGAGGTGGGTGGATTGTCAGTTGGTTTGTGGGAGAGTTGGTTGCTGTTTGATAGTAGTCATGGTAGAAGAAGAAACAAAAAGAAAGAAATTAGATTTAGGGATTGCTTTCCTATCTAGTGTTGGGGGAGTTGAAAGGGTGGAATGAGGGTGGAGAAGTGTGGGAGAAAGAAGAACCCACAAAGTAGCCGAAGAACAGCTATACAATTTCTCAGGAAACATTCCTCAGAATTAGTTGGAGTGACTGGGTAGGTAGGTTTTAGTACCCAGCTGTGTGTTCGGAGCCAATTTGAAGTTGTGTGTTCTAACGCAGGGGTCGGACACTGGTATGCCTCAAGTGATTACATAGGTTTGATTTTAAGTTAACTTTTGATTGTTGCACATTCAAGCCTTTCACTCAAATCCCACGCAGTGTAAGGCTGTGTCACTGATCTCCTCCACAGCTTTTTAAATTTGCATTTTCTTGCACATACCATAATTTTAAAATCTTAAAATCTTTCCTCTGGCACCTATTATTTTGATTTTCTTCCTGTCTTTCTACCTTTCTTTCTATCTTCCTTCCTACCTTCCTTCTTTCTTTTCTTCCTTTCTTTCTTTTTATAATGAAGCAAAGGTCTGTGTTTTACAAAGCTATTTTAATAGAGTTTGTCCAGAAGGTTGAGAGAAGGAAAAAGGTCCATGTGAGGAGGGAGGGACAGCGGCGCCTGAGAGCAGGGCATTGGCTTCTCTGGGAAAGTTTCCGGTGCTTCCTATTGTTTTATGTCTGTACTGCGCTGCAACTATCCCTGTTTACCAAGTATGGGCATTTGTACTGTGTGCAGCTGGGGGCTCTTATGAATATTCTTTTTTTTTTTTTTTTTTTTTTTTTTTTTTTTTTTT
>NW_022196913.1:54843797-54879798 GCF_008632895.1 Mastomys coucha | reverse complement strand
AGGTCCACAAACTCGCCGGCGTCGTTCTGCATTCTGAGGCCGTCCCTGCAGAGTTACCACGTGGGTCTACTCACTGGTCCAGCGAGAGCGCAGAAAGGACATGAATATTCTTTATCCTTCTGTAATTGTTTGTTTCAAAGATTTAGATATTTAAATTTTTGCATACTTGTTTACACCCACTGAGTGTCTATAGCCTGGTGTGGTATTTCTATTGTACTCCAGTACAATGCAGCTTTAAAGTCATGTGCCAATTTTTTCCTGAAGAGGATATAATGTGTCACCATCTTCAAATGCCTGTGGCCATTTATGTAAGTCCCACAAATTGATTCAAACCCGTGTGCTGAGATCTTCAGGCTTTTCCAGGACATGAACAGAGCTATAGCAAAGTAGCAAAGCAGGAGATGTCGGTGTGCACAGTGCTTGGAAACAGAGCACACATGAGGACCTCAGCTTCATCCTCAGACCCCATATAAAAGCCAAGCATGATCTCATAATATGTCTGCACCCCTTGTGATGGTAGAGTGGACATAGACAGATCCCCAGAGCACCCTGGCGAGTTGGTCTATTCTGTTGTTTCTAATTTCACTATGATCTCAGGAGAGACATGATGTGATTTTCTATCCTTCCTGTTCCTAGCAGGTGTGTTCTATGGCTTATACTGTGATCTATGTTGGTGACTGTGCCATGAGTGCTTGAGGAGAGCATGTGTCCTGCCTGCTGTCTTGGATGACTTGGTCTGAAGAGATCAGTTATGTCATGCTGAAGGAAGGCTGGTGCCACTGACCCTACTTGTTTTCTGTCTGCTGTCTCTCTCCTTTTCTTTTTTCTTTCTTTTTTTTTTTTTACTGTAATTTGTTTTTTTTTATTAGATACTTTCTTATTTACATTTCAAATGTTATCCCCTTTCCTGGTTTCCCCTCTGGAAAAAAAAAACTCTATTCACTTCCCCCTCCCCCTGCTCACCAACCCACCCTCTCCCACTTCCTGGCCCTGGCATTTCCCTACAGTGGAGCATAGAACCTTCACAGGACCAAGGGCCTCTCCTCCCTTTGATAACCGACTAGGCCATCCTCTGCTACATATGAGCTGGAGCCATGATTCCCTCCATGTATACTCTTTGGTTAGTGGTTTAGTCCCTGGGAGCTCTGGGGGTACTGGTTGGTTTGTATTGTTGTTCCTCCTATGGGCCTGCAAACCCTTCAGCTCCTTGGGTCCTTGTAAAATACTTTCTCCTTTTCTGATTTGGGATATGGAAGACTCCAGCTAAGCCCTGTGTTCCTCTGCTTCTCCTGGTGGTTCTGTTAGCTTCACCTCCTTTGGGTCTCTGTTGAGTGGCCCATTCATACTACAAAACGTAACATTGTGGCACAGTGACTGTACTGTCATATGCTGCAACCCTCATTATTTCCCTAACTATTATGTCTGCTCTGTGTGAAATCAGCATACTTATTTCTACCTTTGTTTATTTTTGGTGTCAGAGATCAAAACTGAGGCTCTGTGTTTGCTGGAGCCTTCTTTATGTAACCCTCTGACCAATTCTTGATCAGCAGAAGCCAGATGTGTCTTTCTGTTCTGTTACTGTTTGTATGTGTCCTTGTATATTTTTGCATGTGCATATGTGTTCTTGAGTGTGTGTGTGTGTGTGTGTGTGTGTGTGTGTGTGTGTGTAGGCTAGAAGTTGACATCAGATCTCTTCCTTGCTCACCCTGTACTTTATCTTCTGAGACATGGTCTCTGGGCTCTCATAGCCCCAGAGCTTGCTAAATCAGCTGGTCTACCTGCCATTTACCCCTTGGATCTGCTGTCCTGGCCTTCTAATTGCTGGGATCTGCCTGGATCTTGTATGAGGGTTTGGGAATCTGAGCTCTGGTTCTTACTCTGAGACAGTAAGCACTTTTTCTGGGGCTACCTCCCAGCCCACACATTTACATTGTTTTAATTTACTATTATTGGTCTTGACTGATGATCTACTTTATAGTCCCCATCTCATAGTGCATATGGTAGCTAATAATAAAGCTGTTATATTGTGACTGGTTTATACGTCCAAGTATACTAACTACCATTTTGGCATGTCCTTCGTTCCCGTTTTTTGTTTTCTATGTTTTTGACCTTTGTAATGTAAAATGAGCATTTCTTATTATCTTTCTTGTCTCCTTTTTTTAGCATACCATAAGTTATAGTTCTTTTAGTTAGTGCTTGCCTAAAGTCCCCAGTAAAGAAAAATCAAGTGAGGGCTATGATGTGTTGGAACGGCAGCGGTCGCGTCTGGAAGTACCACACTAGGTCTAGACAGTTCCACGTGTAAGAGGTTTAATTGAGAGGGAGTAGGGGGTAGTGGCGCGGAAAGAGAGGAGAGAGAGAGAGAGAGAGAGAGAGAGAGAGAGAGAGAGAGAGAGAGAGCAAGATGGAGGAATTGTCCCATATATATGGGTTGTGACGTAGTAGTCACAGGTAAAGGTGGGGGCTGAACCCAATGGATTCTGGGAAAATGGTGGCTGTTGTCCTGGCAACAGGTCTGTGGACCCGCCCATGCATCACCACAGGCTCTGAATGCTAACAGGCTACAAAAGAGTATCCACAAGAAAAGGTTTCTCCTGTTGCTGCCATAAGCATGGTGTTTGCAGACATACAAGATGAGAGCTAGCTAAAGGTGTCAACTGAACACCCCAGATAGCTATTGGCCCCTTCCTCTAAATGCCAGGCTTTTTCCACAAACCACTCACACAAGAAGTCCCTGGCTAGCTAAGTACTGGATTAGTCTTGCCACCCATGTCTTTAGGGGAACAGAAAAAGGTCCCTAAGAAATAGGCTAAGTCTAGAAATTGGGTAATGGTCCTTAGGTCTGAAGGCTGGAAAGCATCTCTCTAGCCAAAAGTTTTTGAGGACACAGGTAATAATAGCATATTCTAAGTAGACCCTGGAACCAGACAGGCTTTGTGAGAGGGCAAGGGTAGGATTCTAGGAGCTGTTAGTTTGCATTCTCCCTAGATCAGTGAGTAAATTTGGACCTCCCCAGAGCACAGCATCTCCAGGTCTCCCCCTCAACATCTCTCGTTCCATGTAGCAGCACAGGGATCAGAATAAAAGTAGCAGCTCTGACATCGTTTTCAATGAAACTACCTTTATTTACTGTAACTTTAAAAACTCCTAAAGTGGTATCACCTCCCCAGTCCTTGCCCCACCCCTCATCCCTGTGTTTATTTCCCAGTGTTTCTAACCTTCTAGATTCACCCTTAGCAGCAGCTAGATTAGTCTTGATTGAGCAAGAGCTGTTTTTTTTTTTTTTTTTTTCCTCACTCTGGGGTTTTGGGATAGAGGCAGTGTGAAATCTCTGCCCACATTAAGGGGATATCACATAGGAGGCTCAATGCCTCTTCTTCCTCTTCCTCTTATGGATACCTAGTGGCTCATGCTTCCTCTTCTGAGGCTGTGAGAGGTGATCCAGCTCCAGAGTTGAGAGTTGCCCTTCAGACACCCCATGACCAGGTCCTAAGTTAGACCTCTTAGCCATAGGAACCAAGCCTCCAAAGAGAACTTGCTTTTTTGACTTGGCAATTGGACATGGATCAGAGCTAAGGCCCATCATCTTTGGACATGGTTTGGGGATACTAGCAGAGTTGGAGAGATCTGTATAGGGGCACACTTGGTGAGATAGTCTCCAGGGCACCAGCCTATACTGGGAGGACAGGAGGAAGGACAGGCTGTGGATCTCCTCCTTGTCCTCAGTGGTCCCACCCAGTGGCTCATAGAGGTCCTCAGTAGCAGAGGCTGTTCTGAGGCTCCCTGCACATCTGGACCCTGGGCTTTGGTCATGTGTTCTTCTGCTGCAGGCAATACCAGTGTATCCGATGTCTACCGATAAGGGTGAACTTTGATTACTGGGGAGGGCAGCTGCAGGCTTAGACCCCCATATTTCTGCACTGGTGGCTCCAAGACACTGCTGGTCTAAGGAAGCCATTTGTGAGGAACCAGGCTGTGGACTGGCTCTTCTTTGGGCACCATGCTCATCTCTCTCTGCATCTTGGCAGACAGTCAGTACAGAAGCACTGGCAGGTATCTGAGGGGCACCAGGATTTGGAGGTGCTCTCTCAACGCCTTTCTTCTTCAAAGCCAGGCAGCGTTTCTCCAGCACCTGCAGGAGGAAATAGGTACATAAGACCTAGCACAGGCTGGAAGGACCAGAGGGGGCGATGCATTTGGGTGGAGTTAGCCAAGGGAATAGTCAACTATCTAAGTGACAGAGACAGGCTCTGGGGACTGACATGCTTGGTTTGTTGCAGCTGTGCACCTCCATACCTGCATCCCCTTCTGGGTGAAGCCCAAGGCAGGATGACTTGACTTCCTGTAGGTCAGGGTGAGTCGAGGTTACATGGGTCTTATGAGCATGCTCTTCTCTTCTGCCTGTTCACCTGGTGTCCCTCAGTGTCCCACTTCATTTGAGGTCCTTCCTTCCCCATCTAGTTTACCTAGTGTCTCTCTGTATCTTGTGTATATGGTGTATGGTTGCCTCTTCTCTACCCATTGCTCTTTCCCCATTGTCTATGGAATTCATCTTCCCTGTCTACCTGGTCAACAGTGAGTTCTTCCTCATGTTCCAGCTCCTTGGTGAGAGCCAGTATGTCCATTTCTGGTTTGGTAGATAGGATTTCTGCCACAAACTGGGGGTTTATTATGGCCTCCACCTGTAAACAGAAGCAAAAGGACTTGAGTGTCAGGGGCACAGAACCCCCAAACCAAAGGAACCTCTGTCTTGTCCTATGTTGTTGACAAGACATGATGGCAACCAACATTCACATACACATGCACACATGTATGTACACATATATACACACACATACACCCACAGGCACGCACAGGCACGCACAGGCACACACACATACACACACAGACACATGCATACACATACACACACACATACACACATAGACACACACACGCGCACACACACAAATATGCACACACATTCACACACACATTCACACAGATACACACACACAATACACACACACAGGTACACAGACACATATACACATACATACACTGACACATACATATACATGTGCACACACACATGCACACAGATACACACATGCACACACATATGCATGCACACATATACATACACACATATACATACGTGTACATGCATGCACACAAATACACATACACACACATGCACAGATATGCACACATGGGTTGGGGGTAGGAAGAGAGGGAGGAAGAGGGAGAGAGTAGGAAAGAGAGAAGGAGAGAGAGAGAAGGAAAGAGAGAGAGAGAGAGAGAAAGAGAGAGAGAGAGAGAGAGAGAGAGAGAGAGAGAGAGAGAGAGAATAAGCTCTGCAATTGGGAAAGCAGGCTCATTAACAAGAGCTAGGATGCCAAACTCAGATTCCAGCCCACACTAGGACTCCAGACATAGCTCACTTGCTCAACAAAGTGTTTCTGTGAGCACAGCTCATCAATGTAGCTCAGGAGTCCTGCATCTGAATATAAGTCATCTTCTTCCTGCTCTGGCCCACTGTTCTCATCTTCCTCCTTTTTCTTGGCCTCTTCTGTGAATGACTGAGGAAACCCCTCCAGCCAGTCCATGATATCCATGTACTCCTGCACAGCTTCAGGAGGAATTTCCTTGGGTGTCTTCTCAGTCTTTGGTGATTGCTGGTGTCTGAGCTCTGGGAGGTGGGCAGGATCAGTCTTGTGGACAGTCTTCGTGGAGGTGCACTCTAGGAGGTAGAAAAGCATGATGCTACATGGATGGGGAGACCACTGCCACCCCAGAAAAACCATCCAGGGCATATAGTTCAGGGGAACTAAAATGGTCTAGGGTGAAGTTTTCTCTGAGGATCTATGAGAGGACATGCTGTAAGAGGTGATATGTCTTGAACTCCTGTGGGAGAACATTTGGAGCCACCAATATTTCAGTGCCCAGATTCTGATCACATGGTATTTGGATCCTTGGGGAGATGACAGCAGAGGAGCAATGATCATGGCCAGTTCAACAGTTACCCAGTTGAAAACCAAAGGCTGCAAGGAACCCCAGGCTACATAGTAAATACCCAATCCAGAAGTAAGAAACTTATATGTGGGACAAAAGTCTATCTTTACTGATTTGGCCTCTGCATAGAAACCTAAAGGCATGTGAACCCTACCTGGTTCCTCAACCACCTCAGGAGCTGGGAGCCTTGGAGGATCTTGCCTTGGTGTGGTTGCAAGAACTTGGCACTGGACACTTCTCATTACCTCTAGCCTTGAATTCTCCATCTCTTCTGTAGTCTCAAATTCTGTGAACCTAGGGATGAGGTAGGCCAGAGCCCAGCATGGGAGATTACTATGGTGGTAATGTGCACAGGGTCTTGAGATAGTCTGGTACAGTCCCATGAAGTTGCTGATCTTGGAACATAACCACAGCTCTGGGGAACCCTAGGTACCTTTATACTTGCAGGGAATCAAACAAATTTGAGGTGTCACAAGCAGGGTTTTCGTGTGACTCCTCAAGTCCCATCTTGACCTTGCCTAGACTCTCATAGAAGAGCTAACTGCCAAGATGGCCACAGATATAACTAATGGAATATATCAGAAATCTTGGACCAGATGCAGAGATGCTGAAGCTGAGCCTGGGAGAGCTGGGATGACCTGGGAGACAAGGGCCCAGGAGATGTCAGGAGAGAGCAGAGGGGAAGCTGAGAGGTGTGGCTGCTTCCCTGTGAGAGCTGTTCGTTGGCTTGTATGCATGAGGGCAAAGGCAGAAAGAGCAGAGACATGTCCTCAGAACATCTAAGAGGCATCCTTCTCCTACACGCTCTCTTGAGTCTTACCCAGTGTGACTCATTAGGATCAACTGAAGCAACTCTCTTGAGACACAGTGGTCTTTACTGTCAGAAGGTGGTGGCTCAACTGTCAGGTACCTGGCATTAAGAATTGTGGATCATGTTGCCTTTGCACATCCTACAGTGCTAGAGGAGACGCTATGTGCAAGAGAACTGCAGTGGCCTAGGGTGAGCCAGAACAGTTTTCTCTAAAGATCTGTAAGAGGAGATGTTGCTAAAGGTGATATGTCTTGAACTCATATGGGAGAACACTTGGAGCCAACATTATCTCAGTGCCCTGAAATTAGAATGGGCCACTTCTCCCACCTTGACCCTCAACAGAAAGGCAGGGACAGATACCCATGACCAATGAGGTCAGAGCTGCTGGGACCATGGACTAGGTAACCCAGTACTACAGGAAGTGAGACCAGCCCCCTAGACAGCAAGATTACCATTCTGGCAGGGTGTGAATGACAAGCTCACCAGACCAAGCTCTAGCTGAGCAGAGCCCCCCAACACATATCCTCTTCAAGATGCATGACCCACCAGACCCATCCATGTCTAAACAGCTACCCATTTACCTTCCTTTAAGACTCCCCGACTCACTTTTCTGCCATCTCAAAGAAGATCATCCGGTCATAGTTGCTTGTACACTGCCATTCCTGCAGACCCCTCCACAGGCCCTCCTCCACATTCATGGTGGGCTTCCTCCGGGCCAGGGACCGAAGCACTGGACTGTAATTCATTAGGATCATTCAATCTAATGATCAGCTTATACTCCAGCCCCAGCAGGCTCAGCCCAGACACATCTACATCTTTGTACCAATGTAGAGTCTTAGCCTCCAGGAACCCCTAACCATGCAGCAGACATCGATACAAAGACATATGTCTGTTTCTCTGGCTGCCATGTAAATTCTTCATGTATCATCATGTAGGGGAGAATGAATAGGGTTTAGGATCCCAACATGGAAGTAGGGATGACAGAATAAAAGTAAAAGTCATTAGAAATGGGACCTTGGTTGATAGCCAGGCGCAGGTCATGATGTGGGACTCCTAGGATGGGAGAGTACTTTTCTGGGAAGGGAGAAGAGATTCCCAAGTTCTCTTTTTGATCAGTGAGACAGCCATGGAACCTTCACCAGAGCTGGTTCTTCTAGCCCCTGCCTGGGTCTCTAGTGTCCAGAACCATGAGAATATACTGTCTGTGGTTTCAGTCATCTAGTCTACCTGGTGGTGTAGCTAAGCTGGCTGGCAAAATGCCCAGAAAGACCTGGAACCCAAGGTTAAATGGGGCAATGGTGCAAATACCTGCTGAGGATTGAAATGGAGCAAGGACCCCAAGGATTTCCCTAGTACAGGCCCAGTGTCTTTCTGGCTTAAGGGGAATTCCCCAGAACAATGAAATGGGGGACACATGTACAGGTCTTACTAAAGTCTGGCATTTTCCCCACCCCCATTGTTATGTGCTGTGAGTACTAAACACTCCAGTTCATGCTAGAAGATAAAAAGTTAAGGAGAAGAATTAATTACCAAATGGATTCAAAGGCCTATGTCCAAACACTAACTCCTAGGACTTCAGGATCCCAGGTGTGACATAGCCATTACTCAGAGTGTGGCTTTCTGAAATGGACCCATCAACTTCAGCACATTCCTTGTCTACTCATGGTGCTGGGACCTTCCAGCCGCAGGTGGTACTCACATGAGGAAGCAGGAGAAAGCTGCCACATCAGGGGTCTGAGGCAGGTGTCTCTGAACCAGTGTCTTGATATGCTGCCAGCGCCGGTAATTCCCATAGACACTGTCTGGTTTGGACAAGTAGTTTTCTGGGGAGTTGACTTGGATGTTGGCTGGGCCGCTCTCTCCATATGCTCCTTTTGGAGGTGGTGCTGAGTTCACTGGAGACCTGACGGGAACCAGCTGAACAATTTGCTGTGTGGTGGGAGGGCGAGGTCCCAGGACCCATGTTCCTTCTTGGGGCTGGACAGCTGAAGCAATTCTGGTGTTTATGAAGGTGTTTGCAGCAGGTGCTGTCATGAAGAGTGAAGTGGAACACCCCATACCCACACCTTGGGTCCCAGGGACATTACAATTGAGAGGCACCTGAGTGAGAACAATGTTGGCATTGGGCACAGGCTGGACAGGCCTGCCTAGTGTTCCAAGCTGTACAATGTTCAGAGGAACAGCAGTACTCAGGGCAGTGGTCCCATCTTCTGCCACCAAAGATAACCCAGGCAAGGCAGATAGGACTAAAGGATTCCTGGGGGAGATGCCTGCAGTCACGAGGGGTGCTGAGGGCTCCCAAAATAACTGGGCTGCTGGCTGGGGGGCAGGTGGGAGAACAGGCAAGGTTGCAAACGTAGGCATGGAAGCACCAGGGTTGACAGTCAGGTTCTGTCCCAGTGAAGATGCTGTGAAGATAAAAGAGAGAGCGGATGGAAGATGGAAAGGGTACAGGAGGGTGGCTCTCTGATCCTGGTAGTCAGTGGAAACTGGGGGAGAGTCCTGGGGAAGAGGAGACTCTACAGTTTGCAGATGTCCCTGAGTGAATTCCCTGCTGGATTCAGTGAAATCCCAACTGAGCATCGTCTCAGCAGGGATCTTTCCCCCCATTCACCAAGCTTCCTGGATCACTGGGCTGTCTGAGGAGAGGAGCCCTCAGCTTTCCCCACCTCTGAGAGGCTCTTTCAGGAATCCCTGGCAGAAAACTCAAGTGTTGTAGTTTTCTTCCCACTAATGGATCCATTTGTCTCTCCCGGGACCACGGCTGAGCGCTGATGCTCACGGGAGGTAAGGCTCCATCAAGGAGGGCCAGTTTCTGGAAGGGGCTCTGTGAAGGCGACAGGTTTCAAATATTTTGACCTCGGCCCCTTCTGAGTGTTCCTTTCATGCCCCAAAGCTAGTCCAGCACAACAATCCAAAGCAACAACGAGCGATCCTCCAAGCTTGTGCCCTGGAATCCTGAAGGGAACCCCGTAGCACGCCCTACCTATGCTGCTTTCCTGCTCCTAATACCTCCCACAGGAAACAGCAAAGGGATAGATTCAGCAGCCCCACATTGCCTGAAGATCATTGGTCCCCACCATGGTTGGGAGCTGTTTCCACAGCACTGGTGTGTAATACAGCCACCCAACTGCTGTACAACTTGTCCTGGCAAGCCCAGTATCGGCTGTGGGAGGCTGTAACGGAATGGGGAATGGAGGGGCCGTCGGGAGGTTTCTGGGGATTGTCAACTAACTAGCATTGTCACAATTTGGCCATGAAATCTTGTGAGCTCCCACCAATATAAAAGAATGATTGAGGGGATACAGTCATGAGCCAGCTGCCAAGCAGGATGCAGTTATCTTAAGGTATTGTTGTTCAGCAGGAACTCCTCACATGGACCACATCAAAGAGAGCCAAATCCAAAGAGTCTGCACATGATGGCAGGGCACACGTTTTGGGTCTGCTTAACAGTAACAGTAGAACATGTTCCCAGACAAACGGCTCTCTCCAAAGCTTCTGGCAAGGGGAACCAGCCACCTCAGAACCCACTAAAACCAACAGCACTCAGTATCCTGTTCACTTGTCAAAGCAGCGTCAGAGAAGAGAGGCTTCCCGCGAAGGTAAATGATGGCTAAGGAAACTGCAGAGATAGTGCCAAGATAACACTGATATCTTAAAACGAAGTCTACAGATTCAGAACAAGCACTCACATCAACTGTTCTGCCTCTGTAGAATCAAAGACCTCAACCACCAGATAAAGGAGAAGCCTTCCCTGGGTGGGAAGGTGGAATTCTGGACTGCCAGTTGATGAAGTAATCTCTACTTGTACAGAGAGGACCCCACTGAGCTCTTTTTTATCTAGCCATTTGTCCGAACCGTCCTCCTAAGGTCTAGGGTGGCCCAGTTAAATTCCTGTGATCCATAATTTCATTCAGCGAATTCCAGCAGCTGGGAGAAGTAACCCAGAGGTCAGCTGTTGCCTAAGAACCTTCTCTGGACCGCCACAGTGAACCACTCCATACACTATGAACTGTGCTCAGAAGACCCCCCTCTCATGCAGGAAGTACTAGTCTAAGTCGTTTCTTCAGGTGCAGCATATTTCCTATGGCAACTTAGTTGCGTCATGGGCTCTGTTCATCAGCCTCCACAGTGGGATGTCCTTGTAGAAGTCCAGAGCTCTCTCCCCAACTCCTTAGTCCAGTCAGTCATTGCTAGTATCAAATTTAAATTGCCTTTGTCAGGGTGTCAAGCCCCATACCCTGATATTCCAGCCTTACCTTCTGAAGCTATTCCTATAGGCTTGGACAGTAACCATGTCTGTCTACTCAGGTCCATGGTGTGAAAATAAAGATAAATCACACCCAAGAGTCACCAATGTATGGCAGATGCTCAAGAGAGCCAGCCTCAGCTGAGAGAAAAATTTGAAAGTAAACAGCTCCAGAATGTGGCATAGAACATTCTAGAGTGGGGGAGGGGCAGGAAGTAAAACAGGACTGGGGGAACATTCCGTGAGGGGTTGCAGCAGGTGCCTAAGAACCTTGGGGGTCAGTTCAAATGGTGCACCCTTGTTGGAGGTGATTGTGCATGCTTGGTGTTTGCCTCTAAGTAACATTTTTTTCCTCATATTCACAGAACACTGGGCTCAGTTATGTCTCTTCTTTCATTCCTTCTTCAGTAGATCTTGTTAGATTTCCCTTCACCCAGAGTCCTCCATCCCTTCGACAGAGGGTAGGCTCATGAATATTTTTATAATGTTTACACTTACTCTGAACAAATTATAACATATATTCAGACAAATAAAAAGGTTTTAAGTGGTAGAGCATACAGTGTATTTGAAAATATGGTGTTGGGGGCTGGTAAGATGGCTCAGTGGTTAAGAGCACTGACTGCTTTTCCAAAGGTCATGAGTTCAAATCTCAGCAACCACATGGTGGCTCACAATCATCCGGAATGAGATCTGATGCCCTCTCCTGGTGTGTCTGAGGACAGCTACGGTGTACTTACATATAATAATAATAAATAAATCTTAAAAAAAAAAAAGAAGAAGAAGAAGAAGGAAGAACCTTAGTGCTAGCCAGCTTGGGTGTGTATGGGTGTCTGGCCATATTAAGATCCATGGTGAGTTGTATGATGTAAAAGAGGCTGTAGTTGATTTGATTGTATATAAATTGGGTTTGGGAATGAGAAAAAGGAAAAAGAAAAAAAAAAGAAAATATGGTGTTGGGAGGCTCTTCTTGCCTGTGTATACCATCATTCTTTACAGAGCAGTTTTTCTGTGTCCAACCAGTGCAGTGCTAGGAAGTCTGTACCCTGCCTATGATAGTCTCTGTTATCATTCCCTTTGTTAGAAGCCCCTGCCCTTGATGGAATCACTCAGTACGTAACCTACAGGACTCAAAGCTGAAATCACTTCTTTTTGGATCAATAGTAAGCCCTTTTATTGTAAACAGATATTTGACAACAATTAAAAAGCTAGTCACTATGACAAAACTAATTTGCAGGCTTTGTGACAACTGGCCCTCCTGAGACTCTCAATAGGAATAGGGTTAAAGGTAAGAGACAGGACGAGGAAATACATTCTCCCACTCCAAGATGGAGGGGATTCGCATTTCTAGGGCCCTGATTTTCCAAGTATACAAACCCACTGCCTGTGTACATTTGACAAAGCCAGAATTTCACTTAGCATTGCCCAATATTGATTCCTGTGTGCATGTACCCACTTTATTCCTAGCTCTAATATGATGCTGGATTCACCAACCTTAGGCTTCCATCTTCCTGGTTTACTAATATGCTGGTGTCGTTGAAATCATGTCTCCTGGTTTCAGGAAAAGACTCTCTCTGACCTAATAGAAATTGCCTTACAATTGTTAATGACATTCTCAACAAACTATATTTGCATTTGCACAAACTAGAAATGCTTTCACAATGCATGTTGGACAGAGGGCCCAGAGTAAAAGACTCAGATGTTTTACAACTGCAGTGAGTTGTTTGCATTTTGCATATTGGGAGTCTTTGAGACTTATCTGATGCAAAGACACAATTGCAAGTTTTTAGTAGCATGAAATATTCCATGCCCTATCATAAAGAGAACTTTGCATGAGATGATTTTGCTCCATTATAGGATAATGCCTGTTCTGAGCATGAATAAGGTGGATCATGCTAGGTACAATCCTTGGAGGTTTGGCAAATTAAATATGTATTTGATTTGTAATATTTTCTGATGATACAGAGTCGTGACTGAAGAAGCAGGGCCCTTCTGTGTGGGGGATTGGTTGTAGCACCCCTTTCAACAAAGCTTGTCTGGTTCATATTTTAATATTGTGTATCATTTGATCAGTGCTGAATGCTGGGAGACAGCAGTCTCATTTGGCTTGTGACAAGAGGGTTGCTAGGAAATGGTCAAGTGGGGACACAGACCAAGAGTCCTGGAAGCTGTCCCCAGAAGCTTCTAGGTGCAAGCCTGGCTTCCCTGGTACAAGTCAATAAAGTTCCCGCTGTTGCAGAGGTTTGGAAAACTAAGAGAGGCTTAGAGGGACCAAGACTATCAAGTCTCAAAAGTATTCTGTCAAATATTACAGGAAACATTTGTGAACCGATGTTTATTGGCAGGGCTCTCCTTGTGAAGTAGGAGATCTTAACACAGTGGGTGTTGAAGGAGGGACCCTAGAGGCAGAGTCTGGGTAAAACGCCTCTCAGAGTGTCTCCTGGGTCTGCATTTCACCCCCTCCCCCAAGAGTGTTCCATAATAGAGTTTTCAGAAAGTATGGGAGAGGACCTGCTGTTCTTTAAAAGATGCAAAGGAGACAAATGTTGGGTCCAAAAGGAGTCGTGCCTCTTCAACAGTTTTCAGTGAGGATGCTAGGTGCGTGGGTGGAGGGTTTATGACCTCTAATTTTAAGTATGGTTAGCCCACACAGGTTCAGTGAGGAGGCATAGCGTTCGGGAAGGGGCGGCAGCGATGCCCCCACGAGTACATTCTTTTCTCTCCAGCAAAGCTCTATGGTTGACCTGAGAGCTCCTCTTTGTGCATGCTATTGGAGTTCTAGCGCGAGCTCCTTGCCTCCCCTGGTTCCCTGCATCTGTCCGTTGTGCACCCGCTCAGCTCAGATAAATAAATAAATGAGGGCTCGAGCATGCCAGCGCGAGCATGGAGGATGCTGGAGCGAGCAAGCCTCTTAACGTTTGGTGAATATGGCGACGTCCAGAGTCCGTTACAGAGAAAGAGGTAACGGAAACTCAGGTCTAACTTCCTGAGCATGCAATCGCCACTGTAGCTGCTCTTCGCCATTAGTTCCTTGTGTCTTGCAGGCAGTGTGGCCGCAGGTGTCTTAAGTGCCCACAAGGCCAACCTGAAGCTGGGAGTTCTTATATCACTGAAAATGGCAAGTGCTCAGACCAGGGTTTCTTTTCATCATTCTATAGGGTGCCTGGGTTTTGATGTGTGTGTTGGGGGTAGATTGTCAAAGTTAATAAATGAGGTGAGAACTTTGAAAATGTGCCTCATCTCTGTCTCCTACCATCTCAGGAAGCTTGCTAAGTGTTGGAAAGCTTTAGATAAATTTCTCATGTTGAAAATAGGTGAGCTTTTGACAGTCATAGTCGCTGCACTTATAAAACTCATCCATGGAAGCAGAAGTATCAGCCAGCCTCCACGTTGGAATGCCATTGATTGACACTAATGTTAGGTGATTGTTTTCACAGCTGAATGACTGGCCTCTTAAATTCAGTCGTCGATCCAGTCAGGACCCTTTGGACTTTGAGAGTGATGATGATCAAGAAAAGCATTGTGTGAAAATCAGATGAGTAAAAGAAATATATAACACACTATTTTATTATTCAATTATATTAATTATGTGACTCTATGTATAGAATGTTGAGGCTCCTGTGAAGGCAAAAATATATGTGTTTTCATTTTGGGAGACATGAGAATTGTGGAGTGATTATTCTCATGTATAAATGTGGTGGTGTGCTTGGGGATCATGGACACTCGAGAGTATATATTGTTTTCTGTATAATTTTTATGACATAAGTTGGGAATAATGTATGGATTTGTGGTTTTGGATTATGAGTGGTTCTCACCACTCATAATCTAATGTGTGTATTTGAGTGTAGGCACTGCAGTTTAGATAGTTAGAATTAAGCTATTTTGATAGAGTGTAGAGTGTGTAGAGTTTATTATATTTAGACAATGTGAGAACGCACTTGTAACCTTGGACTTGGGGCTAGGTATTTGTAATTTGGGCTTGGGAATACCTTATCTTTTTTTTCCTCCATAAAAATAGGAATATTTTTATTTATCATGGATTTTGGAAGAAATATTTGGGCAAGAAAATAATTGCATATGGACAATGTCAGTGAATGCTGTACATATTTCTGTGGCAACACAAAAGGGAGAGTATTGTTGGAAAATGCAAGGTTACTTGTATATTTGTAATGACATAGATGGTTATCTACTGTGTTTTATCATGTGAAGGCAGGCTTGTGACCAGTTGGGGGTTGGTAGATCGATATGTGCACCTGCAATGTCAGGTTCTTATGAGTCTATATTTGGAAGTTGGAGGAATGATTTCTTTGTGGATTTTTTTAAGTGTGTCATCTCATTTTTCAGGTGACAAGACTGTGCAGTTGGGAGCAGATATTTGCACATTAGTAGTGTTATATGAATGTTTGATGCTGGTGAATAGTTATATGGGTATGGAGTTGGTATTTTCTAGTATGTCTTGTGGGCATTTATGATTTCTATATAGGACCAGATTTTTGTGTGGAGAATAGGTAGGTAGCAGTGTGTTTACTAAAGGGTCATGGCACTTTGAATGAATGTTTTCTGATGATTTATATATGGTAAATAGAATAATTAGTAGAATAGAGTAAGTAAGCAAACGTGTGTATTAGATGGATGGGAGAGATTGTACTTTTGCACAGGCAAGTGTGTAGTAACTCTTGATTGCATTAGGATTTATAATATGGTTATGTGTTAATATTGATGATGTAGGAAATGGTTTCTTGCAGCTTAAGATAGTTCTGGATTGACAGGTGGTTTGTGTTTGTAATTTAAATGTTAAGTTATGTCTTGGGCATTTAACCTGGTTATGTACCTCTCTCTATCTGTGAGTACATGAAATATCTATATTTGTTCATAGAAAAAGAGGTAATTTGTTATGTATATCAATTACCTTTCCATTGCTGTTTTAAAACATCATGACCAAGGCAACTTGCACAAGAAAGAGCTTATTTGAGCTTACAATTCCAGGACAATAAGAGACCATCATGGAGGGAAAGCATGGTGAGTGCAGCAGCAGGAACTAGTGGATGATCTTTGGTTGGTCATTCAGTCTTTGAGAACTCCAAGTGTCCAAGTTAGTTGATTCTGTTGGTCATCCTGTGGAGTTTCTATTCCTTTAGGACTGCAATCCTTCATTCTATTCTTCCAAAAGAGTCCCAAGCTCCATCTACAGTTTGACTATGGTGTCTGCATCTGTCTGAGTTAGCTAGTAAATAGAGCCTCTCAGAGGCTCCTGTCTGCAAGCATTAGAGTATCATTAATAGTGTTAGGGATAGGTGCTTGCCCATGGGATGGGTCTCTAATTGGGGTGGTTATTGGTTGGTCATTTTCTCAGTCTCTGCCACATCCCCAATCCCTGCATTTCTCTTTTCCCCTCTTTGGGATGGTTGATACTGAGCCTGTGGGGAGCAAGTTGGTCCCAGACCTTTCCAAATCCACCACATTTCTTTGCCTCTGATTCTTATGTGTCCAAGGACAGGGAACCAAAAACACGCCATTGTAGGAGGAATCCCTGCATTTCTTATAGACAGGATAAGTTTTGAGTTTAAAGTTTTGTGTGTGGGTTGGTGTCCCTATCACCCCACTGGACTTCCTACATGGTGACAGGAGGCAGCATCCTCAAGCTTTATACTCCCAATGCTGTGAGTCACCCCCACCAATTCTTGGGTGCCTTCTCTCTCCCAGGTCTCCATCTCTTCCTGGAGATGCCCTCTATATCCAGCCTTCCTGTCAGTTGCAGATTTCCATTTATTCTCATAGTCATGTGGCCATCCCCTCTGGCCCTCCCCATACCCAACCTGAATCCCTCCCAACTTCCCTCCCAATTCTCTGTCCCACCCACTTCTCTCCTTCAATCTGCCTTCCATGACCTTTCCATTCCCCCTTCCACGTGAGACTCAGACATCCTCATTTGTGCCTTCTGTCCTATCCAACCTCCTTGTGTCTATGGAGTATAATATGGTACATGTATTTTATGGCTAATATCCACTTATAAATGAGCATATACCATGCATGTCCTTTTGGGACTGGATTACCTTACTCAGGATGATATTCCATTGTGTAGATGAACCACATTTTCTTTATCCATTCTTCAGCTGAGGAACATCTAGGTTGTTTCCATTTTCTGGGTATTATGAATAAAGCTGCTATGAACATAATTGGGCAACTGTCTTTGTGGGATGGTGGAGCATCTTTTGGATATATGCTAAGGAGTAGTATAGCTGTGTCTTGAGGTAGAACTAGTTCCAGTTTTCTGAGCAACCACCAAATTGCAGAGTGGTTGTATAAGTTTGTACTCCCACCAACAGTGGAGGAGTGTTTTCCTTACTTTAGATCCATGCCAACATGTGCTATCACTTGAGTTTTTGATATTAGCCATTTAGACTGGTATAAGATGGAATCTCAGAGTTGTTTTGATTTGGTTTCCCTGATGACTAAGGATGATGAACATTTCTGTAAGTGCTTCTCAGCCACTCAAGATTCCTCTATTGAGAATTTTCTGTTTAGCTCGGCAGCACATTTTAAGATTGGATTATTTGGGTTGTTGGTACTTAACTTCTTGAGTTCTTTATAAATTTTTGATATTAGCCCTCTGACAGATGTAAGGTTAGTGACAATATTTTCCCATTCTGTAGGCTGCTTTTTTGTCTTATTGACAGTGTCCTTTGGCTAACAGAAGTTTTGCAGTTTCATGAGATCCCATTTAATAATTGTTGGTCATCAGAACCAGCCATTGGTATTCTTTTCAGGAAAATGTATTTCCAGTTTCATTGCTATGAGATTTAGTGTATCTGGTCTTCTGTTGAGGTCCTTGATCCACTTGGACTTGAGTTTTATGCAGGGTGATAAAAATGGATCTATTTTCATTCTTCTACATACAGACAGTTAGGCCAGCATCATTTGTTGAAGATGTTTTTTTTTTTTCCCCTATTGTGTGCTTTTGGCTTTGTTACTAAAAATTAAGTATCCATAGGTTCATGGGTTTATTTCTGGGCCATTGATTCAATCCCACTGAGCAATGTATCTGTTTCTGTACCAATACTATGCAGTTTTTATCACTATTGTTTTGTAGTACAGCTTGAGGTCAGGATGGTGATTCCTCCTGAAGTTCTTTTATTGTTCAGGATATCCTGATTTGGGATATCCTGGAATTATTATTTTTCCATATGAAGGTGAGAATTGCTCTGTCAAGGTCTATAAGAAATTGTGATGGAATTTTGATGGGGATTGCATTGAATCTGTAGATTGCTTTTGGTAAGGTGTCCATTTTCCACTGTTAATCCTACCTATCCATGAGCATGGGAGATCTTTCTATCTTCTGATATCTTCTTCAGTTTCTTTATTTAGGGATTTGAAGTTCTTGTCATAAAGATCTTTCACTTGCTTGGTTAGAGTTATACCAAGATATTTTCTATAATTTGTGGCTACTGTATAGGACATTATTTACCTAATTTCTTTCTCAGTCCATTTATCATTTTTATAAAGGAGGGCCAATTGGGTTCTTTGAGTTAATTTTTTATCCAGTCACTTTGCTGAAGGTGTTTATCAGTTTTATACATTCTCTGGTAGAATTCTTTTGGTTCCTTATGTATACTCTCCTATCATCCACAAATAGCAATACTTTTACTTCTCCTTTTCTCATTCAGCTTGATGTTGGCTATTGGCTTGCTGTATATTGCTTTGATTATGTTTAGGTATATGCCTTGTATACATGATCTCTCTAGTACTTTTAACATAAAGGAGCGTTGGATATTGTCAAAGGTTCTTTCAGCATCTAATGAGATGACCATGTGGGTTTTCTTCTTTCAGTTTGTTTATATGGTGGATTTCTTTGGTGGATGTTCATATATTGAGCCATCCTTGCATTCCTAGAATGAAGCCTACTTGATCATGGTGGATGATGTTTTTGATGTGTTCCTGGATTTGGTTTGTGAATATTTTATAGAGTAGTTTTGCATCACTCTGATCAGTCCCACTCACTCCAGTAGGCTCTGCTCATTCAGTCCTTGCTTGCTCTGGCCCAAAAATTTATTTATTATTATACATAAGTACACTGTAGCTGACTTAAGATGCACCAGAAGAGGGTGTCAGATCTCATTATAGGTGGTTCTGAGCCACTATGTGGTTGCTGGGATTTGAACTCAGGACCTTTGGAAGAGCAGTCAGAGCTCTTAATGGCTGAGCCACCTCGCCAGCCAGCATGAATGATTTTAAAGGTAAAATGGGGCACACAATTTATGTGGGGAGAAGTCAAAATATGGGAGGATGGCTCAGTCATGGAAATGCAATTTGGTTGTTTGAATAACAATGCCCCCCTTACAATAAGTTCACATGTTTTAATGTATAGTCATCAGACAGTGGCACTATTTGAAAGGTGTAGGCACAATACTTTTATGTGTCACATAAAGGTTATCCTTGTGTTATTCAAATACTGATTTCTCTTCCTTAATATCTTGTAGCAATCTGGACAAGGCATTGTAATGCTTATCTCCAGTTTCAAGTTTGTGTAAATGATGCTTACTATTTATTTTCAATAAAAGCTGGTCAGCCAGTGGCTGGGTGGAACTTCTGCCAGCCAGAGGAGGGAGGGAGGGAGGGAGGGAGAGAGAGAGAGAAAGAGAGAGAGAGAGAGAGAGAGAGAGAGAGAAAGAGAGAGAAAGAGAAAGAGAAAGATGAGGAGGAGGAAGAGGAGGAAGAAGAGGAGGAGGAAGGGGAATTCATTCACAAAGGGGGTGAGAGGAGACCTCATGAGAAAATACAGCTGAAGGCCAGAGAAGCAGACCAATAAAATAAATAAAATAAATAAAATGCAAGTATCTTGGGCATTTTGGCTTGGGGATTATTTGATTGAAATAGATCAATGGTTGCCCAGGTATTGTGAGATAAAAGCTTGATTAAATAATCCCCATCTCATGATGTTGTTATTGAAGGGACTAGATAGGATTAAAGAAACAGCCAGATGTATTAATTTACTACATATATTTATATTAAAATTACCAACACTTGGAGCAAGTGTTCCACTGGGGGTGGTCCATGCCTAGCCTGGTATCTATCTCTCTGCCTATGGATCAGGATGCAGATCTCAACTACTGCTCTAACAGCTCCCTGCATGCCACCATGTTCCCTGCCATCCTCCCCGCCTTGTTTATTGATAATGGACCAAATCTCTGAAACTGTAAGCAAGCCTACAATTAAACTTTTATTTTATGAATTGCCTTAGTCATGGTGTCTCTTCACAGCAAGAGAATAGTGGGACACATGGAAACCTGAGCTTGGATACTCAGTTCTCATATAAAAAGTTGAGTAGGGTGGCATGTACTTATAATCACAAGACTGAAGGCCCTGTGAAGACTCTCTGGATCTCACTGGATAGCCAGCCTAGCCAACTCAAACTCCAGGGTCAGTGAGACCCTTCCTCAAAAATAAGAGTGATATGGGATAATACATGATGGCCTCCGCAAATGAGCAGTGTGGACACACATATACACACTCACACAACCCCACAACACTCCCAACACATAGGAGGACTGGGCCCCCAGACACCTTCCCCTGCTGCTGTGTGTTACCTAGAGTTGAAATGTCTCATCAGGGCTGTCTTGGGCGTAGATTTTTTTATCATGTGCTGTTTACTGCCCTGCATGTTGAAATGGTGTCTGTAGCTGATGCCAAGTGCTGAGGTGGCTGACAGATGACAGGATAGCTTATCTGTGTAAAGCACTAGGGTTTAGATGTATGCATTTAGTGGATGTGAGAAACTGTAAGGGAACTTTAAAGCTATTTATGTGATTAGGATGGGGTGGAATTTACATATGTTCTTTGGTCATGTGGATATTTAGTGCTTGGCGGGGGGGGTTCTATATGTGTTTCTGGATAAAATAAGGATGTGTGATGTATATGTTGAACTCTAGTCACTTAGGTGTGTATGAATTCCTAGCTCCTATGGAATTTATGCATGTCTGAGGACACTCGAGTGTCTCATGCATCTTGCCAGCAATGACAAGATAAATAATTTCCTAGACTAGAATTTATATTAAAAGTTTTAATAAAGAATCCATGCCATGAGCAGAAGCAAAGTAGGCAAAGCACACCTGGGAGAGAGAATAGGCCCTTTTGTGACAGTTAGGAGATAGGTCAGTTTAGTTTTGACTTTAGAGTTGATGTGAAGTTACTCAGGTGCCCAGATTCTATGAACTCTCTGGAGTTCAGGACGGTGTGCTCTGAGGGTCTGCATCCTGCACCACAGAACTGCTTCATTCTATGGCCTTCAGGTTGGGAGAGTGGGATGTAAATGTGATTAATATTATCTCTATATTATTTAGTGCTGGAAATTAATAATATGGTAGCATTATCTCTTGACTAGTTAGTTCTCCCCCCACCCCCCGAATCCCACAGAAACCTTTTAATATTTCAAAGCTTAGGTCTGGCCTAGGTGGACTCTCAACTATCTCAATGTGACCACTTAGCCCCATCCAGCCATGTGGCTAGCTATATCTTCCAGGCCTGTAGTCATGTCTATCTCCTTTCATGTCTCCTCTCAAAAGCCCTTCCTCTTCTTTCTAGAGTTTCCTTTTTCCACTCAGGAAGTCCCACCTATCTCTCTACTGCCAGTCACAGGCTTTAGCTTTATTGCCCAGTTAACTTGGGGAGCAAGGCTTGAACAACAAAAGCTGGTGTGCTTAATAATTCTCTCATCTTGGGGCAACCAGAGCTAGGACAGAATTTAGCATTTGAATACACAGCAGCATCAGACCCACCCCAACAGGAGGGACCCTTGTGTCCCCTTTATCTACCACTTTATCTACTGCTTTATTTACCACTGCAGGTAAGGCCAAGGCCACAGGTTTGCTGGAGAGAGGCTTCTGAGTTGGGATCTGGCAGTAGAGGTGGGGAGATTTAAAATTTGAAGAGAGAGCTTGGGAGCTAGCTCAGTCAGTAAAGTGTTCACTGGACGAGTATGGTAATCTGAGTTTCATCCCTGGCACCCACTTGAAAGCCACATGTGGTGACTTAGAACCCCAGCTCTGGGAAGGTGGAAGCTTCTGGCTCCTCTTGGTCCACGTCACAATTATTTCATGATGTTGTTTGTACTTCTGTAAAGTCATAAAAGCTGGGACACAGGTGCTTCTGACCACTTGCTGTCTTTCTCAGTGTAGATGTAGCTGGAGGATGATTTTAAAGTGAAATTGTCGATTATTGACCATATCACTAGCATTATAAATGGATTTAGAAATGAGTTTTGTATGTGTGCATTTGTATGTACATATGTGTGTGTGTGTGTGTATGTGTGTGTGTCTGCATATAAAGGCAAAGGTTGCTTTTAGATGCCCTCCTCTTGACCTCTTTTCTGAGTTAGGTTCTCTCATTCTGTGTGAAACTTGCCAATTTGCTGATTTGCTGTCCAAAATCTCTGCATGATCCTCCTGTTTCTGGAGGTCTCTAGGGTACTGGGATTATAGGTACCTGCTGCTGCACATGGGTACTGTGGGCGCAAACTTGGTCCTTGCATTTGCACAGAAAGCACTTTACTTATTGAACCATGTCCCTGTCCTCCTCTCTAACACCTAACTCTGCACAGTAACATTGCCTGCCTAGGCCAAGTAACTTCTGTCTCACAATGCTATCTAACTTCCTCATGGGGGACTCAGAAAGTAGGCCAGATTCACCTCAAATCACAATCCTCCTGCCTCAATGCTGGCTCTGAAAAAAAGAAAGACTACTTTTCTGTGTCAAATCTCCATCTTTGAGGGAGGGGCAGGTCCTGTAGGACTCCAGTGGTGACAATGAGAAGGTGGACTTGAATTCCCAGGCTGAAGAGGGGACACAGTGCCATTTTCTTTCTTTGTTGAAAATCTGACTAGAGTTCAACCACCTGAAACCAGTGTCTCCACCTTCTTATTTAAAATATAGTTTATAAGGCAAGGAGATAATGCCCTGTAATAATGAGGATTTGTGGAGGAAAGAACCGGGAGACAAAGCAGAGCAAACAAGAGGCATTTCACTCCTCCAAGCTTTCCCTCAGAGCTCTAGTTCTTTGCCTTGCATTCCATAAAATAACCAACAACAGATTTCTGTTCCCAGGACATCTTTCTGACCTTCCCATTTACTGTGTTGTCTTAGTCAGGGTTTCTATTCCTGCACAAACAGCATGACCAAGAAGCAAGTTGGAGAGGAAAGGGTTTATTCAGCTTATACTTCCACATTGCTGTTCATCACCAAAGGAAGTCAGGACTGGGACTCAAGCAGGTCAGGAAGCAGGAGCTGATGAAGAGGCCATGGAGGGATGTTCCTTACTGGCTTGCTTCCCCTGGCTTGCTCAACTTGCTTTCTTATAGAACCTTGGCCTACCAACCCAGGGATGGCACCACCTACAAGGGGTCCTCCAACCCTTGATCACTAGTTGAGAAAATGCCCCACAGTTGGATCCCATGGAGGTATTTCCTCAAGGGAGGCTCCTTTCTCTATGATAACTCCAGCTTGTGTCAAATTGACACACAAAACCAGCCAGTACAAGTATGAACATTGTTTCCATCTACGCAGCTACATTCCCTGCGGAGCTTCCACTCCAGTTCCATGAATGGGGATGGATCCTGGGGATCTGAGAATGGAAGGTCCAGGCAGGATTATCACAACAGAATTAGAATCCTGCAACTAGTTAACTGCAAGGGTCTTCTCTCCATCAAAAACGATCATGGAAGGCCAGGGAAAACTGCAAATAAGAGACACGAGAGGAATTCCAAACAGACATCGCTGTACTGGATCTGTGCATGTATGTGGCTGTCCATGTGTACTCATGTTCATGTGTGTGCCTAGATGTGTGTTTATATTCAGGTATGTCGCATATTCATGTGTAAGCAGGTATGTGTGCACATTTGTGTGCTGGTGTGTGTGCACACATGAAGAACAGAAGGATGCTTTGAGTGTTGCCCTTGGGAAAGCTGTTTTCCTCCTTTGTTTTTCACTGGCCTGGAACTTAACCATTAGGGTAGACTGGCCACCCTGCAAGCCCTGGATCCCTGTCTCTTAATCCTAGCTCCCTAGTGTTGGAATCACAAGTGTTCACCCCCATGCCCAGCATTCTCACTCGGGTTCCAGGAATGGAATGTAGGTTTTCAGACTCACAAGGCAAATGCTTAACTGACTGGGCCATCCCACCAAGACCACTGTGGTATTTTTTACAGGCCTAGACTGGTGGTAATGAACTCCTTTGAGTTTTGTTTATCTTGAATGTATTACTTCTAAATGACAGTTTTGTTAAATAGAAATTTTTGATGGACTTTTTAAAGCATTTTAATTCTGCCATTGTACTACCTTCTAGATTATAAGACTTTTGTTAAGTAATGTGAAGAATCCCATGTATATAATTTTATCATCTGTATTGTATAAGCATAGACCTTTAGGCACATGTGTATGTGTGTGTGTGTGTGTGTGTGTGTGTGTTTATGTGTATGTATGTGTGTGAATATCTCTGCGTGTGTGTGTATAAATGTACATGTGTGTTTGTGCACACACACAGCACAAGGTAGCTCCCAGCATGGGTCAAGATGTTGTCATTACATCCTTACCAACATTCATTGCCACTTGTTTTCTTCTTTATTTTTTGATATTTTCATACATGTATATAATACATTTTGGGCATATTCAGCCTCATAATCCTCCTTCTTCCTTCCCTGACACTCTCCTTAAATTCCTTTTCTCCAGCAAGTCCCTCTAGAGACAATTTTGGAGTTTCGGTTTCTTTAAAAAAAAAAAAAAAAAACAGAAATACTACAAGAATATGTTTTTTTTAATCCCCTGTGTGGAATATGGGGGCTGCCTCAGATTTCCCACAGCAGCTTACAAAGATTTTCCTGGTGCTCTAGCAGAGATGTGAGTTTTCTAGCTGCAGATAGCTTTTGTAATATGTGAAGTTTGAAATTCTGGGTATTTTCAGAGGGTATATAAATGATAGGCTCCTGAGAGGTATGGTGAAGTTGTTGGTTGTTGTTGGTCATGGTTTGTTAAGTACTCATGTGCAATGAAGAAATAACAAGAAGAAATTAGATATCCTGATGGCCAAGATCAAACTTGCCCCAAGGAACTTAACACCCCCAATCAGCAGGAAGTAGTTTAATAATAATATCACCCCCTTTCCAACCCTTGAGTTTATTTAGGGATCCCTTTCCTTTCTATACTAACTATCCTGTGTAGTATTGGGGGATTGAAAGGGTGGAAGAAAATCGGTAGAGAAAGGTGGCAGAAAGAAGAACCTACAACGCAGCAAAAGACAGCTATAAGTGGAGCCCAGAGTGGGGAGTTTGATTTCAAATGCCATAGAGAAAATGACAGGGCACAGAGGAATGGATTTTTTTTCTAAGATGCGAGCAAAAAAAGAACCCAAGTAGCAAAGACAAAGTTCCCCTCCTGTTTTTCATGACTTCTTATTGTTTTGCTTTCTTGTGGTTCACTATGTTTAATTAGGGTTGCATGCATAAGCATGGATTTCCCCCACACACACACACTGCAACAGGGGCAAGTTACCAGTGATTACATCACTGAAGAAAATGACTGTCCCACTTCCAGAAACCATTACTTGCCAGTACCTTGGCAGGGGTCTAGCCTCATAAGCCTCCCTCACATCCACGGTGGAATGGTAATGGGCCTATCTGGTGCTGATAACACAGCTGCTGTAATCATGAATCTTGTTTTCTCATATATAGTCAGTCTGAATGGAATGAAATGGAATCTCCAAGCAGGTTTAATTTGCATTTCCTTGATTGTTTACACGCTATTATTGGGTTTTTTAATACGTTTTTGACCGTATGTTTTATTTTTTTAATGTTTTTATTTATTCTCTGAGAATTTCATACAGTACATGTTGATCATATTCTTTCTCCTTCCTCTACCTTCTCCTAAATCCTTTCCCAACTCCCCATCTAACTTCATGTTTCTTCCTTCTCTCTCTTAAAAAACAAAACCAAACGAAACAAAAACAAAAACAGAACAAACAAAAATATAGAGTCCATCTTATGAAAGTCAGCTACTGATCATGGAGCCGGCCCTTTGAGTGCGATTGACATACTCAGTGTCACTCCACTGAAGAAGCCTGACTTCCCGAGAATAGCATGTTAGCTAGAGGTGGAACTTTGTGCCACTGCTTCCCTGTCTCTGCGCTGGCTTCAGCTTGTGGAGGCCTCTACAAGTTGTCACAGTCTCTGTAATTCATATGTGTACCCGCCCTGTTGTATGTGGGAAACATCCATCAGCCTCGCTCCTACAGTCTTTCAACCCCCCTTTTCACATAGATCCCTGGAGCCTGAGGGGAAGATGCTACGATAAAACCATCCCATTTAGGACTGAGTGCCCCACGATCCCTCATGCTCTGCCCACTGTCTAGTTGTAGGTCTCCATGTTAATGCCCATCTACTTAAAAAAGTTGCCTCTCTGGTGAGGGTTAAGCTATGCTCTGATCTATGGGTATAGTAATATGTCATTAGGAGATGTTTTATTGTTATGTTCACTTAACAGGATATTAGTAGGTTTTACCCTAGGTCTATGACACATCTATCTAGTCCAGATTTTTGGCTTCAAAAGTGTCAAGGTTCATTTCATGCAGCAGGTTTTAGTCTAATAGAAAATGATTGATTATTAACCTAATATCCATGCCATTATTAGACTAATGAGCATATCTTGCAGACAAGTTGTGTATGCTTGGTCCAGGAGTCCAGGGAGTAGCACTATTAGGAGGTGTGGCCTGGTTGGAGTAGGTGTAGCCCTTAAAAGTGTTGCCATGGTGATGGTGTCTCTTCACAGCAATGAAACCCTAACTAAGACAGAAGTTGGTACCAGGGACTGTGGTATTGCTGTGATAGGCCTGATCATGTTTTTGTTCGGAGAAATGTAGATTTGGGGACTTTTGATTTGGGAAGCAGTGGAATGCTTTAAGTGGGACTTAATGGGCCATCCTAGTAGGAATATAGAATACATTGGTGTTGGGGGGATTTGAACTGTGCTCACCTGGTCCAAGATGTTTCAGCAGAGAAGAATTTCAGTCTGTGATCTAGAGATTGTTTTAAGATATTTTAGTGAAGAATATGGCTGCTTTTTGCCATTGTCTGAAGAGTCAGCTTGTGGCTAAGGTGAAGATAGTTAGATTAATTGCTTTGACAAAGGAAGTCTCAAAACAGCCTGGTATAAATTCTGTTGTATTGTTACTAAAATTCACTCTTATGAAGAGTGTTTTGAAGAAAAGGAGCAAGCTTTGAAAGAAAAAAATACAAAAATGCCTGGTTCAAGAATAAAGGGGCACAGAAGTAGGATGGATGTGAATCCTATGTGCAGGGAGTTAACAGATTAAGGGAGTGGCGACCTAGACGCAAGGCCCCACCCTGCTAAGCTTATCGTTTATGCTTTTGCAGTGGAGCAAAGGACTTGGTTATTGTTTTCATTTGGACTTCTAATCTGAAATGAACTACAATCCAGAAATGGAGAGAACAACTGTGATCCAGATCTTGAGGCTGGAAGACACAGGCTTTTGATCTGGATCTTGAGGAATTGTGGCAACAAAAAGCTTAGGCCCAGCATGGTGGTACACACCTTTAATCCAAGCATTCGTGAGAAAGAGCCATGAAGATCTCTGAATTCAAGGTCAATCTATAGAGCAAGTTCCAGAACAACCAAGCTTAGGCAATGAAGGAATTGGAAAACAAACAGTTGGTTATAATGTAATAGAACAAGGTGACCATGTTCCAGCTCCAGTAAGCAGAAGAACACAGCAGCTTTGACCATGTGGCTCTGCTTTAAAATCAAGAGTAGAAGAAGACTACTGAGACAATTAATGATGCCAGTTAGCTGGAGCTAAGAGATTAGCAGTGATTAAGAAGAAACTAGCATCATTGGGGTGAAATCTGGGAAGTGTTTTCTGAGAGCACAAAGAAGCAGTGTTCTAGAGATTACCAAGTCCTGTTGCAGCTTGGGGTCTTGGAGAACAGTGAAGCTTGGCACTGTGAGAGGCAAGGGAAGGCCATTAGTAAAAGTGCAGACTGGGTTGCAGTTGATGGCCTGGGAATGGAGGGGTCATGCAAAGAAGTTGAGGCTTGTCACCATAAAGGGAGCCTATGACAGGTTGTTGGGTAAAGCCTAGTTGCAATGAGAAACCCATCACGTTGGAGATGCCAGAGCTGTAGGATACCTGCTGAGGAAAGCTACCAACAGGGAGTTAAACCAGCCTAAGAAAAAGAAGTGTGTTGCAGTTAACAAAGCAGAAAGAAGTTGGAGACTGAAGAGCATTTTGATATCAGACACGGAGATTAGGCATCCATCAGACATGAAGATGCAGAGTTTGGAGTTTCTCCAGGTGTTTTTTTGGTTTTGCTTTTGTCCAGGATTTTCTTACTATAATGCTTTGGAATGGCGTATATATCCTGTGATTTTGGAGCTCTGTGACCAGCTTTTTTATTTTGATTTTATAGGGAACAAGAACTAAGCAATTGGATGAATCTCAGAAGAAACTTTGAACTTTTAAACATTGTTGAGACTGTGATAAGCTATGGGGAATTTTGAAGTTTCTTTTCTTAAATTGAATTGATTGTTCAGTTAATTTGCTTATATATTGATTGGATGATTTGACTTTTATAGTGTGTAGCTTTTGAAGTTCCTTATAAATTCTAGATCAAAATCTCTTATGTGAAGTTAAAGATGGATAGAAAGACAGAGAGGCTGGGAAGATACGGGCTTGCCCTGCAAGCATGAGGCTGTGAGTACAATCCTCAAAATTTATGTAAAATATAACTAAATATGGCAGAACATGCTTGTACATGAGAACACCTGGGACTTGTTAGCCAGCCAGCATAGCCTACTTGGCAAGTTCCAGGCCAGTGAGAGAGCCTGCCTCAAAAACTTAAATGCTCTGCTGGCTTCCACACATGTATCTTTATAAACACATACCCACAGACACAGACAGACCAACAGGCAAACAGATACCACACACACACACACACACACACACACACACACACACAGGACAGTGCAAATTATGGGGATACAAGAAGAAAGAGGAATCCTGTACTCAGCACCTGGTTGAAGGCTCTTGTCAGTTGAGAATCAGAAGCCTGGTACAATTAACATTTAGTTACACCCTTCTGTCTTCCCAGATACAACTTCAGTCTTCTGGGAACCTCAACCAGAAAGCTCCTTTACAACCAAAGAACATATCCTGCTCACCCACATCCCCACCCTGATATCCTAGCACCTTCCAGTCTTAGCTACTATCCAGAGCACCCATCCCCAATGGCCCCAGGTCTCCACTCAGATGGAATGTCTTTTCTTTCCTACAGCTTCCAGCTTTATCACATTCTCTGGGCCTATTCCTTGTCCTCTACAGAAACTTTATAGCTCTGCCTCTGCATTAACACAAACAGGCGTCTGTTTGTTCAGATCAGGCTTCCACGTAGACCCAGTCTTGGTACTGTCCACTGCCAGCCCAACCAGCATATTGAAATGGTCCTTTCACTACTTTAAATGCTTTTAAAAGTTGCGGGGAGAACTTCGTAACAACCCTTTCAGATGTCAGTCATATCCACGAAAACGGCATATGTGTTTACTGTCAAGACACTTCAATGTGTCTCTTCTTTGAGAAGCCCACAGCCATGGTCTCTAGCATGTCTTACTTTTCCTTCCAACTGCATGTCTTTCTTTTAACACTCATGTTTAAAATCTGTGTTTCAATGTCTTTTAATACACTGTAGTTGGTCATACTAGTTGTAGTGAAGGATCTAGCTTTGCCCAAGTTGAGGTCTCTAAGAGTTAAAATTAAAAGAGTCTCCCGGGCTGCTGTGGGCTAGTCTTAGAGCTGTGCATCCATCCTTGCTGCTCCTGACAGTTGACTGACAGATAGAAAAATCAGATTTCTATTGATATCTCCATTCCCAGTACATGTACCCTTGCTACTATCTTCATTCTAGCTCTTTCTGTAACAGAAATATGCAATATATATAAAATGTATTACACATAAATATTATGTCTATACTTATAAATATATAACATATAAACATAAATATATGTAGTATGATTATATATTATATATAAATGCATACACACACATATATGTGAGAATGTGTGGGTTTCCCCACTCTCATTGGCCAGTTCAGTCCACAAGGGTAGTAGAAGCAGAGACATTAAACAGGGGTGTTGAGAAGGGTGAATGACCACACTGGGACTGCTTGTCAATTGATCAATTTTACTTAGGGTTAATGAAGGCTTATAAAGTCTTGAGGAACTGAGGATAGGGACATCTGGGATGGGTAAAGGTCATTGGTTGGGGGCTTAGGGTACTTGGAATGACTCATTAGTATGGGGAAGCATTTCAAGAATCTCAGGTTCTGGCTGAACAGTTTTTTTTCCAAGAGAAAGCCAATTGATCCTATAAATTAATTGAGGCTACCTGGCATTCCTCAGGTAGAGGCGAGTTTGGGGGCTTAGGATTCCCTGGACAAGATCAGAAAAGAAGCCCTGCTAACCAAAGGGAGTCTCATATTGTGCCCAGGACTATCTGGTTGTGGTAGACTGTATCCTTAATTAGCAGAGTTTCTCCACAAGAATGGATCATTTTTTAAACTAAACCTAATTATTGAATCAGCCTTCTAATTTTTCTCCCCATAACATAAACCTTCTGGTCCTGAAAAGCACCTAAGGCACTTACCATAGGACACCAGTAGGAGCACAAGGTTATGGTAGGAGGTATTTGATAGCCAGTATGACATTTAAATATAGTTATCTATGTTCCTAGAGTAACACTGGTTAATCCCCTGACTTAAATGCTTCTTCTGAGCACCAAATCTTAGAGTTTGGGGTTAGGTACATCTCTGATGTCACTCAGCTCCAAGATTCCGTGACGCTCTTTTTCCATGCCTCTCTGTGACAGAGACATTTATAGGTGGCTGCCATGCCCTGTCTTGAGCCTCCTCAAGCCCACTTGGCCACGGTTACAGGATGGGTGGGATGGACGGCTTAATGAAGAGGGCAAATGTCAAATCTGGAGAAGCCATATGCCTGCAGAGGGCCCTTGTGAACAACCTTGGAGAGGAAAAGAGGTCCAGGCTTCACATTCAAAACCTACAGAAATCTCTAGCCATCTGCTTCAAGGAGATCGAGAAAGAGAAAGAAACACTGAAGAAGTTTTTGGTGAAGCTTCATGAGACAACTGGGTATTTTCCTCAAAGTGAATTATGGTGACAGTTGCTATCACAGGTGAAAGATTCATCTTCAAGCTTCAAATCCAAAACTACTGAGCCTCTGTTATCTCCATACAACCAAAGAAAGCAGTAAAAAAGCCACCAGAAGCCAAAAGTAAGACTTTAACTGGGACATAAATGAGGCGTCTTCCAAAGAATCCACCCCTATCTCTCCCACAACACAGAATAAGCCTTGACTTTTCCAAGTGATTCCATTTCTTTACAGCTTAAAGTGGTAAGATGCAATGTGCACATTATTAATGCAAATAACTTTTTTTAAAGATTTATTTATTATATGTAAGTACACTGTAGCTGTCTTCAGACACTCCAGAAGAGGGCGTCTGATCTCGTTAATGATGGTTGTGAGGACCATCATTATGATGGTTGAACTCAGGACCTTTGGAAGAGCAATCAGTGCTCTTAACCACTGAGCCATCTCTCTAGCCCCCGCAAATAATTTTTTATAAGCTTTCCTTGAGACTTATAATTGTAAAGGTCACAAGCCAAGATCTGGCTTGGTAGGAATTTGTTTTTTATTTGTTTTGTTTTGGGGTGTGTGTGTGTGTGTGTGTGTGTGTGTGTGTATGTGTGTGATAGGTTTCACTTTGTAACCGTGCTGACTTGCAACTCACTATATAGCCCAGGTTGGCCCCTAATTTGTGACATTTCTCCTGAATCAGCCTCTGGAGTGCTGGATTTACAAATGTTAAGTCACCATCCTGAACACAAGGCAGAATTTCATGGCCTGTTCTTAGCTAGTTGGCTTACTTAATAGGGGCAAGCCTAGAGAACACGTTACAAGATTCTTATGTGAGTTGAGGCCCTATGAAACACATCCCTAGCTATTGGTCAGACTTAGGGCAGGGACTGGAGGGATGAGTCAGCAGTTGAGAGCACATGTTGCTCTTCTAGAGAGCCCAAGTTCAACTCCCAGTGCCCAGGTCACCAGCTCATAACGATCTGTAACTCCTCCAGCTCCCGGATACAATGACTCTGACCTATAATATGCATGTGTGTATATACCCACATGCATATTCACATGTACATATGTACACACACACACACTCACCCACCCCTAAGTAAAATTAAAATATTAGTCATAACAATAAATCTTTTTAAAAAAAACTTAGAGTGAAACATAGTAAGATGTGCTAACGGGTAGACAGCTAGTTAGCAAATGCCAACACTCGTTGTTTGAAACCACAATCCCTAAAGTATAGAAAGGTTCTGTGCAAAGGTCCAGCCCTTGCATGTGGATGTTTCCATGGGCATGGGTCTTTCTCTGTTGCTGGTCACCATCATGTGGGAAACCACATATACATTGTGTTTGTTGCCCTCCAAGGGAGCAATCCCAAGAGCATGAGAGACAGGTGCTATTGTATGCTGTGTGCTATGGTGGGTGAGTATTCTATGTTTCTGTGAAAGTAAATTCATGGGGTGTACAGTTCTAAGAGGCAGGAATCAGAGCTTTTGATATTACAGAGAAACAAGCCTATGGTTCATCTACTGTGATCAGCATCTTGGCCAACTCTGTTGGTTATGGGCTCAGCCTCAGCCTCATATTGTCTATATATTTGTTTGAGTTTGTCTTACATTTGTTGAATATCAGTATCACTGTTGAATGTCTAACCCTCTGTCAGTAAGGTAAGGATGCCCAGTGGAGAGCTATGCTGAAGACTGAGACTGGCTTGTCATGATGTGCTGAGCATATGTATGGTCCTTGTTTGTACTGGGATGGTACATTGGTGATTGAGTCTCTGTTGATCACCAGTATCTAGAAGCCTGGTGTGCTTTTATGCGTATGGGATAAGATTTTGCAGGTGCCCTCTGCATTTGCAAAACAAGTTAATTTAGTAGTATACCAAATTGGATCCTTGACTATAAGGCATTCACACATGGGGAGGCAATTTATTTTTAAAAAATGGAACTTGGACAAATATGTAACATAATAATGGCTGGCTGTTACAGTGTAACATGCCTGTTGCCTTGTGAAACTATCTGTTCTCTCAATCACACATACAGCTATGGTGCTCCAGTAGTAGCACCGCTGGACTTTTGGTGACTGACTATCTTCTGTGAAATGATTTTAAAGAACACTGCATAAGAGGGGAATTCCCCATGGGTAAGAAAGGGCAGAGTAACACAATAAAGATGGAAGTTGCTGGTTGTGGATGACCAGCAGAGGGGAACTGGCTACTCTCTAATAGTGTCTATGTGCTGCCCAGCCTGAGATTGGATTATTGTCCATCTGTAGTGGAGTAAGCATGAGAATAGCAGCTGAGGAAACTCCTCCACATAGCATTGGTCAGAACAGTACCCCTTATATCTACTGTGTGCCTAAACACAAGCCTTGATCTGACTCTGAAAGTTGCAAGGACTCTGCCATGGCTCTGATGTGGTTTGAGGATAGCTCCTAAAGGTGCATGTGCTAGCATCTTGTTCTCCTGTGTAGCAGTATAGAGGTGGTGATGACTTGGTGGAGCCTAAAGAAGAAAGAGGCTTGTATGTAGAGGCCTGACCCTCCTGAATGAGCTAATGGTCTTGAGGGAGTTGGGCAGATGTCAGATGGTGGCTCCAGAACACTGAGATCTGGATAGAGCCTTCCAGTCCAGAATGAGTTATTCACTAACAGCTCATACTGCCATGCCTCAGCAGTACAAGAAGCTGAGAGCCAGCAAGTGCAGGAGCAGCCCTTTCCACTGCATCTAGGGAGTGGCCCTCTTCTATACTTTTATCTACATTTGTGCAGCCTTGCACTTTGGTGATTAAAGACCTAAATTACCAGGTGTGGGGATGATGACGCTTCTTTCGGAACCTGTTGTCATTTGACTGGAGCCTATATTTATTGCTTGAGAAAGAAAGCGAGAGAGAGAATTGTGTATGTATGTGTGCATGTGTGTGAGTATGTGGGCTATGCATGTGCGTACGTGTTTGTGTGTGTGTGTGTGTGTGTGTGTGTGTGTGTTTCTTGGAGTAGGTGTCTCAAAAGGAAAGGTTGGGGTTATAGCTATAAACAGCAAGGATGAAGATTGCTTGTATATGATGGGAAAGGGATAAAGGGAACCTGGAAACAGGTACCTCACAGGGTGTCTCTAAACTTTTACAACCAGCAATGGCTCTTAAGGAGCAAGGAACATAACCTCAGCTGTGAGGACTCTGACCCTGAGGAAGGCCCTGGTCATTCCACTAAGCAACCACTCCAGATGGCTAGATTTTCTTGTTCACACTGATACTTGGAGCAAAGGGGCCTCCTCACTGCATCCCTAGCTCCTGTCTGTTGCCTTCTTTGGTCAGACTGTGCAAGCTGCTCACATCTGTAACTTCAGCCCTTGGGCAGCAGAAGTAAGAAGGTCTAAAAGGATGGAGAGTTCTAGGCAAACCTGGGTAGTAAGCTCTCACCTCTCAATATTTTTTTAAATGGGGACTTAGGGAGACATTTTTTGCTATGCATGACATCTAACAAAATAACGGCTAAGTTTAAATTCTTGAGAGCTTAAATTTTCTTTGCAACTGGTTGTTGTCTTAGTGTCTCTGTTACTATGATGACCAAAAAGTAAGTTGAGGAAGAAAGGGTTAATTTGATTTAGACTTCTACCTTGCTGTTCCTTATGGAAGAAAGTCAGGGCAGGAATACAAACAGGGCAGAAACCTGGAAGCCGGAGCTAATGGAGAGGCCGTGGAAGGGTGCTGCTTACTGGCTTGCTTATCATGGCTTGCTCAGCCTTTCTTTCATTCTTTCTTTCATTTTCTCTATTTATTTATTTTTTTGTTTATTCATTCATTCACTTTACATCCTTATCACTAGCCCCCTCCTCCTTGTCCCCCATCTACACAGTCCCTTTTTCCAGCCCCCTTTCCTTCTCTTCTGAGAGTATGGAGGCCTACTGCCCCTGGGTATCCCTCTACCCAGGGATAAAGTCTCTGCAAGGCCATTAAGGCCAGACAAGGAAGCCCAATTAGGGGAACAGGATCCACAGGTAGGCAACAGATTTAGGGACAGCCCCCACCCCAGTTGTTGGTGGGGCCTGCATGAAGACCAAGCTGCACATTGGCTACATACTGCACGGGTTGTGGGGGGTGGGTATGAGTCTAGATCTAGCCCATCCATGCATGCTCTTTGGTTGGTAGTTCAGTCTCTGAGAACCCCCAAGGGTTCAGGTTATTTGACTCTGTTGGTCTTCCTGGGGAGTTCCTATTCCCTCCAGGTCCCTCAATCCTTCCCCTCAGCTCTTCTGTAAGAGTCCTGGAGCCCAGTCTGTCTGCGCTGGGTCCAGAGCAGACCTTGGGCACAAGCTCCACTGCCAGTCCCACAACACCCAGAGGAAGTTCCACTCCCAGGTGCTCTGACACACCCGGGGCCAGAGAGCAGACCTAGGGCACAAGCTCTGCAGCCAGTCCCACAACACCCAGAGGAAGCTCCACTCCCAGGCGCTCTGACATACCCAGGATCAGAGGTAAGCAGGAACCAACATCTTTCCCAACACTGGGAGTAACTGGGACCAGCGGGACCTGGCACTTAGGAACTCCACCAGCCTAGTGACTCCGGTTTCTTCCCAGTCTGTCTGGGTTAGTGTTCTGAGCAGACCTTGGGCGCAAGCTCTGCAGCCAGTCCCACAACACACAGAGAAAGCCACACACCCAGATGATCTAACAAGCCCAGGATCACAGAACCACAGGATCACAGAGACAGCTTGACTCTGAGGAGTTCTGACACAACCAGGATCA
>NW_022196913.1:54841996-54842593 GCF_008632895.1 Mastomys coucha | reverse complement strand
ACAACAAAAACAACAGGAAGTGACAATTACTTTTCTTAATATATTAATTTGAAAATTAATATTACCGATATATCCTAATCTATTGAAATCCAATAATATGAGGAATTGAAAATTTGTTAATTGTCATCCAATGATCTCTCTACTTCAATAATTGGAGAAATAGGTCCAACATTGTACAATCTATATATGTTGTCAGCTTGTTTGTTTGTGACAGTGTCTGGCTGTGTACAACATAAGGGTCTTGAAATCTTGCTTCTCCTATCTCAGCCTCTCTATTAGTAGTATTGTTTATTTCATGTTTTTACACTATACTATGGTTTTCAGAACAGCTTATATATTTCAAAAGTATATACCCAAAAGAAACATAGACGATTAACTAGGGAGGTGGCTTGTAAGAGAACAACAAAGTGAAACTGAATGCTTAACTTGACATTTGTAACTCTTGTACCAAGTTTGAAGAAGAGGACTTTATAAGTTACTCTTTCTCTGAGATGAATGCTTCTCCAAATTATCACTGCTAATGAACCACATTTTTACCCTCACCTAATGTCTGTGCCACCCTCCAAGCAGAACCATTGTTCATTGAAACAGTTGGCG
>NW_022196913.1:54838462-54841599 GCF_008632895.1 Mastomys coucha | reverse complement strand
GGGACTTGAACTCAGGGCCTTCTGAAGAGCAGTTGGTGCTCTTACCCGCTGAGCCATCTCTCCAGCCCAATACTTATTTTTATTATAATATTTTATAAATTTTAAGGAATATGACAAAAAAGATATAGGTATTGAAGGGGGGGTCTATAGGAGGAGCAGTGGTACAAAAGGGAAACAAGAATGTGATTCAATTCTATTTAATTAAAATATGTTTTTAAATGTTAAAAAAAGAAAAAGAAAAAAGAAAACGGTAAGCCATCAAGGGGGAACATGTATTTGTGGTAAACATTACATTAAAATCTCTAAATCTGAAAAAAAAAAAAAAAAAAAAAGTCCTGGCGCTCCATCCAATGTTGGCTGTGAGTCTCTGCATCTGTTTTAGCTGCTGGTTGGAGCTTCTCAGAGGAGGTTCCTGCCTGCTAGCATGATAGAGTATCATTGATAGTGTCAGAGATTGGTGCTTGCCCATGGGATAGGTCTCAAGTTGGGCCGGCTATTGGTTGGTCATTTTCTCAGTCTCTGCTCCTTTCCCAATCCCTGCATTTCTTGTAGACAGGATAAATTTTGGGTCAAAAGTTTTGTGGGTGGGTTGGTGTCCTTATCTCTCCAATGGGGGTCCTGCCTGGGTACAGGAAGTGGGTACATTCCCACTGCTAGGAGTCTCAGCTAAAGTCACCCCCATTGACTCTTAGGAGCCTTTCCCATCCCAGGTTTCTATACCCAAAATATATGAAGAATGTTAAGAAGTTAGACACAAACAAACCAAATAACCCAACTTAAAAAATGGGGTACAGAGCTAAACAGAGGATTCTCAACAGAGAAATCTCCAATGGTCAAGAAGCACTTAAAAGAAATGTTCAACGTTCTTAGTCATCAGGGAAATACAAAATGAAAATGACCCTGAGAATTCAATCCACAAAAACCTAACTTACATCTCCTGCAGGCAAGGATATGGAGCAAGGGGAACACTCCTCCATTTCTGGTGAAGTGCAAATGTATATGGCCACTTTGGAAATCAATTTGGTGGTTTCTCAGAAAATTGGGACTGGTTCTACCTTGAGACCCAGATATACCACTCCTGGGTTTATACCCAAAAGATGCTCCACCATTACCACAAGGACATGCATTCCACCATGTTCATAGCAGCTTTATTCATAATAGCCAGAAACTGGAAACAAGCCAGATGTCCCACAACCAAAGAATGGATACAGAAAATGTGGTTGTCTGACACAATGGAGAACTATTCAGCTATTAAAAGAAGGACTTTTGCAGGCAAATGGATGGAACTAGAAAATGTCATTCTGAGTAAGGTATCCCAGACCCAAAGGACATTGTAGGTCCTCATTTTGTAAGTGGATCCTAGCCATAAAATACAAGAAACCCATGCTACACTCCACAGACCCAAAGAAGCTAAAGAAGAAGGAAGGCCCACGTGAGGATGCTCAAATCTCACTTAGAAGGGAGAATAAAATAATCATAGGAGGCAGATAGAGGGAGGGAACTGGATGAGAGAGGGTGAGGGTTCAGGATCAGGTGTGGAGAGAGACAGGAGAGAGGACCAGAGGGCCAGGAGAATGAATGGAAATAGTGGACTGGCAAGAATCACTTATCTCTAGGTTGTGTCAGCCTGCTTTCTTATAGAACCCAGTCTGGGGATGGCATCATCCTACTTATCACTAATTGAGACACTCCCTTACCTGCCTTACAGCTGGATCTCATGGAGGCATTTCCTTACCTGAAGTTCCTTCCTCTCTGATGACGCTAGCTTGTATCAAGTTGGCACATAAGCCAGCCAGGACATTTGTGTTGACTGGTCTATGGAGTTTTAAAGGGAGGTCATTTCTAGTTTGCAGTGTATGTGGTGAGGAAAGGGTGGCTCTGTGGGTGACGTCACACTTGCTCCATACTATTTTACTCTATTTTTATTGAAAAATCAGCAATCTAGTTTGGCTGTTTTCTAGTTTGTTGTTCATGTGAGCAATGAGAAATTGTTGCTGTCCAGCTGCAACGTTAAAACAGTGGGTTACCTGGAATATGGAGTTAGAAGGAAATAGGAGGAGATAAAGAGAGATAGGAGGAGGCAGGGTGGCCAAAATTATATCTACCCACGAGGAAGGTACCTTAAAACATTAGACAGGCGCCTTTATCACTCAGCCATTTTGAACCTTTAATGTCCCCCCTTTGTTCCCCCAACAGGTATAATACCTGAGGCAAAACCACTCCCCCCAAGTACGTCAGCATGTCAATCCAATCAGCGACTTCCTTTTTTCTCTGCAGAGGTGGAACTTCCGAATGTAACTGGAACCAGATTGGAGGTGTGGCAAATAGCAGGAGATGGGCAGAGAGGTGTGGTTATGAGAGACAGGCTTCAAACCAGGAGGGTAACAAGAAATTCTTGTCCCCACAGAGGTTTCTTGTGTATCCCATAATAGTTCTAAAAGCATGTATTCTTAAACAAAATACACCATGTATAATTAAGTCTTCTGAAGTCATGACACCCAGTAAAGATATGATTCCTATAAAAGATAAAAAGATTGGGGGGTGGGCATATACTAGGGATTCTGTCATGGGTTATCTGCATCCCTGCTTTGTCTGTAATTTTCCTTTTGAAAATTTCTGTCTGTCTGAGGAATGATAATGTGCCAGCAAGTAGGAGGATCTGATTTTATTCACTGGGAAAAGTCTCTTCAGCTTCAATCCCTACACACCACTTGAACCCTGTCACAGTGTGTCTAAGCTTCTAGATCTTCATGCTTTCTTGACCCTCTATTCTGCTGTATGCACTGATAGTAATCTTTGTTTAATAATCTTGAGTTTCCTCTTTCTTTATAACTCACAGGGCAAGTCTGTCCCCTTGTCTAACTTGTTTCTACAAGTCTGTCTTGACTAGTTGTAGCTCCACATGTATTTTAGAATCTTTTTTTCCCCCACATAAAAACTATAGCAATATGGTCAGTATTCTGTGTACATGAAATAATGACTCTGTTCTAGAAAGTCTTTTTTTTTTTTTTACGAATTTACTTTGCGTTTATTAGCTTATTCAATGGTTTCTTTCCCCTAGCCTTTTTATTTTTTTTTATTTTTTTTCCCTTTTTTTTTTATTTTAGATATTTTCTTTATTTACATGTAAATTTATC
>NW_022196913.1:54808820-54837616 GCF_008632895.1 Mastomys coucha | reverse complement strand
CTATTATAAATAAGGCTGCTATGAACATGGTGGAGCATGTGTCCTTCTTATATGTTACAGTATCTTTTGGGTATATGCCCAGGCGTGGTATAGCTGGGTCTTTCTTTTTGTACTTTCTACTGTTCCTATGAACAGGACACTTCATCTTGTCTAGTTGCTGGCACACTTTCACTCACAAATGGTGTGGTTTTGCCTCTTCTGGTAGAATGCCCAGGAACCTCAGAGACACCAGCTTAGAGAAGGCAGGGCAGTCTGGAACTTGTGGAGTCCCCAGTCTGCAGCCACCTCTTCCCTCTGGGGAGTCAGACCAAGGAGGATGAAGTGGAGTCTGAGACATAAATAGGGTCCATAGGCTCTAGTCCAGCCGGGAATGCTGGCAGTGTTAGTGAGCTTCGCAGAGCAGGTAGCTAGAATCCCACAGCATCTACAGTGTAAAGTCTCTGCAGCCAAACGGAGCCTGGCCAGGCAGGTGGGGGTCAAGGTTCAATGCTGAGTATTTGGGGAAGAAAGCCTTCCTCCAAGTGTTAAAACTCAGGAAAAACAATCACTTTCAGATGATTCTTGATGAAATAACTTGTGTGCTTTTTTCCATGTGGACAGGAACTATATGAACCTTGGGGAATGGGATGTGATGGTGGTGGTGGTGGGGGGAATACATTCCATAGGCTAAGGCTATGATGCTGGTGATGCCTCTATTTGCACAGGGAAGAATTCTAGGTGCTGTGTTACATGACTACCTAGCTAAGGGTCATGGTTATGTACTCCAAAGCTGGTGTGGAGGCAGGGAGGAGCAGCTCTAATCTCAGCAGGGAGGCCATATCAAATCTGAGGTTCCTAGGGTTTGAGTATGCTCCATCTCACCGGTCTCATGCCCTTCTCGTGGTATGGTCAAGTCCTACAACATGGGTTGGTTTGCTAGCGTTGCAGAGTTTGGCTTTAGTAATTCTAACAATTTATGTTAGTTTCTAAAACACAGTATCAAAAAGGGTAACATTTTTTCTTTTTTAAACTTATTATATGTACACTGTTGTTTTGTCTGCATATCTGTCTGCATGAGGGCGTCAGATTTTGAGTTACAGGCAGTTGTGAGCTGGCATTTGGGTGTTGGGATTTGAACCCAGGTCCTCTAGAAGTCAGTGTTCTTAACTATTGAGCTATATCTTGAAGAGTGCAATGTTTTTACAATTTGTTTATATTTTTAAAAAGCCTATGTTATCATCTCCAGATAACACTTGAGCTCATATAGTTCTTTATTTTTTTATAGTACCAGGACTTGAGACCAGGGCCTCACAAACTAGGCAAGTGCTCTCAGGACTAATTGGTATCCATCTCTGGCTTCATTTTACTTCATATTTTGAGATTGTCCAAATTGCTCAAGATAGGCTTAAACTCTCCAAGTATACTAGGCTGAACTTTCAAAGTGGCAGAGGTCATAAGCCTGTCTTACTAGGCCTGGCTCCTTGGTTTGTTTTGCATTGGTTTGCACAAGGAAGGCTCACACAGCTTTATGTGCTTGTCTGTGAACTCTTGCCCAGTCGGGTACACTGTACCCACTGATGGCCATGGAAGAAAGCTTCAGAACACGGAACTGGAGGAAGGGAGTATGTAGCAATTTCTCCAGGGCTCCTCTTGGGGCCCAGAGTACCACACCCAAGATCAATACATTCAGCAAGACTAACTTGGTACCTGGGCTTCCTATGTCTCCAGTAAGACTTCCCTTATCAAGCTGGTTCACAACTCCTGAGCAAGATCCCTAGAGCTATTTGTGTTCTTGAGTAGGGCCACGAGGTCCAGCCTTCATCACTCTAATGTCAGAGCCCACACATTCCCAAGGAGGGAT
Source organism: Mastomys coucha (assembly GCF_008632895.1). Lineage (NCBI taxonomy): Eukaryota > Metazoa > Chordata > Mammalia > Rodentia > Muridae > Mastomys > Mastomys coucha. The sequence continues at coordinate 54,835,776 of NW_022196913.1, read as the reverse complement.
TTTAACAGGAATTCATCTGTGTCTTGAGGTTGCTGCTCTTAAGATGACCTGCAAATGTAACAGGCCCATGAGATCTCCAGCAGAAACAACACATCTTTGTCTGATCTGAACCTTCCCATCATCTTTAAAACACGACAGTTATCTTTCTTGCTGGGCCACAGTATTCATGTCTACTGTTTTCTCTTTCTCGTTGTTCTCCACCCCCTTCTCCATGGCTCTCTAGGGTTGGCTCAGTCCTGTTTACCCTCATTATCAGAGTCATAGGAAAGCATATAGAACTGTGGTTGAGCTAGGTTAGGACTCCCACTGACAGCTTCAGGGCCAGCACTCTCATGGCACCATCTATGTCCTACATGACCATGATCATCTGTGGTACACAGACACTGTTGTTAAATGATTACCATAAGAAGCAGGACGCCAGAGTGAGCAGAGGCAGGACAGAGCCTGGCTGTGCTGCTGCCATGCTACCCGGCTCCAGCCTTCTCTTTGAAAGTGAGGTGCTCTATTGACATCCACCAAGGTCCATTTTTTGGTTTCAGTGGGTGACTTGCAGCACATACTGCTTGTAATTAAGAAGCCTAGTGGACACCCACTACCCCAGCCAGGGCTCCCATGCCGGCCAACTCTAAAGTTGCCCATCGTCGCTCTGCTTTGTTGGTGACCTGAGTTTTTTGAGATGATCTCACAGAATTCATCTCAATGACAGCAAAGCCCATGTATGAATGTGTGTCTCCAGCACAGGCAGATAAAAATATTTTAATTACATTCTTGACAACAAAACAATTCTGTTGCCATCTGGAGACTGTAAACAAGCAAGCTGTTACTCTAGCAGTACCACAGAGTCCACTCCGTCTGTGACTAGCTGCACCTTGGAAACCTGCTGAAGATGGTACTCATTCTCTTTGTCTTTCTGAGCAGGACAGTGAAACATAAGATGATAGAAACCACTTCATTGGCTCGCTGTGAGAAGACAGCAGGCATCTTGCTAGTTCTTTTTCCAAAGTTGACAAAATCTTTGGTAAGGATTTTGCATACACACCAAACAAGAGCATCTTCCACTGGTGGTGCCTAGCCACCCTTAACTTTGAAGCAATATGACCTCAGAATACTTGTCCCCGTGCTTCTGGCTTCCACCCCAACAATGCTTCTGCCGTCGCTCTTCACGTGGGTAAATCCACTACAAAGAAGCAGGATATGCCATGCATTAACCTTGGAATAAAGGCAGACATGACCTTCTCAACCCTACCCAACCCTCTGCCACAACTGGAAAAGACTATACTTCAGAGGGAAGGTCATGTCAGGTTTCCCCAGCAGTGCTGGTTGAATCATGATGATCCTAATGCTGTGAGAAACATGGGGGGAAATGGCTCTACGTCTTTAGTACACTAAGTGCATCTCTTCCAGGGTCTAGCTAGAATGGACCTATCTGTGGTCAAAGGTGGTGTGCCTGTAAGGGCTCCCAGGACCTTTTCAAGGTCTAACTTGGATCCAGCCCTATGTTCTCTGTGGACTATGCACAAAACATCTAAATCTCTCAGCTATCTCACTTGCAAAGTGTGGGTAATACCAGCATGGGCTGGTTTTGTACAGTACACAAGGCAACATACAGCACACAGTGAGAGCTGGAAAAATCTGAAATGAGACAGAAAAAGAAACAGGATGTACACAGTGGCTCATCTTGAGACCCAGTTAGCCAGGCTGGACTCACTACCAATTCCAACAATTCCTTTAGAATCATTCCCTCGAGCAGATGTGATATGCACAACTGGTCTCAGCTATTCAGGAGAATGAGATGGAGGAACACTTTATGCTGGAAGTTCTAAACCAACCTAGGCAACATGAAAAAACCTTGTTCCAAAAGAAAGAAAACCAGTGCTTTTCTACTCTACAGACACAGGGCTGGAGAGCAGCCAATAATTACCTGGCCCATCTGTGAGAACCCCCGAGCAAATGATAACAGCTCTCGAGGACAGGGGATGTTTTCTTTTTATTCCACACATAAACACGCAAGGACAGGTCCAAGGCAGCAGTGATGACACGGTCTGGATCCTTGAAATGAAGTCAAGTGAGCTACAGCCATGGATTCCCAAGCGTGGGAAGCATGCCTCAGGCGGGAGGTGCCACACTCACCACCCAAATAGATGTGATGGGCCTCTGGTGGTCCTGGAAAGCCATCAGCTGCAGGCCATGTATGGTGAACAGCGCCAGCTCGGACCTGGAGGTGAGCAGGATCGTTTGGGAGCCGTGGCCCTGTATGAGGTGAGGAGTCATAGTGTCTGGCAGGGGGAAGCTGGCCAGCTGCTGTGCTTGAGAGAATAAAAACACACAAGTTGCTTCTCGGGTGTGGCTATGTGCCTCACCCGACAATCTGGTGCACTGAAAAATGTAGGGCTTTGCAGTTAGAGAGGTCTGCCCTTGCTCCTGAGCCAGTCAGACCCCTAAAGCTCAGTCCAGTGGCAGCAAAATGCTGGGGTACACTGCCCACAGAGGAGGAGACCATGGGTGGCGGGTGTGGGTGTGGAATTTACTTTTGGAGCCCAGGACCACATGGGGACCAACATGCACTACGCATTCCACCACCCAGTATATGAAACCATGCAGCAAAGCTTCCAGGCCACTCTGCCTCTACTTCCCTGGAAGAGAAGAGACTGTTGTAGAGGAACCATGAGGAACCTCTCCTGGAGTGCCAACTGAAGCTTGTGGCCAGCACAGGAACCTTACCCAGGAGGCTCACTCTGTCCCTGGACTTGGTGGCCTTTAACTCGAAGGTAGTGATAACCAGATGTACGCCACTGTCATCTCTGTGTATCACCATCAGCCTGGCAGCCTCATCTGGAGCCCAGCAAGCTCTGGAGCTCAGCCTGATGGGAAGGGTAGTGGAAACAGGAAGTCTGTCTTCTGATGGGTGTAGCAAGGGCTGAGTGTAGAACACCTGTTGAAATACCCATATATGGTCACAGTGTGGTAAGGGGCCAAAGGTGTCCTGCCTTAAACTCTAGGGCCATGGAAATTGCCTGTGGCTTACTTGTCAAAGAAATTAGACCCAGTGGCAGCAGGATGGCCACCTTGCCTGTGTATTATTGTGGCTATGGCATTACTGGTTAATGATGCAGATAAATTGACTTTGGGAGAGAATTTAACTGTAACTACCCCCCACACACTTGAACAGGTACTCAAACAGCCACCTGATCAATGGCTCAGTAATGCCCAAATGACTCATTATCAGACTTTACTAATTAACCCCGGCTGAGTTACCTTCCAGCCACCTGTTTGATTGCATCCTGTGGCCCTTCTTCTCCCTAACCGATTTGGGCCACCTGCTCCACCAATGCAGTGAGATCTTGGCCCAGGTACATAGTACTCGACCTGACTTAAAAGATTCCGCTGTGCCAGGGGCAGAACGGACTTGGTTTACAGATAGAAGCAGCTTCATTTGAGAGGGTCAGAGGAAGGCAGGAGCAGTTGGTAAACTACAGAAACAGAGGCAATCTGGGCTCAGTCTCCTCCCCCAGGTACGTCAGCTCAAAGGACTGAACTGATAGCACTAACCCAGGCCCTCATCATAGAAAAAGGACTGGCTGTTAACATTCACACGGACAGCCAATAAGTGTTTACAACTAACTGCTCATGTACATGGAGCTGTTTACCAGGAGGGCTCCTAAATGCAGAAGGAAAAATTATCAAAAACAAACATGAAATCCTACAGCTACTTAAAGGTCTCTGGTTGCCAAAGAGAGTGGCAATCATACACTGTCCAAGTCATCAGAAAGGAACAATGCCAGTGGCTAGAGGTAACAACTTAGCTGACAAAGCTGCTAAGGTGGTAGCCTTGAAAGAAATGGCTGCCTCTGTGTTGGCTATGATCCTGCCTGAGCCACCCAACCCCAACCTGCCAGAATGCCCAGTCTATACTGAAGAGGAGATCAAATGGGCCAAAAATCAGCCCATGAGCTGGTGTTCAGAGGGTTGGTGGCAAATGGCTGAAGGTAAGCTAAATTACCCACCACCTTGGCAAAAAACTACACTCAGGAAAATCCATAGAGTCAACTCACATGGAAGTGAGACAGAGACAGATGGCCGACACAATGAGACAGTCTAAGGTGATTTTCAGAGACATGCAGAATAGCATGGAGAATATAGTGTCAAACTGCAGAGCTTGCCACTTAACCAACAGCCATTAACACTAGCAAACATCCAGGCTCTCGACTTCAAGGTAAGAGACTGGGGCCTACTGGGAAGTTGATTTTACAGAAATTAAACCAGGGAAATACAGTTACAAGTACTTGCTGGTGTTTGTGGGCACCTTCTCCGGATGGATGGAAGCATTTCCAACAAAGATGAAGACTGCAAAGGTAGCGGCTAAGAAGTTGCTGGAGGCGATCTTACCCAGGTATGGATTCCCTCATATGATTGGGTCAGACAATGGACCAGCATTTGTGTCCAAGGTAAGCCAGGGTATAGCAAGATTTATTGGGGCAGACTGAAAATTGCATTGTGCATACTGACTCCAAAGTTCAGGACAGGTAGAAAGGATAAACAGAACATTAAAAGAGATCTTAATTAAACTGACCATGGAGGCTGTTGGAGACTGGGTGATACTCCTTCCCTTTGCCCTGTATCAGGTGAGGAACTCCCTTTACTGAGTGGAATTAACCCCCTTTTAGATTATGTTGGTGGTGTTGCTCCCATTGTACCTAACCTGCAGTTGGCAGCTGTTGCAGAATTGGAAGATTATTAATTAACTAATTAATTAATTAGTGAGAGCAACCCAGTGGGCTCACAAGTATGTTTGGCCTAAACTGCATGTCCTCTATGAAGCAGACTGGTTCCGGAACCACACAAGTTTCAACCAGTAGACTGGGTCTATGTGAAGAGATTCTGCTGGGAAGTGCTGGAGCCCATTATAGTGGAAAGGATCGCCGCCTGAGTGCACTACACACATGCCAGACCAGCTGATCCACTCTCCCCTGAGGAAGATTGGCAGATTCCACCATTGCTCAAAAGGGCACCAATCCTTTCAAGTTAAAATTAACTCGGTCTTGAGCCTACTGTTTTTGTTGTATTTAATTGTATGTATTGCAGCCCCTAATCCACATCAGCCTTTTGACCTAATCTGGGTGACTGAAAATCCTGAGACTGGCTATCATGCCCAACTAATCTGTATGAAGAGGTCACTTGGGACACACTGGTTTCCAGATCTGACTTTTGATTGTGCCAGCTAGTTGATAATTCATAGACTGACACTCAACAGACTTCACGAGATTCATACCCAAATGCAGATGGGAGACTTTTTATATATGTCCTGGGGGTGGGGGAGGAACTGCCACACATGGGAGTCCTGAACAATTTTACTGTACTGGTTGGGGATGCAAAACATCAGTCAAGGGGAACAGGGAGTGGAAGGTGTCATAGGAAGGTCTTATCATGGCTGACCAGCAGAGACACAACTCAGGTTCACTGCTAAAAGGAGACAAGTTAATGGACCGGAAGCAGGAAAATCATGGAGCCTCCAGCTTCACATTATCGGGGGCAGCAATCCTGGATTGCTCTTTATAGTTAGACTCTTGATAAAGTTAATTGTGAACACACTGCCAGTAGCTGTAATCAGGTTTTGACAAACCCTGAACCCATGTTAACACTATCCCCCAAACTAGCGACTACCTTATCCTAGTCACTTAATCGCAAGGACCCTTAGTTCCAGAACTTTTCCTGAAACACACAGAACCAGTGGACCCACTCTGGTCAATGATGCTAAAGACCTTTCAAATTCTGAATGTCTCCCAGCTAGAACTTACTACCTCTTGTTATGTTATAAAGCTAGACTTTGCTTTTAGGAAGACATTAGGTTAATAGCTGGATATAATGTGTCTGAAAGGGATACTGTGTGTGGATGGTTGCAGGAAAGTCTGGCTTGAACCAACCCTGCAGACCATATTAGGGCATGGTACCTGCCTGGGGAAGGTACCCACGTCACACCAACACCTCTGCAATTGGACCATCCCTGTCGTTCATTCCAAATGGATTATCTCCCCAGAACAAGCATAGTGGGCTTGTTCAATGGGACTGACTCCTTGTGTGCATGGAGAGGTCCTTAATTCCTCTACCCCAAAGGAGTTCTGTATTCTAGTCCAGTCAGTACTCTGCACAACATATTATTCAGAAGAGAGAGTGCTGAGAACTCTGGTAGGGCACGTTGAAGGAGACCTCATGAGGCAGAAAAGGGAACCCATCTCCTTAACCCTATCTGTAATCCTAGGGTCAGGACTAGCTAGAGCAGGCACTGCTGCATTGATGTTACAGGAAAAGAATTACAATAGCTTAAAGACAGACATAGATGAGGACATCCAACGCCTAGACTAGTCCACCTGACACTTGGAGCTTAACATAGACTCTCTAAGTAATACTGAGGTAGTGCTGCAGGCTTAGAGGGTTAGCTGCTACTCTGCATGAGGAGTGTTGTTTCTATGTCAGCCATTTTGGAGTGACTAGGAAATCATTAGCTAAAGCTAGGCAAAGTGTAGATAGACCCTAGAGGGAACGAGAAAATTCCAAAAGATGTTTCACTGTTTGAGTCCTCCCCCTGGTTAACTACTCTCATCTCCAACCTTGTGGGACCTCTGACCAACATTTTACTCCTCCTCACTATTGGACCATGCATTATCAATAAACTTTTTCAGTATATGAAACAGAGACTGAGAACTATTCAATTGATGGCAATGAGGTCACAGTATCAACAAATGAACACACAGACAACTCAGATCTCAGAGAGCCCAAGATGGCCTCTAAAGTTACTAGTGGAGGGGTGACTGAAGATGCAAAGTAACCTGCCCCTATCTCTGTTAATCCTTGGCATCAAATCCTGCACTCCCTTGTTCCTGCACTGAACTAAACAGTCAGCACTCCCCCCAGAACCCCCCCAAAATGCCTCCTGCCTTTTAAGAGGGCAGACAAAAGGCAGACCGGAAACTTGCACTCTCCTCTGCGCTAAAATCAAGTGGCCAGCCCTTCCCTAGTGCCTATGGCTCTTGCCTTTGCAGGAGGCAAGATTCATGTCCTTGAAGTGATAAGGCCCCCATTCTTGAGCGTTGAGAAAGAAGCAATTAAGTGTTCCCAGACAGCTGTGACTGGTTTGTAAAAATACACTAGCCTACAATAACAATAGGTTAGTTCTTCCCAGGTCAAAAAGGTCCTTTTCCAGCTGCATGGTTCCATCTCGCTGTCTGAACAAACGTTATCAGTTCCAAAGGATGGCCCTCCTTTACCCTCTACCCAATCATGTACCACCAAGGCTAGAGAGCCCCCCCGCACCCCCTTCCCCCAGCTTATGCATTCTCCCATATATACCCCAAATCCCTAGACTCGAGCATCGAATTCCTAACCTGCAGAGTAGGGAAGGTTGTGATCCAGGTCTGGACTAGGACAATAAAGGCTCTTTGTGTTTACACTGGTGTCTTGATTTCTGGCAGTCTCCTGAAGTTCCCTCGGGCTGGGCATTGCATAACAACATCTCTGTGCCTATGAACCAGGTCATGGTTAATACTTTGTGACTTGTCGGGCATTGCTCCAGACCACAGAGGAAGAGGCAGGGCAGACCTGCTCCCCTACCCATCACATGCTCTCTTCCCCAGCACCTGCATCCTTCGCCTCACTGCTCACTTGTCTTTACCCAATCCTCAGCACACAGACAGCACTTTAGGAGCATCCCGGTGTTGATGCCCAAGCCCGAAACTACTCAAAGCTGACTTTGCCCTTCCCAGCAGAGAGCTGCTCATAGCGCAGCAACAGGAAAGAGCAGAGGCTAACAGGGCTGGGTTTCCTACATGAGAGTCATACTCCTCCCTGGCCCTGTGATGGCCTGAGAAACTACATCCTGTAGTCTCAGGAAGCAGGCGCTTTAGCCACCTCCCACTACACTAGTTTTACTACTAGGAGCTGGGTTCCTGAGCGCTCACCTTTGGGCCTATATCTGAGCCTTGTGCAGACACAAATACCCACTGTGTGTCAGGTGAGCACAGAAGGCTCACAGAGGTGTGAGGGAATGTGGACACTCTGGAGACCACCTGCAGCTGAGGTACTGTCATAATGTAGAGGGTCCCTTCGTCACAGGCTACCTGAAACAGAAAGAGAGTGACAATGAGGCGTACATCCCATTCTGGTAGAGCTGTGTCTCCTGCTGAAGGGTGGGCACAGCCCACAGCAATGTAAGTGTTCAGAGGAGAGCCCACATCCCCTGAGGAGCTTGACCTGTGAGCCTCCACTGCCTTTCACGTCTAGGACAGAAGCAGCTTGCCTATGTGTTTTACAATTACAATGTTTCCTCTGGCACTGACGGCAATTTAAAAAGTCAAAAGAACAGACAGCAATTTAAAAAGTCAAAAGAACAGACAGCAATTTAAAAAGTCAAAAGAAAATGTTTACTAATTTGGGAAGTCAGCCAGGAGTACAAAAGTTACTCTTATTACTGCTACAGTGAGTGCCCCTGCCTAGACCCTGAACATAAGTGTACACTCAGGGGTGCCTAAATTACAATTATTAGGTCCCTGCCTAGACCCTGAATATACACAAGTGTATACTCAGGGGTGCCTAAATTACAATTATTAGGTTCCTGCCTAGACCCTGAATATACACAAGTGTACACTCAGGGGTGCCTAAATTACAATTATTAGGTCCCTGCCTAGACCCTGAATATATACAAGTGTACCCTCAGAAGTGCCTAAATTACAATTATTAGGTCAAAAGTATGCATATTTAAAATGTTTCACAGAACTGAAATAACCACCAAACTCTGGAAGTCAGTTCAAAGTAGAAAAATGGACAGATACTGGCAAGCTGGAAAGCACATGGTAGTAGGCCCGCCCTGAAGGTCAGGAGCCCTGCCCCTCATAAAAAGCTGCAAAGAATGAAAGAGTGAAGAAACAGTGCAGACAGAGGACTCCAGCACCCATCGGCACACAGGAAAGCAAAGGCACATGGCTATGAAACCACAAGAGCTCATACAGCAGGCACCCACCACAGCAGCAGAGGCTGTAGGGGACAGCTGATGCCACACAACTCTGAAGGACAGATGAGCCTGCATTCCATGTGGTGCACAGAAAAGCCAGAAAAGCAGTGCCTGCTATGAAGAGGGAATCAGACTCCACCCACCATAGTGGCCTGCACCAAGAGACAGGCAGGCCCTGAAGGGCTCCTGAGAATGGGTGTGTTTGTGTGTGTGTGTTACTCACCAGCAAGAAGGGGCCCTCTGGGTGCTCACAGGCTTCCATTGAAGAACAGGAGGTCGGTAAGCTGAAGGAGGCACATTCAGACCCAGTCTCTGTGTTCCACACCATGATCAAGCCCTGTGTGTCCACAGTGACAACCAGCTGCAGCTGAGGATAAGCCACCAAATTCACCAGAGGAGCAGGCTGCACAGCACTCGACCAGATCTCCGTGCCCTGACAACAACAAAATTAACATAACAGGTTGACACGGGGGTCCATTTATTTCATAGATACATATGACTTTTATCAATCAGCATAGGTTTACCTGGGCCTACTCTATCAGTCTCTGTAGCACACAGATGGTGATTCTAGGATCACCCAGGAAACAAATCTGCGTCATGTGTGAGAGGGAGTTACTAGACTAGGTTAATTGAAGTGATACAATTTGATGAGCAGGGGTCCTAGACTGAACTCTAGCTCTCAGGGATCTGACACCCTCATCTGACTACCATGATCTCACAGGCACACACACACACAAACAGCAAACCTTCAAAACAAATGCTTAAAGAATCCTGTGTAGGGCTGGAGAGATGGCTCAGTGGTTAAGAGCACCGACTACTCTACTGAAGGTCGTGAGTTCAAATCCCAGCAACCACATGGTGGCTCACAGCCATCAGTAATGAGATATGATGCACTCTTCTGGGATTGAAGATAGCTACAGTGTACTTACATATAATAAATAAATAAATCTTTTAAAAAAAAAAAAGCCAGGTGGTGGTGGTGCACACCTTTAATCCCAGCACTTGGGAGGAGCACTTGGGAGGCAGGCAGATTTGTGAGTTCAAGGCCAGCCTGGTCTACAGAGTGAGTTCCAGGACAGCCAGGGCTATACAGAGAAACCCTGTCTCAAAAAAAAAAAAAAAAGAATCCTGTGTAGTGCAAACTACCATTATGAAAGCAAGCAAAGTAAGGCAGGCATGTTGTCTCAGGACTGCTATCCCAGTGACTGGGAGGGAAGGCTGGGAAGATGGCCCTGAGCTCCAGGCCGGCAGCCAGAGCCGATGGCCAAATCCAACCTGGTATGAAAAAGCTAGAGAGAAGATCAGGAGAAAAGCCAAACTGTTGACACTGTTGATCTAAAGGATCAGGAGAAGGAGATAAGAGAATATTTGTTCATTTGAATTGACTAGTTTCTGTTTGTTTGTGCTTCTGTTGTTATTTATTTATGGTGAAGTGACTTTCTAGGGATTGAACCCCAAACCTTACCCCTACCAGGCAAGTGCTGCCCACTCACTAAATGCCCAGCCTGCCATTTTTGTTTTAGAAGCTTTTAAGGCACAAAAACACACAAAGAAGCCAGCTGTGGAAGCAGGAGAATCCCAAGTTTGAAGCCAGCCTGAGCTACACCCTACAAACCACATGGAGGAACCATAAGGCATGTGCTACATGACAGAAGTTGATTTACAAAGGGATACATATTGTGATTCTATTTGGGCTACTGTAACAAAATGCCTGACACTGAACAATTTGTAAAGTACAGCATTGGGTTTTTCACATTTTTGGAGCTATAAAAGTCCACAATGAAAGCGCAGGCAAGTTAAATAACATGTGGTGGAAAAGGAAAGAGTGTCAACCCCTCCATTAGAAGCTTTCAGTGGAGGATCACAGATCCCACCTTCTGTTACCTCCAAAGAGCCCAGGCAAATGCAAGGCTACTGGGAAGCAAATCTCAGTGTGACACAGCACCAGCTTCAACAACTGACTACATAAGGGAGAAATGACAGTAACACACACACACACACACACACACATACACACACACACACACACAGATGACCAAAAGCTGTCTTTCTGTAAAACTTCCTGGTGTCGAACCAGCATGGAGGATCCTGACTACATGGCTTGCTATGAATGTGAGGAATGGCAAAGCAGCTGTCATCCCACCACCATCGGGTCCCAAGAGGCAAGCCAAGCATGTGTCACACAAAGTAGGTTACACTCAAGTTTCAAAAGTCCCCCGTGCTGTGCTGGTTAGCAGCACGTCCTACTGGTGACAGCTGAAGGCATAGCTCAGATTGTTCATCTGCAAAATGGGGCACCTGCCCTGCATTAAGAGAATCAAACCAAACTTCCCTCCCCAGGGGGGTCAGTTCACCTCCTGCAGATCCCAGGCACTCACGGTACAGTCTGAAGACACAGTGCAAACCACCGACCTTGCCCTTTCATCAAAGCGGTACTCGCTGGGTGAGACGTAGGCCAGCTGCTCTATCATTCCTGGAAGAGAGCACAGGCATAGATGGACTCAGATCTGACACACAAGTGTCCCTCTTCTCCAGTTTCAGGAACACAATGAGTGCTTGCTCGGTGGGGACAGAGACGGGGAGGAGCTTCGAACCACTCAGCTGGTGGGTGAGCATTCCTGACAGCAGAACTACCAAGGCTTGGCTTGGTTTAACTTCTCAGCCTACTGAAAAGGAGATAACAACTTATTCTTTCCTCCCATGATGTGACACAAATGACACTGCATCTAGGAGACCTGCATTCATTAACTGGCATTAGCTGAGATGCTGAGTGCCCTGACACTTGATCAGGAAGCAGTAGGAGTAGGCATAGCGCCTATACTCTCCAGTTCATACCTGTGTGCCCAGAAATAGCTTTGCAGATGAAGTCCTGTGGACGCCCAGATTTCATACGGAACTCTAGCTCAGACCGGCAGAAATAGTACTGCCTCCATGTCTGCGTGCCCACGGCCATGGGGAAGGCCTTGCAGGGGGCCCATCGCCTCAGACACAGCTGTCTGAAACACAGACGCACAAGCTTAGGCAGGATACAGCAGTCAGGGATTCTAAACCAGATCTAGCTTTGAATTCTGGCCTCACCTCTTTCTGGCTTTGAAACCCTGGATAAACCACTGTCCCTCACTAGGCCTCAACTTCCTCCTCTGTCCGACAGGGTCAGTGCTGATAGTAAATGAGGGGTGGCATGTGCCTTTTACATGACAAGCTACCCTTCATGGCAGCCCGATGGAGGACGTGCTCACCACTCCTGGGGACAGACACAAAAGGACTGCCCACTTGCCCTTTCAGCTCTGTTGGTCCTTCCTGTGTCTCCTTGCTATTGCCAAGGGTCAGATCATCGCCTTAGATTCACCTGTTTATCCTTATATGACACTTCTTTACACCCCTGATCCCAAAGTCTACTCTGTGATGTCATTTAGCTTTTTTCATTACTGTCTGCATGAGTATATCTTCTTCCAAAATCTTCTGTTCAGCATATTATGTCTTTTAATCCAAAGTCCATCTCAGAGAGGAGTGCTTGCCAAGTATGCACAATGCATTTGATCTCTAAATCTTACAATAACAACAACAACAAAGAAAAACTAAGTGTATTTCATGTATACAGCATTAAGCTGGACCATTTTTCTTTGCCAGTTCTGTGGCTCTTCACCTTTGCAATAGGTTGTGTAATCATATTTTTTGTTATTTTAATGCTCTCTTGGATTAAGCTCCTCCATATTTTATTACTGTCATCTTCTGTGTTAAGTATACTCTAATGTACTGTTTCAATTTCTTGGTCATTTCTTCATATTATTAGTTACTTTTAGTGGTTGGCTTAAAGATTATACCTTGGATTTTGACATATAGAGGTATATTTTTGACTAGTACACAATCAATCTTCAGTAGTAAGTAAAACTACTTACTACTGTTTCTGTTTCTGTCCTACCTCCTTTAGTATGTATCATATATCACAGTCTTATGTCACAGGCCCATTAAGAGACTCTCTGTGCTAGTGTAAAGGTACACACTTGCCATCTTAGAGCCGGGGAGACTGAGACAATACAGACGCTGAGCCTGAGCCAGCCTGGGCTGTGAGGAAAGACTTTGTCTTACAAAAGGAAAAGCATGTGTAAGAATAGTAAAAGTAAACGTGTAGTATGTTGGCTTAGACTCCAGCTGGAGAGGACAGAGCAGGTGGTCATACTTCCTGCTTTTATACAACAGGAGAAAAGGTTACAAAAAGCATTCATACTACCTTGACACTGTTGTCCCATAGTTTCTTTTACCTTTATTGGTGTGTGTTTCTTCATGTGGATTCAAGCTACTGTCTAGAGTTCAAGAGAGGAACAGCTAATGGTGCTATGGGAGCTGAGTGCAAGAGCAGTAGAAGTCTGGCTGGAGAGGAGAGCAGCTTTCAGAACTGGAGCTAACAGAATATGCTGCTGCTACCCATCATTGGTTATTTCAGGAAGAGGAGAATGTGGTAGACAGGAAAGAGCCTGAATACCATCACGACAAATTGCCCTCTATCCTAACTTACTTTACAATCTATTGTACTTGCTGGCCTTGTATGTCAACTTGACACAAGGCAGAGTCCTCAGAGAAGAAGGAGCCTCAGTTGAGGAAATGCCTCCATGAGATCCAGCTATATGACATTTTCTCAATTAGTGATCAATAAAGGAGGGCCCAGCCCATGGTGAGTGGTGCAATCCCTAAGCTGGTGGTCCTGGGTTCTATAATACACGCCAAGCAAGCCAGGAGGGGCAAGCTAATAAGCAGCACTGCCCCCCACCCCCATGGCCTCTGCATTAGCTCCTACCTCCAGGATTCTGCCCTGCTTGAGTTCCTGTCCTGGTTTCCTTTAATGATGAACTTGCTTTCTGGTCATGGTGTTTCATCACAGCCATAGAAACCCTAACTCAGATACCTATTAAACACCCATGAGTCAGACTCAGTGTGTAAGCTCTCTAGTGTGTGGCACACAGGACTCCAGTGTTCATGTGTCTAGGCAAATGTGGTCTTTGAATCTCTGGTCTACTGGGAATAGCATGCTGACCAGCCAATCCCAGACAAAAAGGGCTGCCGAATGATTCTGTTTAGCCTAGATAGGATTGGCAGCTATCAACACTGAAAACTCATGATGTTACATTAAAAAAGAGAAAAAAAAAAAGGAGAGAAAAATGAAGTTATAAGGATGGAGATATTGTAAGGATGTTAGGTGACGAGAAAGGAATTTTCTGCTAATTTCTCACGTATTAGTATTTCTCACGTATAGTATTTCTCTCGGAGAAAACTCTCCCCTGGCTTATGTGCACTCTCCAAGGCCTACAACGGCATTTGCACCAGGCAGTTAATGCACTCAGATGACTTTGTTGAGCCACATACTTGGCAAGATCTACCTTTACCTAAACTGCCTACAGTTCCCTAAAAGCCAGTTCTTCAAAGAGATGAAAGAATGGATTCCAATGAAAATCTGCTTCAAACCTGACTGAGATTGTTCTTCTAATCAATAGTAGTTATAAAAGCTAATGAAAATCAATGGTTCTATGATGCTGAAAACTGAATATGCTAAGGTAGCCCTGAAATAACTGAGATTTCTGGGGTGTCAGAGTTACCCCAAATAAAAACAAAGCCCCCCCCCCCAGCCTTTGAAGAAGCGTCATGTTTGTACAGTTGTTTTCCACTAAAGGTAACTAAAATACAGCTCCTACCTGACCCTCAAGGCTGCCTGCCCTACGTTCAGCCAGAGAGGACTCTCTCTCCCCCAGCTGCTGGTGGTTTTATCTTAGTATAAAATAAAAGGATAACATGTTCAAAAGAAGGAATAGAGGGGCTTAGAAAATTAAATGTTTTAACTATTTCTATTTTCAGCTGTGATTTTTTTTTTTCACTTTATACAATCTTACCTTTTTATGCTGCTGTGTAGTTTAAAAGTAATCTAAGTTGGGGCACTCTGGCATTTGCTTGCAATTCTAGCACTGGGAGGGTTAGGCAGGAAGATCATAACTTCAAGACTAGCCTGGGCTACAAAGTAAGTATAAGACCATAAAAGGGATATTTTGATTTTATTTTAAAGTAATTTGATTATCCAGACAAAAACCACAGGTAATTAATCCAGCAGGTTGAGTTTGGTATCCTGTTTATACAAAGTCTCACTTTATTAACCACATAGGAATTTCCTCATGGTAAGAACCGGGGATATAATCCTTCCTTGGCCCTCAATAGAGGCAAAAGTGCTGAGAGCACCTGGGAGCCACTTCTGGGGAGTGCCTCTCCTTTGCGGGACACCCTCAGCTCTTCCTCACTCACCTCCACAGTTCCTTGGTCATTGAAACCTCATTCCAGACCTAGAATAAGGAAGGGAAAGACAGGACCCAGTCAGTCAATAACCATTTAGTGCCCTGGCCTGCCAAATCCCATGGAGGCAACAAAGAACAAAACCAGCCCAGCATTCAGCACAGCTCAAACTGGAGCATTCAAAACAATAGACAATTAAAAACCACCAAATAAGCAAGTCAGAAAAACAGACCGGAGCCTAGTATAGCTGTCAACAGAGAGGATTCACCCAGCTTCACTCATCTCAGAGGTGAGAAGCCTCTGAGATTCACCTCTGAGATGAGCAGATGCAGAGACCACAGCCAAACATTAGGTGGAGCTCAGGAGTCCTTCAGAAGAGGGGGAAGGACTGGATGAGCCAGAGGAGTCAAGAATACCACAAGAACCGGCCAACAGAGTCAACTAAGCTGGGCTCATATGGGCTCTCAGAGACAGACCAACAGTCAGGGAGCTTATGTGTGTTTGACCCAGGTCCTCTGCATATGTTATGGTTGTGTAGCTTGGTCACCATGGTCACCATGGTCACCATGGTTGTGGGACTCCTACCAGTGGGAGTGGAGGCTGTCTCTGACCTTTTGCCTGCGTTTGGGATCCGTTTCCTCCTACTGGGTCTCCTTGCCAAGCTTGGTCTTATCCCTGGGACGCCTGTTCTCTTCTGAAGGGAAACTGAGGAGTGGATATAGGGGAGAAAGGAGGTGGGTGGAGGAGAAGAGGGAGGAGAAACTGCAGTTGGAATGTAATATAGGGGAGAAGAATAAGTAAAAGACAAAGCAAACCACCACCAAATGCTGAGAGGTTCGGTGGGGTGGATGAGTCAGGGCCCAGGAGCTTAGAGACACAAAGGCTGGATATGGCTGCTCTAAAGCAATGTAGGGAAACATACTGCCTATGCAAATGGCTCATATGGCTCAAATATGAAAAGGATAGTTCAGTAATTTGCCTCAGTGAGAGAACGAGGTTCTGTTTGGAAAAGAAATGGGAAAAGGACCCCACTGGGTGGCTTTTACCGCTCTCAAGCCTCCACGTAAAAATATCGGTAAGCCGTGATTGTGTTAAGCCCACCAAGCAAGAATAAGACTGCCACTACTACAATTTTTGAGCCAAATTTGAAGCAAGCTTTATCAAATACTAGCCAAGACATGCATACTGGCCAGGATGACGGACCAGAGTATGGCACTGGATGACATTAGACAGGGGCTTAGAAAGGCAAAACCCACGAGGCTACATACTTGCCACCTTAATCTAATCAGGGCAAGCATGCATCCCTGACTGCTTCCCATCTATGTGTGATGAAGCACATCCCATGTAGCTGAGACAACCAACCTTGCTTACAGAAGTGAAAATATCTGGCTTGCTATCTTACATAAACAATAGCCCCAAGCATTCCAGAAAATTATCTGTGCTTGGGCATGTGGGGCTTGCAAGATAGAGGCATTTTTTTTCTCTTTTTTTATTTTTTTATTTATTTTTTTTGAGATCTCCTACTCACAGTAATTAAAACTTAAAATATAACTTTAGCCATCACAATCCATAAACCAAGATGTTAATAGTCTGTGCTGTAGGAAGACTGTTCAGTCATGGCCTCCCATTGTCTCTCCAGGGTATGTTAGGGACAAGGTGTAGAATGCCAAACTGTTACGATGTGAGGTAAATTCCCCAACTCACAACGTTTTGGCAACTGCTGCAGAGGAAAAAGATGCATGCCCCAAGAAGTATTACAGTAGAGTAAAAAGAAGTGGCTAGGGATGCGGGTCAAACTACTGCGGCATTCAACACCCACAAAGGCAGGCAGCAAGGTCCCTCAGCTGGTATGAGTGCACCGTGAGCTCAAGACCCTAGCATATTCCCCAGAACTATAAAAGAAAAACAAAACAAAACAAAACAAAAAACAAAACTAGATGATGCCTTATCTACATTCCCACTCTTAGGCTAGAACCTTCAGCTTCACAGACAGATGTCAACTCTGGGTCCTTTGATGAAGTCTGAAGTGAAAGGATGGAGCTAGCCAGAGCCAGGCTAACTTCACGACAGGCTGCACACTGGCAGTGTGGGAGACTAGGCCTAAGCTTCTGTTTCCCAGAAATGAGAACCCGGATCCAGGAACTTATGGCCAGTCAGCCACAGCAGTGGACAGCCAGTTCGAGGATACCTTGTCATCTGCCCTGAAGTAAGAACAGGTAGCTAGAAAGAGCAAGACACCCCCTGGGAAGTCTCTAGGGCCTAGTGAATTGTAGAATCAGTCAGCCCAAGAGAGAAGAGGGGGAGGGGAGGAGAAGGGGAAGAGAGGAGAGAGATAGATAGAGAGAGGGAGAGGAAAGGGAGGGGCAAGAGGGGGGGGGGGAGAGGGAGAGAGAGAGAGAGGTGCAGCTCGCATACACCTTCAATTCCCCTGACAATAAAAGCTGAGCTTGCTAGTCCACCAGGAGTCTCCCTTCCCAAATAGGAGATACCCCGCATGCAGGAAATTCAGCTCAGTAAGATCTCTTTTGCAAATTATCTTAGTCTGGGTATCATTCTTTGGACCCTTAACAGATGAGCGAGTGCCATACTTGCAGTGTGATGGTTTTGGCAAAGTTGCCAAGATTGGAACGAATAGCATTGGTCCCTTTCAGTGAGTAAAAGTTTTAAAACTGAACAAGTATGAAACAGCAAATATAAGTGCTCTGTTGAACCAACGAATCAACCTTTTGAACACTTTTGAATACTTAATGAAGAGATACTAAAATTCAAGGTTTGCACTGGGTCCTTGGGATAGACATTATAGAGGGAGGATTTTAGCGTCTGAATCTGGCAGGGGAAAACAAGTACCTTACACTAACAGTGATTTAGTCGCCCTTGCATTGAGTCTTTGAGAGGAAGCACACTGCAGGGCTGAGAGAGCACCAGGCAGGGGCCTGGTCAAGAAGGAGGCGAGAGGGTAGGGCGGTGCCACTGGAGGCCATCGGCCAAGCCAATCCCCTGGAGGAGATGCCCCTTCACCCCCGGGCTGGCGGAGCGCGGCGGAGGGGCGACCCCCGCCCGGACCTCACCTTGTTCACCTGCGCAGCGCACAGCAGGTCCCTGGCCTCCAGGAAAGAGAAGATGTGCTGCAGTTCGTGCGGGCCAAGCTGCTGCGCCATCCCGCTCGCCACGCCCCAGCCCCACCGCTTCTGCATGCGGAAATTGTGCCGGTTACTTCCGCTCCTGCGCTCTCCTCCCCAGGCTGGTCATCCCAGCTGCTAGCTTTTGACTTGATCCTGCTCTGGCCAAGCTAACACTGAAGTTGGGATATTGACCTTGTTTTTTTCTCTGCCTTTCCTCTTACAATCAGTCTTTGTCCTTGCCGGGTTCTGGTTTCAGCCTCCTCCCTGTTTATGATTCTGCATTGTATTTATTATCAACCATGCCAACACGTATTCATTTGGTGTTTTCCAGAAATGGGCTGTGCAGTAGGACAAAGAGTAGGAACGTGCATCTTCTATTGTAATCGATTGCTTCCTCTAATATTTACTGCAATTTATAGCTGCTGTTAAAACCACGCACAAATAAATTTAACCTTAGAAGAGCCAAAGTGTTGGTTAGGTACTGTGTGTCTGTAATGAATGCTTCTGTACTCCTGTAGGAGTTAGGGCAGCTACAAGTCCACACCTCCCATCCTTGGCCATCGCCCATCGTCACTGCCACCGGTGTGCAAGTAAAGACATTTTCCCCAGTCAGGGCACACCTTCCCTAAGCAAGGTGAGGTCTGGGTGCATCATCTTGTTTTGACTCCATTTCATGTTTGCTTAGATAGCTCAATCTGAAACGGCCACACATTTGAGATTTCCATGGCCTTGACCATGGTTCAGATATATTAACGAAAAATTACAATAAATTTAAAAGACACAAATAAAAAAAAGCCACACTATGTCTGAAGTAATCAGTATTCCTTGCCAGTGATGTACCTCATCTGACTTTGATGTATATTATGCCCTTTGTGAGTTTTGCCTTTAAAAAGTTTGCACCCCTGAGCTTGGACGCCAGGAGTCTTTTCAGAGGCACAAGCCTGTTCTTGGTCTGGCTGTCAATTAAAAAGGGCTTAAAACCTTTAGTTGGCTTAATCAACATGGTTGCCAATAACTGTCTCATATGAGTCATTTCAGTGCACTACAACCAAGATGCTTGTGCATGGACCGATCTCTGAATCCTCCAGGGTTGAAATGATTGCTTTGAGTCTATGCAAGGCAAAGCATAACATAAGGTGATCTAAGGCTGGGCAGGAGGGGTGGTTAAGAAGAGTGTGGAGTGAGAGCAGCCGATGGTTGCCCTAGACCAGGCATTTGGTCATCTTCCCCAAACATGCCATTCCTTCTTTCACTATGGAGCTACTAAAACTGAGATGACAGACATGGCCTCCTCGCCCAGCCCTGCACATGGACCAGCTATGAAGGGGTCTGGTGCCTTCAGATGTGTACACATGAATCCCTGTGCACTGCAGCATTGCTGAGGGGCTAGCATTCTTTAAAGCCACTGACCCGAGGTTTAAATGAAAAAGAATTGCATACCTAGAGTGAAAAGATGGGTGGGATTTTTTTTTTCCATTTTGACTCTAAGGTGTATGGACTAAGTACATAAATGACCTAAAGAGAACAGAAGTAACAGTATTCTAGCAGGGTAAAATATAAACCCACCCCCATTCCCACCAGCTACCACTTTGATAAAAAGACATGCCTAATAGACTCCTGCCCTGTAAAATGGATAAGGGAGCACTGTGCTATCAGAAAATCTGCTGCATAGATCTTCAAATACACCACATGCTGCTGCCCAAAAGACTTCTAGCAGGAGCTATGAGCTCCAGTCTGGCCACTTCTGGTAATGACAAATGAACAAAACATGCTTAAAGACAAAGGGGGAACCATACTTCATCCTCTGAGTCTTTTGAAGTAGATTGTCAGATCAAATGCTCGAGCTTGAGATTCGTGAAAGCTACCACCTCCCTCATGAACAGAACTGCACCCACTGGGTCCCACAACGAACTGTGCCAGCGTCAGTTCTCCCAAAACACTCTTAAAACGCAAACCTGCTTTAGCAAGAATGAGTAATGGTGAGGATCTTTCATTATTCTATTCTCTCTAGGTCTTTCAGTGTGTGGTAAATTCTAGCTTATGTCAATTATTTAGCTGGTTTTTTTTTTTTTAACAGTTAATCTACTTGAAATTCTCAAAGTTAGTACCAAAGGAACCACACAGCTTACTATTCTAATGGTTAATTTAAAAAACAAACTTACTTCCAAGATTTTTTTTAAATGAGATGTTTTCCTTTTTTGTAAATAGTGCATACAAGGCACAAGAGCTTCTGAGTGTACTTACAGAGGCCAAACACTTTGGCATCAACAAACACATTATTTTAGTTTACCCTAAACTGCATTTCTAAGCAGCACTTCTGTTTAGTTCCCGGTAAACTAAACTTCCTCATTTTTTAAATGATTTGCATAATTTAATCTCGCTAGGCATTTGAGGAAAATATATATTGACAATTATAGTGTTGATGTAAAGACACAGAGATGACACAGGTGTACGTGGAGGAATGACCCATTGATCTATCAGAAGTGCTTAGAAACTCAGTCTCTTCACAATAACATCAAGCAAGTAGTTAAAAAACAGACTTGATAACATCCAAACCAAGAAAAGAGTGTTGCCAGGCAATCTTCACAAGAATCAGCATATATTTCCTCGGATTTCAAATGAGAAGACATGAAGATAAATTTCTGATGTAAGTTCTTTGTCAAAACATTATATTAATTCTGACAAAAAGTTTTTATCCAATTGTTCTCAGTGAACAGTACAGTGAACTCAAGCTTCAGTGTTCACACTTGAATTTTCCAGTGGGAAACAAAGTCTAGAACTGGAATTAAAGCCTGGCAGAAATGGATAAATGACCTTCAGGTGTAGGCTACATGGCCTCTTTAACAAATTCATAGTTAACGAAGCTCTCTCATCTGAAGCTAGTTTCACATCAGATGGACGATTTCTTACCTGCTCCTGAGTACAGTTTAGCATGATAACATGACTTGAAAATTTTTAAATCTTAAGATTAACCTAAATTTTCTAAAACAGAATATCAAATGAATAATGGGATTATGTGATAAGTTGTACAACCCAAATATCTGAACGAACATTGTCCCTTAAACTTGTTCTCAGTTTTGGGCAGAAAATAGTTTCCTTTTAATGACTTTTAAAGGTTAATAGTAATTTGTATTACTTACAGAAGTTTATATATTGGAATAAACAGTGTTTCGGTGATTACTTAAAATTCTTCATACTGCTGTGTTTGATTCCCATCACTGAAGACAAAATTTGCCAAGAAAAGGAGGAAGAATTTATAATTTGAAAATCCAACACAATTGTTCACCCATGGGCAATGATGATCCATCTTCAAAATACATTTATCAGAGACGGAACAGTGATGGCAGCGGTCTGGTTTTATAAGTTGGCATCTGTCACAATTTCGGATTGTAACGGAAATGGTCCTCGTGTAGAGGGGAAGGTCTTTGGCTGCTCGCCTCAGAACTTCCTGAAGGGCTTCTCCTCTTGGCTCTCTCTACAGCAATTCTTTCTCTGCATAAGAGAGATGGAATTCTTTTGAAGGATTAATGGGCAATGTAAAGATGGTTTTCCAGTATGACCAGATAAACATTGCAAAAATCCATGAGGCGCACAACTTGTTCACCAATGTTTTCCATGGACACTATGCACAGCTGGATGGCGTAGGCATAGTAGGACCAGCCCAGCAGCAAGCTGATGAACACTACCGGGATCCAGTAGAGCACCGGCCAGCATGGCCGCCACACGGCGCCCCGGCCCGAGGGCACCACCTCCAGCCCCATACACTTGCCCAGCTCCGCTGAGGCCGCTGCCCACGGGCCTGGCTCGGGGCCTGGCTCGAGGCTCCCGGATCACCCAGCGGGATAGGCCCTGGGGCGGCAGCTGGCTGTGCTGCGGCCACCGCGGCCTCCGTGGAGTCCGGCTGCTCAGCCGGGCTGAGAAGGTGGCCAGATGGGATCTTTAAATGTCAGATTACTACAGAGGTTTAGGACACAAGTCATAAGACCATTGACCTCACTCCCCAAGTGCATTTAACCCAGAGAACTACAAAGCTTCCCAAATGTCTCATTAGCAGGGTTACTACTGCTTTCATTAAAAAAGTGAAAAGGGTCCATTTTATGGTGATGTTAAATGTCCTTTACTTCCTCATGTGTTTGTACGATTGGTCCCCAATAGGCAGCACTGGTTTAGAAAGCTGGGAAACCCTAGAATGTGGAGCCTAGCTGGTAATACTGGACTTCTGGGGTGCTCAGAAGACTGTCAATTCAATGTTAATCAGCTACCTCACACCCTACTGATAGGACCATCAGCTGAGTCCATCACCATACTGTCCCTGCTCTTAGAAAACCTAAGCCGAAATAAATTCTTACTTCAGAGAAGCTGTTGGTTGCTTGGAGAGAAGTTGGATAAACTTTTGGTAAACTTGGGCTTTCCTGATCAGATCAGTCGGACATCGACGTAGGACGTTTGCCAGTGTCTCAGTCAGGGTTTCTATTCCTGCACAAACATCATAACCAAGAAGCAAATTGGGGAGGAAAGGGTTTATTCAGCTTACACTTTCACACTGCTGTTCATCACCAAAGGAAGTCAGGACTGGAACCCAAGAATGTCAGCAGGAGCTGATGCAGGAGCCATAAAGAGATGTTACATATTGGCTTCCTCTGCCTTGCTCAGCTTCCTTTTGTTTGTTTTTGGTTTTGTTTTTTTGTTTTGTTTTTCAAGACAGGGTTTCTCTGTATAGCCCTGGCTGTCTTAAAATTCACTCTGTAGACCAGGCTGGCCTCAAACTCAGAAATCCGCCTACTCCTGCCTCCCAAATGCTGGGATTAAAGGCATGTGCCATCATTGCCCGACTTCAGCTTGCTTTCTCACAGAACCCAAGACTACCAGCCCAGGGATGGCACCACCCACAGTGGGCCCTCCCTCCTTGATCACTAATTGAGAAAATGCCTTACAGCTGGATCTCATGGAGGCATTTCCTCAAATGAAGCTCCTTTCTCTGTGATAACCCCAGCTTGTGTCAACTTGATACACAAAACCAGCCAGTACAGCCAGCTCCTTGATTTTTCATGTCATCTTTTTGTTTTATTTTGTTGTCTCTGAGACTCTAGTTCCTGAGCTGGCTTGAAACTATGTAGACCAGATTGGCCTAGAGCTCACTTGGTAGAGCAGGCTGGTCTGGAGCCCACAGCTATCCATTTGCCCTGATTCTAGAGTGGTAGGATTAAAGACATGAACCATTTTGCCTGGCCTGTTTTAGTTTTCGAAATTTTTATTTATCTACTTATTGGTTTTGCTATTGAGTTTGATTTGTGCTATGTATTCATTTTTCTTTATTAATTATTATACTTTTTTCATTATAACTCTTAGTTACTTTTCCATTGCTCTGACAAAACACCATGACCTAGGTAACTTACAGAAGAGTTTGTCTGGACCTTAGAGTTTTAGACAGTTAGAGTCCATGGCCATCATGACAAGGAGCATGACAGCAGGCAGGCAGGCATGGCACTAGAGCAGTAGCTGAGAGTTTACATCTTGAGACAAAACCACAGAGTAGAGAGAAAGATTGAGTTTTGAAACCTACAAGTCTGCCCTGACTGAAAGCCGCCCTAATCCTTCTCAAACAGTTCCACCACCTGGAGATTTGACATGTATGCACCTATGTGGGCCATCCTCATCCAAACTACCACACAGACAATTTATGCTTACCACTTTAACTTTGGTTTTTCTTAGTATAAAGCTTATGTTTGTATATGTTAACTGTGCAAGATAAGGGATTTTATTGTGACTTTTCATATATACATATAATGAACTTTGATCATCTTTATTAATTCTATTTATTATGTTTTGTTGACTATGCTCTGGGGTTTGGTTTATTCTTATTTTTCTATAACCTTGGAGGTTACCATTCAGTTGTTCAAGATATCTCTGATTTTTTATGATATAACCATGCATTTGTTTCCTAGACTTGCTTTGTTTGTTTGATCTAGCACTGTATAGTGGTATTACACTTCACAAGTTAACATGGTGGCAATGGAGGAGGAGCTTGAGCCCAGCCTCACCGACGAGGAAACCCTCAAAAATAATTACAAACTCTCAATGATCTTTGCCTGTGTACATCTGCAGAGATGAAGCATATCTGCCACAGGCACTGAAGTAGGTGTGAAGATCTTGATCAAGGGCGTCAACAAGGCCTCCAACATCGCCACTAAGGTGAGCCTCATGGGATCCGGATAACATCCAGCTATCATTACACGATTCCACTTAATTGACACACCAGCAATGCCATATTTGATCATGGAGTTTGCAGCAGGGGAGATTGGAGAGTGTCACAGAGGCATTGGCTGTATTTGAGGGGAGGAGGAGGAGGACATCTTATTCTCTATCAAATGGTGACAGCACTCATTGCCCACGCAGAAAGAAAGCTGGAGAATATCCTAGTGGATGTGACAGACAATGGCGAACAGAGACTTTGGATTGGACAAAAGCTGGGGGAGGTCCCTGACCACATTTCCTTTTTAGCCTGAGAGCTACTAACTGGAGGGCAGAGGTTACCAGGGACTTCCCATCAGCATGTGCTTCCTTGGTGTAGTAATTTATAACCCAGTCACTGGTTGCATACCACACAGAGCATCAACCCCTTCAGGCCTGCACTGGCTGATCATAGCCATACACTATCAGGTTCCACCAAAACCATCTAAAATCATGCACTATCTCACTATGAACTTGCTCTGTGTAGGCCCCAAGGGCAGGAGACTAATGGGCCACCTCAAGGGGGATTCATGGCTAGCCAATGGTCCAGAAGACTCACTAGTAGCCTCCATAGAAAGAGCCCCCAGAATCCCAATCACTAGCATTGTAGCAACCTTGGGTGCTACTGGATACAACCTCTGGGAAATCATGATATCTGTAAAGAACAGCAAGGTTAGTTAGGTGAAGCAACATACAATATGTCTGAACTATTTGGACACTTGTTAGCAGGCTGTGAGGCCCGAATCCCTGTTTAGAAGTGACCCCTAAAGGCCTTTGGCTCCCATTTTCCCAGGGAAGAGGAGAAGTGAACCTGCTTTTCTTACTCTCCTATCATCTAGAAGGAGCTAATTGGAGGAGGAGGAGGATAAAAAAAGGAAGATGGAATTGCTGCCGAAGCTTCCTGGCATACAGTGCTGCCCGAAGACGACAACCATGCAGTCCAGGCCTGCTGGGTACTGCTAGGCAGCAGGCACCATTGTGGAGGTCCAGGCAATATTAAAATGAATGACCATATGCTCGTTCATCAGTAAGGAATGAAAGCCACGCTCTCATGGGTCAGCCACTGCATTGCATCATGCTGTAAAACGACAACTTTCAGGTGAGTACAGTGGGGGAAACAGAAGTAGAGACACTGAGCAGGAAGCTCAAGGGACCAGAGTGGGTTTGCTTAAGCAGGTGACTGCAGAGGCAGGCCTGTGGACCTGTTCACTTTAATGAAGCCAGGGCATGAGGAGAGAGAAGAGGGCGGTTATTGCCCTGCATGTAGCAGGCCAGATGGACGAGGGCGTGAGCATAAGATGGTGGTCTTTGGGGGATGGTTTTAATCTCTGCCATGCACAGAGTTGCATGAGTGGCCTTGTACGACAATCATGTCTGTGATGCCTGGGAGACTGGACCCATGACTTTGAACTCCTACCTGAGAGGAGAGAGGAAAACAACAGGCTCAAACCCCAGCACACTCTTATGGCCTATCCATATGTTCCTTACCCTGACAGTGGGAGTGGAGACTGCCATTTGAGCACCTACATATCAGGCTCTCCACAGATATTCTTGTGTAGCTCACAGATGTCTACCTCAAAGGGTAACACACTCTGGAACACCGAACGGGTAGAGGATGAAGAGGTAGTTTCTGGGGAAGGACAGGCTTTCCATGACAGCACCATGGTGCCTATGAATCAGGCCTTTTGGCTCTAGCTATGATTCGCTGTGCGGCCTCTGACTAGATTTTGGTGTTCAGAATTCAGAACTTAACTCCAGAGATCTCCACAGGCCATCTTTTGTCATCAGTTCTATTGGCTCAGTTGGTCCATGATGTATGGAAAGAGCTCATTTTCTCTTGTTTTTCCCTTATTCTGAATGGATAAGTGAGTTGAAGGATGGTGGGTAGAGGACCCAGGTCCAGAAATATTGGTGGAAGCTCTTTCTTGCCATTTGTTCCCAGAGCCTGGTGCCTAGGAAGACAGCAGAGCTACCCAGGCAACATAAATCACTTCAAATATCGACCCCTGAGAAGCCCCTGCGGATAATGCCCAGATGTCACAATGGAAGGAGGCCGGCAGGTTTTATGCCTGCCTCCCTTTAGTCCCTAGAAGCCAGCCACAATGAACTTGCTGTCCTCTGCATAGAAAGCTGACCTTAGTAAGTCCTGGGTGATATTAAACATTGTGTCCATTTATCCACTCCCTAGAATGTTTCCTTTCCTCATCCTGGTGGTTTGTCTCTTCCTCATTCACCCTGAAGGCTTTTCTATATTCTGAAGAATACATGGCCAGGTTAGCCCCAACATCAAATAAATGCTCAGAACAGAATTGCTGATGCCTGCTGTTTC
>NW_022196913.1:54801390-54801823 GCF_008632895.1 Mastomys coucha | reverse complement strand
ACAAAGCTCAAGTCCAAGTGAATCAGGGACCTCCACATCAAACCAGATACATTGAAACTAATAGAAAAAAAAGTAGGGAAGAACCTCGAGCAAATAAGCACAGGGGAAGTTTTCCTGAAGAGGACGCCTATAGCTTGTGCTCTAAGATCAAGAATTGACAAATGGGACCTCATAAAGTTGCAAAGCTTCTGTAAGGCAAAAGACACTGTCAATAGGACAAAACGGCAACCAACAAATTGGGAAAAGATCTTTATCAACCCTATATCTGATAGAGGGCTAATATCCAATATATACAAAGAACTCAAGAAGTTAGCCTCCAGAGAACCAAATAACCCTATTAAAAAATGGGGTACAGCTAAACAAAGAATTCTCAACTGAGGAATACCAAATGGCTGAGAAGCACCTAGAGAAATGTTCAACATCCTTAGTCATC
>NW_022196913.1:54781496-54798996 GCF_008632895.1 Mastomys coucha | reverse complement strand
GGCAGGCAGGGCAGAGGCTAACGTGGCCCTGAGGTGTCCACCTGAAGCTCTCAGAGCATCTGTTCAGGATGGCAGAGAGGCCACTAAGGAGGACTGAGGTTCCATGGGCAGACTGCACTTCTGAGTTGGTGGGGACACAGGACAAGCTCAGAGGAAGATCATCTGTGTTGAAATATTTGATTCCATGGTAATTGCATTTAGGAGCAGAAAGACTGTGGGTAAGATGTCAGCCAATCAAGAGACCTAGTGATGATGTGAATATGATAAAAAAAAAAACTCCACTGAAACTTTTGAACATGGGAATGAAGAAAATTAATCTGCAGACAAAAATCTTCTTACCCAAAAGTTCCCTTTTCTACCCTATAAAACCTCAAAGCCCCTACACCCCAGTGTACATTGACTCTCAAGGAAAAACTGAAGTACATCATCTGTTCTGATTAAGGGCCAATTCAGCTTCTGGAGGGATTGGTCTTTATTTTTGTTTTGTCTCCATCAAGCTTGTTCTAACATAGACAGACCCTTCTTGTATTTTCCAAAAAGACAAAATAGAAATTTTATGTACAGTACACATGAGTCAAGGATAGATGATAGGGAGCTCCCTGGGAAATATGGATTTCATATTATCAATGAGCATTAATTAGAGAGCAGGCAGCTTGTCTACCAGAGAGAGGAATAAGGGACCCCAGATCATTTCTGTTGTTTCTAACTGGGAGGATGTAAAGAGGAGGCAGAGCAAGACCAGGAAGAAAATTGCTACTGTAAAAGGTAGTCTTCTGCTTTCCTATGGAGAGAAATTCCATCTGGCCTGCCCCTCAGTGAAGAAGGTCATGATGAGAGCCATGCGCCTTGAGGACATCAGATGCAGGAAGGAAGAGGGGGCTGCTGGGAAGGAAATCAGAATCAGGGTATCCCCAGGTTTGGGGACAGAAAGGAGCTGTGGTTGGCCTGGGATGGGTGCTAAACATATGAGTGTTGTTCAAGGTAGTGGAGTGATGCTGTGCCCCTGTATGGGGGAACCCAGGTCCACCTGACAGCAGGTATCTTCAATTCCCCAGCTGCTCCTATGGCCTTTGCAGAATTGTAAGGGGAATGGCAGGAGTGGAGGGAGGAGCAAAGGAAAGTGTAAATGGAGAGATAGGGTCCCTCCATTCCCCTTTCTCACTTTCAGTGTCCTGTGTCCCTAGACTCAAGTGGTTGGGCATTAGAGTCCTAGCATAGCCTGTCTGAAGAGAGATGCCTCATTCCTTTGTGAAATAGTTGTTTCCAGGTTGTAAGAGTGGTGGAAAGGATGTCGAGGATAGTCAGAATGCACCACAAACCTGTGGAAATGTAAGGAATTTCATTTTCCTTTTTTGAAGTTATTTACACCAAGACATAGGATGTGTGGGTCTTTTCATAAAGTAAACAACATATAGGGTGAGATTCCAATGCATCCCATCTATGAGCGAGCACAATCGGATGTGTAGGTAGTGGAGGAGCTATGAGATACAGATGCCACATTTACACAGACTGATGGGCCTCTTGATCCTCTGCTTGAGACTGAGGCTTTTGCCTCCTGTGTTCTGCAGCCCCTTCAAGCAACCACGCCCCTTTTGGAACTTTAATAAAAAACTGAATCAGATTTTTCTCTCAGCTGCTGTCTTACATCAAGTTCTCAGAGGCACTTATACAGTTGTCTCTAGTGCTTTCCTCTGCAGGAACTAAAACTTTGTGGTTTCAGCAATGCATGTGGCTTCTTTCCAGCTCCACCTCTGGCTAAAGGACCTCTACAGCTTTCTCAGGACCAGTCATAACCCCAACAAAAGGTCATCAAGCTTGGTAGGTGTGACAGAAAAATCTCTCCCGCTCTATACCAAACCAAACACCTTCTTCATCCCAGAGTAGAACCTGTAAAATAGCCTTCCCACCACTGAGAGAGGGACACAGGTATCCTGTAAAATAGCATTCCCACCACTGAGATAGGGACACAGGTATCCCTTCCACGTGAAAATAAGCCCTGGAAACACAGACTGAATTGAAAAGGCATTACAGTCTCTAATGTCCAAAAATATCAAGCAGCCATTATCCAGACCTTCCTCAGCATTGTCAGAGGCTCCAGCATCAAGAGGAGCCACAGAATGAAGACAAGGCAAGTAATGTGGGAGAACAACAAGGAACCCCAGTCAGAGTCCTCCTGTCCAGGAAACTGACCCTGCTTCAGGGACATTTCGCAACAGACAGTGATCATTTTTACACGAGCAGCAATCAACTCTCCCAGCCTTTCTAGCCCTCCATCCTCAACTCCAAAAGCTACAAATGTAGCAAAATGATGGGTCTTTGCCCACAGGGCTGCCTTTAAAGAAAGCAAAGTGTGAGATTCATAGCACCTTCAAGAGGTGCGGAAGACATCCCTTGTACTTCAAGCAGCAGCTCTGGAAAGGGCCTGGAGTCATACTCTGTGAACACCACCCAGGACCTTGATCCAAAGACTCAAATGAAGCTGGAATCAAGCATCCATAAGCTTTCTGTGACACACAACAGGAGATTAACTGTTATGTTTCCAAGCCTGAATACTATTCCAAGGCTGCCTTCCCGGGGTTAATACTGCAACAAGGCATCCTAAGTAAGATGTTTTCTCCCAGGGAAGAGAGATTTATGTGATCTAGAGCCATGTGAAGTCCGTGTGCTCAGAGATAAGCACGAGGGAAGTCAGGAATGTTAAACATGAAGGGATGCCTTCTGAATGGAGGAGATTTAGACCTGTTTCCCACCTAGAAAGCTGGGAGTGTATACTGTTAATAGCCTGGTGATCTGTGCTGTCTGTAGGGCCAGGACACATCTGAGTTCCCCAGACATTATGTTTGTTTCAGACTTGTCTTTCTAGACCTCTATCTTTAGATTTTTCAGTAAAATAGAATCTATCCTTAGGGGAGTTGTCACATGAACTTTATAGGTTGGTGACCTCTAGGCTGTCTGTATGACAGACCACACCAGATCTTCCCATAGGCCTTTAAGCTATGGAACTCATTTCACGGAAGTCACTTGTACTTTGCAAAGAGTTTTGATGTAGTTACTCCTCATGCTGTATTGGGCACATGAGATTAAGATAATGTTACCATTGGGAAACTTGTTTTTCCCAACATTATATACAAATATGTTTAAAATAAGCTGCCCTGTGTCAGGTTCTGAAAACTTGAACCAACACCAGCTATCTAAGACTTACTGAGCCAGATTCCTGTCTTCCCTCATGTGGATCATTACTGTGCTGGCTGTGGCTTCGCAGAGACATCACCACCACAGTAACATCCATCCACTCAGCTTAAGGATATAGCCATGATTGAGAGTCAGTCAGAAAAGGGACAGGGTCCTCTGGAAAACTATCTGAAGAAAAGCTCAAGGATAATTCATACATCTCAACTTCAGCACAAATGACAAAGGGCAGGGGGCTTCTCTGAAGAATGAAGGTGCCCCTGCTGCGAGGCACCAGGCTTGGAATGTCTCAGAAGAGCTGAGAACAGACCCTTGGGTGGACTCTGACCTGGGGGCAGAAGGGAGAAGGGTAGCTCTGGCAATCTACCTCCGGAAGAAGAGAATCTGGCTAACTCAAGTGGCTGGCTCAGCAGACTGTTTGGTCTGGCTGGTGGCTGTGGCTGGATGGCAGGGAGATCTCCTGGAGGGAAGTTAGACATGCAGCTCATTAGAGGGAAGCCTGCTCCATTGCATCAACATGGTAAGTCTAGATGAAAGGAGGCAGTCAATGGTTTTAGAGCATTATTGTAGAAAAGAGAAAGAGAGAGAGAGAGAGAGAGAGAGAGAGAAAGAGAGAGAGAGAGAGAGAGAGAGAGAGAGAGAGAGAGAGAGAGAGAAACAGAGAGCATAGAAAAGTAGAGGCTGGCCATGGCCATGTAGAGAGAAGGGGAGGGGGAAGGGAGGGGAAGAAAGGGAACAAGAGGTGAGAGTAAGAGACACAAAAGAGCAAGAGGTTAAGAGAGAGAGGAGGGGCCAAGCAGCCCCTTTTATAGTGGGCTTGGCTACCTTGCTGTTCCCAGGTAGCTGTGGGGCGGGGCATACCTGGTTGTAGTCAGATGACTGTGGGGGTGGAGCTCCAGAATATCAGGAGCTTGGGCACTGTCTTACCCACAGTATAATGGAGTTGAGGGCTCATGTCGGGCACCTAATGTCTCGGGGCGTAGCTCACTGTTCCGTCCCTTGTAGAATTTTCTACTGGGTCTCCGGAGTAAGCCTCTCTCAATCAGAACACAAACTGCCTTTCATGGTCCTACACCCTGCCTCATTACTGTGCAGACACAGGAATCAGTCACAAAACGAGAATCTCATCTACAGTTTGGAAGCTGAAGCACGATCCCTCATTGATGTGTGGTTCAGATTCTGGTAAACTGGCAAGGCCTTAATGCAGAGGGCCCATCCAAGGTACAGTGGTATAAATTAGAACCACGGACATCCCAGTTGGGTGGCTATTTTCACACTTCTGAGGGTCTCTATGACCCAAAGTAAAACAGACTAATGAGCAGAATGCGACCACACCAGTCCCAAGGGCTACAAACATCAATACACATACAGCATCCTCTGTGCTTGCAGCAGCATCCTCTGCCTTATATCAGCATCTGTTGCACTTGCACCAACATTGTTGCTGGGGTTTGCACCAAGTCTCCTGTGCTTGTTCCCTTCATGCATGTGCTGGAGTGCATGTCTCTTACTGAGTGTGTGAGCCATGGATGGTTTCTAGGAGCCATTTGAAGATGAGATGGAGGTCTGGGTCCATTTACACCTCTCTTCTTTCCCCAAATCTCTGCCATGGCAGAAACTCTAAAAACTCCCACCAGGGAAGTAGGGCTCATGTCCAGTGGCTTCAACTGCAGCTCCACAACTCTACTCAAACATTTCCTAGTAACCCTTCTTGCCACAATGCAAAATGAGGATACTGTTAGCTCAAACACTTTTTTAACATGCTCAGAAATTTTGTTGCATCATTTGGTGGGGAAGCCTTGCAAATGTGCAAATGGGGCCAAAGGGTCCTGTTTCCTGTTGGTGGCTCACCTGGTGCTGGTGGCCAAGTTTTAAAACATGTTGGAAACACAAGTCAGGAGCTGGGATGAAGGGTCTATGTTTGAGCAGTTTGGCTATGATGACATCATGGCTGGTGCTCCTGGAAGCTGATATAGCATAGAGCTAGTAGTTAAATTCCAACAACTGGAGGAAGGGTACAGGCACTTGTTTCCAGAGTTTCCTTGGTGTCTGATGGGTGGTCAAACACACATCCCCATGAATCTGAGCCTGGCTCATTCCTGAACCTCTCAGTCCTTGTCAGGATGTTCACTGATCCCCATGGTTCAATATCCACAGAGATGGGTCTTTTTCTCCTTCATCACTTTGGAGACACAGGAAAGAGACTCTTAATAACTTTAAAACACCATACTTATTCAGTACTGAGTAGCCCTGAGCAGTATCAACAGCATCTTCTAACCCACGTTGTAAATGCATTCTGGGCCTTTAAAAGTCATTACTCATATGGACCAGGCCAAAGAGAGGTGACAAAGGTCTCCTCTGGAATCTGAGCATATATGAGCAATTGTGAAGGATTGATCCATTTGTGCAAAGTCCAGCAACTGTGGCTGCCTCCACCTGGTCACAGAACTGTTCACCTTTACAGGAAGGCTAGGAATGTACTCAAGTCTGCATTCATTCCTTACAACCTTACGTCCCTAGGAGATTAACCAAAGCATGTCAGTAAGTTCTACCATCTTCCATATGTTCAATGTGTCTGACAGCAAGTTTGCTTCTCCTTACTGAACAGAAATCACAGTGACCGTATTGGAGGCACAAGCACATATGTGGACATCCTGCACCTTGCCACTGTCCAAAAGTTATGTCTGAAATATACTCTCTTCCAACATGGCCCTGTAGATATGAGGACCAGCTGGGTAAACCTGTCACCACACACAGACACACAGACACACACACACACACACACACAGACACACTCTCTGCTGGCCCACTATACTATCAAGTATAGAGGTTTGAGGGAAGGAGGAAAGGGCAATCAGTGGATGCATGCCAAATCCTGAGACATAATAATATGTTACATAGCAGATGGTGGATTTCTGCAGTGTGATGCCCTGTAGGGTCTGCCATGTGGCAGTGGATGTGAGCTACAGAGATCACGGGAGTCCAATAGGGTCTGATGTATTAGTGTAAGTGGGAGAACCTGAGCAGCTGGGGAATGCCAGAATACCTAGGAGTTTCTTTGGGGAAACATCAGGGCAGTTTCTAGCATGGCTTCACAATGTGCAATGTGTGCAGATGGAAATGCCTGGGAAAAGGGGAGCATGCATCCCTAGAGCCTGTCCCTCTGCTCTTTGTGTATGGAGTAGGCCCAGTAGGACCTGATACTATACACAGCACAGTGGTGGCAGGAGGAGAGGTGTCCTATGTGTCCTGATTCCTCAGAGTGCCTTGAGTTAGGTTGTCAAATGCCTAATAGAACTAAACCTTAGCATTGAACCTAGGGTGTGAGTAAGGAGCGGCAGGTCCTTATTGCTAGCTGTATATGTGAGATGAGAGGTTTCATAGCATAGGGTGTGAGACCTAGCATTGTATGTGGGGTGAGGCACAGCAGTGCCATGCGCCTGCCCATCTTGTAATGGCTTGAAGGGAGGGAGATGCAGAGTTGGACACAGGTGAAGCTTTAAAGACTGATGGTCTTTTCTTTGGACTTCTAGCTCTCTAACTATACTGAATACTTGCTCAGAACTTCTAAATGATTCTAAAGACTTTCTTGCTTATTCTATGGTTAAAAAATGCTGGCTGCTATTCTTTTTAACCCTGTGCCTTATTAAGCATTATAACTCTCTCTGCTTTATTTAATTTTTATGCTTATATAAATGTTAGGGAAATATAGTTCTTTCTTACTGTTCTATGCTTCATTACATGCTAAAAACTTAACTATTACTTGTGCTTTAATAAGCACTAACATCTGGCAATTAACACATGATATTTAGCAGCAGGGAATTAAGTAAAAAGATTTATTGCTGGTGTTCCTTTTTCTGGCAAGTCAGCCAGAACCCTCGCTGGCTAAGCTGGTTAACTGTTTGTGAACCAGAGAGGAAGGAAAGGAAAAGAATTATGATGCTTTATATAGGCAAATATGCACAGACACTTTCACACTCAAACATTCATATACCCACACTCTGGCCAGGCACAACTACATGTCACAATCAACCCCACAAGTATTCATGCATGCTTACATATATACATACACCTACACACATACATACAGGCAAGCAGACATATATATTTGGATGGGTGGATGGATGGGTGGGTGGGTGGGTGGGTGGATGGATGGGTGGGTGGATGGATGGATAGGGCAGAGCTCCCCAAGCCAAACCATTTGACCAACCACTTTATTTCTTTTTTGTGGTCTTCTTATACCTTTTTTGACAAAAAGTTCTTTAGAAAATTACCTCAGAGATAAAAATGTTACATAGAATGGGAGTTACAGAAGGATGTTGATATTAGGTTCAAAACAGTGTTTCATCATAATATACTCATTATAAGTTACAGCAGCTTTTATAGGGCCTTGCCTTGTCACAGTGCACACCTGTGGCTTTATCCTTGGATTGAAATATTTTTCATTGAACACAAACTTGCCCCATGTCTACTTATCTTTTTAGTATAATTATGAAAACTCATTATAGTTTTATTATGTGACATTTACATACTATTATGAGGGGACGATCTATTCTTGATTCTAACTTTATTACATCTGTCTAGAAACTAAGACCATCTTTAAAAACTTTCTTCCTAAAATTATTTGCATCAAGTCAGGAATTCTATAGACTCATGATATACTTCTTTATATGGCATCACTACAAGACAGAACATATTCATAGGACTGCAGAAATCTGCACAAAAGGGTGGGTCAATACATAGTGACTGCTATATATTTGATAAAAACAGGAAAAGCATATTGATATCAGGAATCTTTCCTCAGATTTAATATCCTCAGCTTTGCCAAAAGAAGCAAACCCATCACAGATTCTGGTCCATGGCAGAACCATCTCAGGAAGATCACATGCTAGTTTTAGCTTCTCCTAGATGGCCTGTAGGACAAGGGGTTTACTATCATAATCAAAGCACAGTAGTATATTTATGCATGATGAGGATAGTGAAGGAATTTGTCAAACAGTGTCCAGTATAGTTTGGTATCCGACAGTATGGTCAGGGTTCCAATATCATCTATTTTATAACACTGTACATAAAGCTGAGTAGCCTCAAGCAGGGCATGGAATCTACCAGTTCATGTTGGGTACAGCCAAGCAGGACCTGAGTTATGGAAGGTTGTATGTGCCCAGGGATATGCAGCAGATGCTGGTAGCTTCCAATGTATATGGCATATCTATGAGGGAGGTGTCACCAAGGCCTGATGCCTAGAAGTTTGAGACCTCCACTCTCGCATGCTGCTGCCCCAAATACAATGATAATTTTCAGGCAGAGTTGGACACACTCTTCTGGAACCCCACATAATAATTAAAGTGTCAGGACCCACTAGGAAACACACCAGAGTGGCTACTGCAATTAATACACAGGATAACAGATATTACTAGACCAACCCAACACACTGCTAACACAAGCTGGTTATCAGGCCCTACACCTTGGTCCCTGATGAAGCCCCACATATACTGTCATACTGAGTTCCTTCTGGATACTCTCCACTATCCATATCACATACACTGAGGTTTGAAGCCCTCTAGGACATCCCCTCCACTACCACAGACAACTGCTAGACCCTAGGTCCTGCTGTACTTGCATTCCCCCATTCACATAGCCCTATACACTGCTCTTATCACTCCATGCTGGATAACCACACACACAGTGCTATTTTCAGACAAGGATGTCCACCCAAGCCACCTTTCCACTTAATGTTCAGGTGTCTAGGCCTTCCTAAACACCCACACACAGTGCTAGCTGTCCAACATTACTGGAAATCCCATATACACTGTCACACGGCTCGGCATAGTGGACAGTGTGCTGGCACTGCACACACACAAACTGGTGAGGGGATAAGTCCAACGAGACTCATGTCCTAAACGTTTATCCAGCATGGCCTATGATGTTGGAGAGTATGATCTATAGGGGTACACGAGTGTCCAGCAAGGCCTGATAACTAAGGTTGTAGTAGGTGTTGATGGGGACTGATGTCTAAGAGGATCCTGACACCCAGCAGGACATGTGGGCTTCATTAGTGTGAGGCTGTCAAGCAGGGCCCACGATATGGCAGTGTGTTGAATGTATAGTAGTGGGGAGTATCCATGATGGCCTGATGATATCAATTAATGAGGCTTTGTCAGGGATCAGTTAGGACTAGATACCCAGAAATAATGTGATGTATATGTTGGGGGCCTGTTCAGCATAGAACAATACCTAGCAGTCAGTGTGGTGTTTGGTGTGAAGTCATGCAAGGCCCAATACTTAGGAATGTATTCAAGGCGGTGGGGAGGTTATACAGTAATTCTTGGCACCTAGCAGTGCAAGTGTTATTTAACAGTGCATTATACCTGGGGATATATGCCAGCACAGGAGGTGTCCTGCAAGAGGTGAAACTAGCAGAATATGTGGGTCAATGACAGGAGGTGGAATGTCCAGCAGGGCCTGATACCTATCCCTGTATTTCAGGTGGCTCTGGAGTCAGAGTGATGTCTAGCAAGGTCTAGTACCTGGTCATTGTATACAAGAAGGCAGAAGAGATGTTGTCTAGGCAGAGCTGATATCTAGAAATCTATTTGGTGAGTGTCCTTAAGCTAATGATATATATAGGGTGTTAACGGGGTGAGAGGTGCATGCTCAGCACATATATAAGTTTTGAGTTTATTAATCCAGATGCTCATCCCACTGCACTATTATCAAATCCAGCTGGAGAGCCCCTCTCTGCTACACATAATATATTAGGAGTCTAGTGTCACCACACCACATACTATATACCACCACCACCTTTGAACTTTTGTCCAGAGTTGGCTTTGATGGCCATGCAAAAGTCACACAGTTTGATGCCCCTATGTGAAATGTTGTTCTCATTGCTTAGAGAACTGAATAAAAAATGGTGCGTGAAGATGTGATGATCCTGTTCCTCATGCAGATAGTCAACCTTCTCAATGTGGCTCTATAGTTCTCCTTCAGTTGCATATTCTACTATCATAAAGATGTGTTTTCTGGTTTTCATGATATGGAACAGTTTCATGATGTTTGGATGGTGCAGAAGCTTAATTATGTCAATCTCAGTCCGGTTGACTGAGTCATGTTTCTCAAGACTTTCCAGGATGCTGACAGCAGCCTGAGACTCCCTGTAGCAGTCACATAGGTCTATAAAGCTGCCTTTGCCAAGTTCCTGAGAATGACTACATGATCCGAAAGGGTCACATTTTCAGAGAGCCTGGCCTCCAGGTCCAACTACACCACTGCCCACTCTCTTCTCTTGCCTGCAAGTTGCTTGACAATTTCCATCCTAACACTAGTTGACTAAAAATGAGATGAAAACTTTGATATTACAAACAAGGGAAGCAGGTCAGGAGGAAGGTTTTCAGCTCACAATTCCCACAAGAAAAAGTGAGGAGAGACAAGAGTGTGCCACAGTGCACTTCGGGGACACAGAAAAATAACAACAAACACACCCCCAAAGCAGTAGCTGACAAAACATGCCAAAGATGAGAGCTGAAGCTAACCAAACATACCATAACTAACATTGGAAAAATAAAAGCATGGTCCTTGGAAAGGACAGGGGAAACTGAGGAAGTATCACCAAAACTAACAAAATGAGAAGATACAGAGAAAAACTAGAGACACTTGAAAGAAATACTGTAGCAGATACTGCAAGGTTCTAAAAACTGTTAAGAATCTATAGAACAGATATAGAAAACCAATACTGCAATCAATCGTGAAACAAGGAGAAATGGGCAAATTTACAAACACATATAAAATGCCTGAATAGATCAATAACAAGCAATCAAGTTGAAATTTTAGTAACTAAAATATATCAACAACAAAGCCCAAAAGCAGACATATTGGTAGATGAATTCTCTCAGATTTTTAAAGAACACCAAAGTTCCTCAAATAATTCCATAAGACAGAAAGGAATGCATTCCCAAAAGTCGATTTACTGGCTGGTTTTGTGTGCCAACTTGACACAGGCTGGAGTTATCACAGAGAAGGGAGCTTCAGTTGGGGAAGTGCCTCCATGAGATCCAGCTATAAGGCATTTTCTCAACTAGTGATCAAGGTGGAAGGGCCCCTTGTGGGTGGTGCCATCCCTGGGCTAGAAGTCTTGGGTTCTATAAGAGAGCAGGCTGAGCAAGCCAGGAGAAGCAAGCCAGTAAGTAATATCCCTCTATGGCCTCTGCATCAGCTCCTGCGTCCTGACCTGCTTGAGTTCCAGTCCTGACTTCCTTTGGTGATAAACAGCAATGTGGAAGTATAAGCTGAATAAACCCTTTCCTCCCCAACTTGCTTCTTTGTCATGATCTTTTGTGCAGGAATAAAAACCCTGACTAAGACACTGATGTTACCCTCTAACCAACACCAGACATAGAGAAAACAGGTTGCTTCAGTAGGTGGAGCTTTTTATCACCAGACCTGATGACCCAAGATTTATTTGTCAATCCCACATGATAGAAAGAGAGAACTGGCCCCATTGGTAGAGCTCCCACATGTCATGCATGGCATGCCAGCTTAGATGTCCCAAAATCTGAGAGAGAGGGCTGGATGGATAGAGATTCATAAAGTAGGAGCTTCCTGAGGTGATTGCTATTTAATATCAGTCATGAAATATCTGTTTAATATATTTATATAATTAGACAAAGATTACCATTAAGCAATGATTATCTTTCACAAAAAACCTTGCAAAATCCCTGCAAATTTAATAATAATTTCTGAGAGATTAGTTGTATTTTAGAACTAAGGAAATAAAGCAATGGCTTCCATACCTGAAATTCTAGTATAGTTTTATATCTGAGGCTGGGGCTATAGGTTGTAGTAGAGCACTGCTTAACCTGGCATAGAACCCCAGGTCTAATCCCCTGTACCAAAACAAAACCAAATAAACATGAATATCATATTAATAGTTTAGTAGGCCAACAAGCCTGAGTTACTTGTTAGCAACTCACGTGGATGCTCACCTTCTCTCCTCTCAGTGGAAGCTCCTTTTTTCCCCACCACTCTGGGAGGTTGTTGCGTCTCCAACAGGGTTCACAAAATGTAAAGGACACTGTCACATGGT
The DNA here is from genome assembly GCF_008632895.1 of Mastomys coucha. NCBI lineage: Eukaryota > Metazoa > Chordata > Mammalia > Rodentia > Muridae > Mastomys > Mastomys coucha. The sequence goes on along the minus strand of NW_022196913.1, from coordinate 54,786,731 downwards.
CCTCAGGACAACCAAACTCTGTTCCTCCGTTGAAAGACACCCCTAGTGCCTGGAATCAATCTCATAACAGAGGTCCCAGCCTCTTCATTTTCAAACACTATGTTGTGGGGACTCTCTCCTTGCTGCAGCTCCGTGTTTGAGAGGAGTACGGCTGTTTTTACAGACACTTCCCAGGGGCCTGCCTTACCCTTCTCATGGCCCAGCAGCCCTAGAGGGTTTCCTGAATCTTCTTTTATCCTTTTATTGCCTTACTAGCACCAAGTCTAAACTTCATTGCCATCTTTGGCTAGTGTCTTTAGCTATCTCTTAGCACCGCCTGCTGCTTGAGAACGGGCAGAAAGAATTAATGAAAAATTCAAAACAAAGAACAAAAACCAAAAATTAAAAAACTTAATGGGACAAAGCTGTCCAGAAAGTCTCATCAGCTGAGTTATTGAATATGGCAGATACAGTGTCCTCTGAAAATGGTGATGGGTAGGAGCTAAAGTGATACACACACACACACACTGCATAATTCAAGGTCACAAGATGCAATGACAGTTGCCAGAGGGGTATTCCAGTTTTTGGATGCATCTGGAGCTCCTTCAGGCTGGCATACCTTACTGCATGACCATTGGGCCTGGGCCTGGGCACACAGTAGAGTTAATGTATATATACTACCAACAGCAGCAGGAACTGTTACTATGTCCCCAGGATTTTCTTATACCTGCTTAAAATCCTGGGGTCACACAAGGTAATCCAAGTCTGCTTTCAATAGGATTGCTCTTGGATTTTAGGAATCTAGCAAGATCTATACATAGGATTTCTTCCCTGGAATCTCTTTGTCTGTGGACTCTGAGGAAAGACACGCTAACAGGCCTGGCTCTTAGCCAGTGGATGTTAGTGTGGGATCTCCAGACCATGAGAGTCTCAGACTGCCTTCAGTAAGAACAGAGAGTAGGCCTCAAATGTATGTATGTGGGGAATTACTAGGAGTCCTGGTTCTGCCTCTTTTTTTTTTTTTAATTAACAGATGGGAAGAATATGAATTCTTTGCTGGTGTTCAGACGCCTGGTTTGGATCAGGAGAGATGGACCTGGAAGCAATACCACCTGGATGTTGTACAATAGAATTTTGCATCACTTAAGCAAAGAGATTCTTGGTGCCCTAGCAAGCAGATCTTTGGCCCACCTGGCATAGCCAGCACTTAATGCTGATTTGGAATCTACCGCCACACGTTATACCAGGAAGTCAGGAGTGAGATTGTCGGGCACCTTACCTGTCCCTCCGGAAATAAGGAGGCAAACAACGAGCCCTTCTCCATGCAGTTTAATCAGGAACCTTCATATTTACTTCTTCTTACTAGCTAGGTTCTTTTATATTCTTCTATATCTTCTTCTTACATCTTACTTATTACTACTTACATCTTATTAGTTACATACTTATTCCTAATTCTATATCTTACCTCTATCCTTACATCTTACTTCTATATCTACATCTTCTCTCCTATCCCATTACCAGCCCCAATTCTACATACTTACTCCTAAATCTTACATCTTACCTCTAATTCTTTATCCAGCCCCCAGCCCTTGTGGGTTAAATACTTTCCCTGGTCCCAATCAGCATCAGCTACGTGGCAAAGCACAATAGGCTGCGGGCACAATGCCAGCTTGCATCACAAACTAGAGACACACAGCTTTTCCAACTAAGGGCTTATTTATCAATGCTCTCTGCTCTGGCCGGAGACCAGGTGTTATATATATATATATATATATATATGGTGGCAGCTGCGGCTCCCCACATGAGATGAGTGTGCTACATGAGGCTAGTTAAAATCCTGGGGTAAGTGCTTCCAATTTTCTGGACCTGGTTTCTTTTGATAAATGTGGCACAGGAAGGAAGACCAGGTTCCTCCAGAGCATCGATGCTCTTGCCCAGGACAGGACTGGATACCTAGTCAACCCAGGGCAGAGACCTTGCATTTCCACAGAGCTGTGCTAACATTTAAGTCCAGTGGTCAAACAGGATGCCCTGAGCATGAGGGTGACCCGAGGCATGGTAGTCCCTATACTAGGATACTTCCAGCATGGTTTGCAGCCTGGCTCCCCTGCAGCCTCCCACCTACACTTTCCAAGCCTCTGCTCACAAAGATGAGGGACAGGCAAGTGAGGCATGTCCTTTTCCCCTGACAGTGAAGGAAATGACCACAAGGGATTCAAAGGTATAGCCTTTGACACCAAATTGGAGACCATAATATTCAGCATTTGAAAGCGTGCATAGCCTGCTGCAACAGCAGTTTGTGCCATCACATCTCCCACAGCAGCTAAGAGCAGGGTCTAGTGGCTACCCTTCATGTATCCCCAACTAGAAAACCTCTCTTACCTCTCTTCAGGCTCCTCTCCCTGCTGTGCTCCAGAAGAAAGCCTCACCACTTGTCAAAGATTTTCCTGATCTTTGGTAGATACTAGTCAACAACCTAGTACAAGAATGCCTTTTCCAAGTCATATCAAATGCAGAGTGATCCAGCCAGGCCAGCTCTCACCTCCCAACCTCCCCTCTTTCAGTATGTACAGTCTCATTAGGAGACAGACAGAGGCTGGCTTCACTCCTCCCTCCTGAGTGAAAAGAAAGATTATAATTTTTAAAGGAACCTCCATAAAATCTGATTTCCTCAACTGAGCTCAGGTTTTCAGGATTTGGGGATTGCAGGGGATGGTAGGGGAAATGCAGCTAACCCCACTGCAGAGACCTGGTGGTTGCAAAGAGAGGCAACAGACCCCCACACTTTCAAAAGCAGCTTATCTAGGGAAAACCACTAACTACCCCATACTGCCCCTCCAAACCTCTTTCACACATCCTGATCGTTAGCTCCCTCTTTGCATGTAGACTAAATAACCTCGCCCTGATATGCCCTGTGGATCTGTAGCTGCCTATACCACAGCCCCTCCACCCATATAACATCAGGCACTGTTATACCCACCACTAGGGGCAGCTAGCAGCCTGGTGATTCATCAGACTCTGATGGACACCTCCATATCAGCATCACATACCAACCTGCAGATTCCAGGCCTCCAAGGCACAGACGTGGACTCCTAACAGTGTAGTGAAACATTAGCAGTCTGAAGGTGTCCATGAGAGCCTGTTACATAGCAGTAGTACACGTGGGACTTACTGTGGCTGAGTATGAAACATATCAGGGCCAGCTGAGCACCCCATACAATCCACAAAAAAACCTGGATATTGAATATGGTTCCATATCTTGCCCCCACATAAACATCTAGGTATCAGACCCTCTGTCCTTCTACTCATTCTACAGGCACTGCTAGATACCAGGTCTTGTTAGATAACCACCCGCATTTTGAAGTCACTCTACATGTACCTGTTATGTATCAGGCCCTGTGGCAACCCAACCCCCAGCCTGTACTTACTACTACTTCCTGAGATAGTTCGGAGAACTAGGGACTGTCTCGACACTCCAGCTCCTAAATAAGGACATGGAGACTTACATTTATTTATTGTAGCTTAGGCCTTAGCTTGCTACCCCACAACAAGCATGTATAACTTCATTAACCCACTTATTCTAATTCACATTTCCTACCTGTTCCATAACCTCTCATTCAGTACATCTGACTCCCTGCATGTCTGGCTGGCAAATCCTTTCCACATATGAATTCTTCCTACAGTTCCTTTGTCTGTCCAGATGTGCCACTATGTGTATTCTGTACATGTATAGGTCTGCCACTCTTTATTAAAGCCAGTCAGAGAATGCCTTAGGCAGGTGAGGAAGGACAGAGAGAAACTTAACACAGTGCACAACAATGCTACCCCATATAGCTGGCTGTAAGTCCCTCTAGCAGACTCCATCACCACCACCACCCCTGCTTGAAATCATTCCCTGCCTGACATCCACTCCATGGGGTCCGGGACGGCCAGGTCTAAGAGTGAGGTCGGGTTGCACAATATTTTGGAGTAGTACAGCTATGTGCCAGGCCCCAGTGACCTATCCCCTTTCACAAACCAAACATATTGTTTGTTGATAGTCCCTCACTATTGCCACCCAAACTATACTGGTGTTATTTAAGCCATGCTGGACTCCCATGTGATGCACTCCCATCAAAATTAATAGATATAAGTCTTTACTGGACAACTTCCCAAGGTTGCCATTTCACATATAATGCTAGATATTAGAGCCTTCTAGACACCCATTCCCCTGATCTGTCACCCAACATAGACTACTAGGCATTATGCCCAGCTGGACACATATGGGCCATTGCCACATATGCAAATCTAAGTGTCAGACTATGTAGTCCTCTTACCACACATACACCGTTAGACAGCACACTTGCAAGACATCCCCTCTTACTGATGTGAAAGCCATGCTTGTTTGGCAGGCCTTGCTGGGCTCACCCTCCCTGGCCTCTGCAAACTCAAATACACTACGACTTAATATTAGATCCTTTTGCACCGTCATCCCTAACAGACAATCACAATTAGGTATTAGCCCCTGCTGGTAGTCCTCAGTCAAATCCAAGGTACACAGTAACTATCAAGTCAGCAGTGCACACACAAACACACACACACACACACACACTCACACTCCACAAAGACTGCTAAAATTCAGGTCCTCTTGCATACCTTTCACTGATTTCTGCAACTACATACACACTGTTATGCACTGGGCTCTGCTTGACAACCTTTATCAATCTTCCATACATTGTTATCTTGCCCTAATGAATGCTACCCTACATATGTTCTATGAACAAGGTTCTCTTGAACATGGTCCCTGTAACACTGACACCAAAAATAAATTGCTATTCTTGAGGCTTTGCTAGCTAGACTCAGCACTGTTGCCGTCATTTCTAAACTTACAGGTGTTAGGTCTCCTGGACAATTCCCCCAAGTGACAACCCACATACAATGCAAGGTATCAGGCCCTACTGAACACCTTTCCACTCCCATTGCCATCCTATATTATAGCCCTAACTCTCAGCTCTACTATTAACATTGCCTTCTCATATATACTAACAGGCACCAGGTACTGCTTGAAAAATCCTTGATGCTTGACACAGCATCAGACTCTGACAGGATACCCTCATAGCTTTACCATCTGTAAACCTGTAGTTATCAAGGATCCTAGCCAAACATTCATCAAAGGTTTAGTGATTTATGTAAAAATGAGTAATGATATGTGTACAGGCTAGTTTTGTGTGTCAACTTGACACAGGCTGGAGTTATCACAGAAGGGAGCTTCAGTTG
>NW_022196913.1:54761448-54781401 GCF_008632895.1 Mastomys coucha | reverse complement strand
GGGCATTTTCTCAATTAGTGATCAAGGGGGTAGGGCCCCTTGTGGGTGGTGCCATCCTTGGGCTGGAGATCTTGGGCTCTATAAGAGAGCCGGCTGAGCAAGCCAGGGGAAGCAAGCCAGTAAAGAACATCCCTCCATGGCCTCTGCATCAGCTCCTGCTTCCTGACCTGCTTGAGTTCCAGTCCTGACTTCCTTTGGTGATGAACACCCATGTGGAAGTAAGCTAAATAAACCCTTTTCTCCCCAACTTGCTTCTTGGTCATGATGTAGTGCAGGAATAGAAACCCTGACTAAGACAATATGTATCTCATTTGTCTGAAGATGGTTTTTGTCTTGAACAAATAGTAAAGTAATATGCATACAATACTGTTTTTAAACAATTGACAGTTTATTTAAAGTAAATATTTGATTGGCATGTCTGTATTAAAATATAGACACAATTTGGGTCCTGTGAAAATTTTCTTGGTTAAAAATGTTTGTTGTGAATGGATGAAGTTTAGCATGTTTGCTCTTCACGACAAGAAAGACAGCCTCCTGCTGTGTGGTCAGAGAAACCTTGGCAAGTTCACAATGGCCCTGGCAGTCCACAGACCCAGGGTAGAAGAGGGCATTGGCACTGAGCAGTCAGGGTCCCAAAGATCAGAAAATGCTACTAGGAAAATGTCTCAGGGAAACACACACAACCCTGAGCCCACCCAGCCTCAGGTTGTGAGCTATCCTAATAGACCACTATCTCCCAAACACTGTTATATATCAGGATTTGCCAGATGCCCTACTCTTCTGCCATCAAATCCCCAAATATACTTCCAGGTACCAGGCAGTGTTGGACTTCCCTTTCCCCATTGCTGAAGTCCAAAATACACTGGTTGTTGTTTCCTCCCCACTGGATGCCCACAAGCACAATACTTCCAACCATGCCCGCTATTAACAGGCACTGAGGGTCATCCACAGCCCCCTCTACATATACCTTTTAGGAACCAGGCCTTGCTGAGTAAGTTTCCTTTTAGGACACTGTTCCACATACACTGTTAAATATGAGGCCTTAGTGGACACCTGCCCATTTAGCCAATTGGCATATACTGCTAGTTATCATGTTCTACCTGACAGTGCCCATGCCATGAGCACAGCCTATTTCATACACTGGATGAACAAAAACTAGATGCTGGGTAGCCTAGAGCCTTATGGTAAAACCAAACACAACTAAGCCCCGCTCCCCCAAATCAGTGAAATGAATCCTAATGATATCCAGGTATATGCACAGACTGGATCAATTGTCATCAGAGAAGCTGACTCCTGCAGGCTTTGGGAGAGGATACAGAGGACCACATTCCACAGATTAGGCACAGAGATGTCCCAAATTGAAGGTTTCCATTATATCCATCTCCTTGGAGCTGGGGAAATCCCAAAGAAGAGGTGGGTGACCAAATGTGAGAGCCAGAGGGGTTGAGGACTCCAAAAGAGCATAGCATAGCTCTGAATCAACTAGGCAGGGCTGGGGGTTGGGCAGTCACAGAGACTGAAGCAGCAATCTCAGTGCATGTAAGGGCCTATATTAGGTCTTTTTCATTTATGTAATTATTGTTGCCATAGGATTTGGCAAGGTGAGTCATAACACTGAGAGTAAAAGTATGTCTGACTCTTTTCCCTGATCCTAGGACCTTTTCCCACTACTGAGTTGCCTCACCCAACCTCGATGTGATGGTTTGTGTCTGGTCTTATTGCATCTTATTGTGTTATATTTGGTTGATAACAATGGGAGGATTCCTCTTTTCTGGAGGGAGATAGAGGGTTGACCTGTGGGACACAGGAGGTGAGGGGGAACTGAGAGGAGTGGAGGGAGGGGAAGCTGAGGTCAGATGTATTGTATAATAGGAGAATAAATAAAACTTTTTTAAAATAAAAATGAATAAACAACTATACTATAAACAAAAGAAAGAAGATTGCTTCAATACTACAATACCATTATTAGATAAAACACTTGAATGAAGAGGTAACAAATTTTAGACATAAACTATACTACAAGTTACAATAGACATAACAGGTATGTATAGAATAGTCTATCAACAAGGCAAATTTACACACTCCTATAAACAGGCTATGAAATCTCTAAAAGTGGTCATATTCTAGGCCACAGTAAAGTCTTAAAAAGTAGGAAGAGAAGTAATTCCATGTATTGTACCAAAGAATAGAAGAATAAAATCAGTGGATTTTATTTGCACAAGTTTGTAGAGAATGACAAGTGAGTTGAATGACCAGTGAATTGTTGAAAAAAATCTCAGGGGCATAATTCTAAAATTCTACGAGCGAAGAAAAATAAAAACACAGTTTATCAGACACTTTGGGATATACCTAAATTTGTAGCAATGTGTGTGTGCATTAACAACAACAACAACAATGGGGGAAAAAACAGCACAATTTCAAACAAATGACCTAATCATGCATCCTGAGGTCTTACAAAAACAGAGCAAGCTGCTACACTCTACAAGTAGTATACTCATAGAGGCAAGGGGGTAAATGAATAATATAAAAAAATAAGTCAAACAAGAGTTAGTTCTTTGGAAAATAAATAGGATTGAAAACCTCTTACCCAAATTAATCAAAGATATAGAGCCCTAGATAGCAAAATTAGAGATGACAGGAAAGATGCTACAACAGATTCTGATAAAGTCTAAGGGACTGTTGGGGGATATGTTGAAAATACATAGCGTAAAAAACCTCAAGAACATAGAATAAATAGGCAATCCACTATGACATATCAAAATAAATTAGGGACCAAGCATGGCAGAGCATGTCTTTAATATCTGTAGTAGTTTGGATACAAAGAAAGTCAGTCTTTGTGAGTGTGAAGACAGCCTGGTTTACATAGTGAGTTCCAAGCCAACAAGCCCCCCCCCCCAGTGTTCTACAGTGAAATCTTGCCCAAAATCCAAAGACTAGAGAGAGAGTTCATTGGTTAAGAGTACTTGCAGCTCTTACCCAACACCCAGATTCTATCACCCACCCGTCTATCACTCACAACCGTCTGTGACTTCAGCACACATGTATACACACACACACACACACACACACACACACACTATTACCAAAGAGCATGAAAAGACACCCACATTAATAAAAAAAAACATTAATAGGCTTAAATCACTCATCAAACTTCATATGTTAGTAGTGGGAGACTTCAATACCCAGCTCTTACCAATGGACAGGTCATCAAGACAGAAACTAAATGGAGAAATAATGAAATTAATAGATGTTATGATTCAATTGGACAAAACAGCTATCTACAGACCATTTCACCACAAAAGGAGATACCTTCTTCTCACCACCTCACTGAATCTCCTCCAAAATTGGCCATATAGTCTGTCACAAAGTAAGCCTCAACTTATAGAACAAAATTAAGGTAATCTCATGCATCTTCTCAGAACACCATAGGTTTAGCTGAAATTCATAACAGAAACGAAAGCAAGCCTCCAAACTCATGGAAACTGAACAACTCTCTACTGGATGACCACTGGGGTAGGAAAGAAAGAAAGAAATTAAGGACTTTCTAGAATTCAGTGAAAATGAAGGCACAACATACACAAAATTATTGTATACAATAAAAGCAGTGCTAAGAGGAAGCTCATAGAACCAAGCGCCTTTAGAAAGGAATTGGAGAGATCTCCTTCTAACAACTTAAAAGCACACCTGAAAGCTCTAGAACAAAAAGAAGCAAATATAAGAGAAGAAATAAGAAACAATCAAACTCAGGACTAAAAATCAAGAAAAGAGAAACAAATAGAACAATATAAAGAACCAATGAAACCAAGCCCTGCTTCTTTCAGAGAGAAACAAACTGAGCCAAATTAAGGAAAAGGAAGAAGACAGTACGCAAATCAAGAAAACCAGAAATTAAAAGAAGGACATATCAACAGACACTGAGCAAATCTAAAGAATCACTAGTTCTGACTTAAAAAAACATAAATGCCACAATATTTAAAAATGTGTATGTAATAGATGGTTTTCTATGCATATCATTTACTACCGTTAAATCAAGATCAGGTAAATAATTCAAGTCCTACTATAAACCACTAAGGAGATTAAAACAGCCATTAAAATCTCTCAACCAAAACAAGCCTAGGGCCAGATGGTTTTCACATAGATTTCTACCAGAATTTCAAAGAAGAGCTAATACCAACACTCCTTAAACTACTAAAAAAAAATATAGAAACAGATGAAACATTTAGAAACTCATTCTATGAGGACACAATTACACTGATACCTATACAAGGACTCAAAAAGGCAATTTCAGACAAATTACATTTATGAACATTGATGTAAAAAATATTCAATAAAATGTAGGCAAATTGGATCTAACTAGTTATCAAAGACATCATCCACCATGGTCAAGTACGCTTGATCACAGGGAAGCAGGAATGGTTCAATATATGGAATTACATCAATATATGGTAGCCCACCATATAAAAACATTAAAAAGAAAAACACCCCACAGGATCATCTCATTAGATGCTGAAAAAAAAAAAACTTTGACAAGTCCAAAACCACTTCATGTTAATAAAGATATCAGGGATACAAAATGCATACCTAAGCATATTGAAGGCAATATATAGCAAGCCAATAGATGACATCAGATTAAGTGGAAAAGAATTTAAGCAATTCCACAAAAATCAGAGACAAGTCAAGGCTGTCCACTCTCTCCCTGTCTATTAAACATAGTACTTGAAGTTCTAGCTAGAGCAACCAAACAAGTAAAGGAGATCACGGAGACAGAAATTGGAAAGGAAGAAGCCAAAGTACCATTATTTGTACATGATATGATAGTGTACATGAGTGACCACAAAAATTCTACCAGAGAATTCCTGCAGCTGATAAACACCTCAATAAAGTGGCTGGATATAAAATTAACTAAAAAAAAAAAAATCAGTAGTCAGTGGTCATAAGTGTTTTAAAAGCCTACTTTTAATGATGGTTCCTAAAGACTTTAACCCACCAGGTAAGCTGTGGAAGCTCGATCAACTCACAAACACTTCACAGATATATGAGCAGATCAGTTCGGTATTGTCAGTAGAGCAGCAAGAGTGGCACAGACTAGCGGGAATAGCTAGGCCTCAGTAGAATCTGAATGAGTCAGCGGTGGTAGGGATTCAGAACCAGAAGGTATGACAGGAACAGCTGTGCCTCTCTGAACTGTGAAGATCAGTGAAGACACAAGACCAAAAAGAGTTTAGCTGTGCAAACAAGACAAGCTCCTCTCACAGTCCATTGAGTCCTACTTATATTCCATCCAAACATCACATGTCCTCCCAGGGTTTTGCCCCACCTTGTGTCTTACCTCAGCTCTTGAGTCTGTCTGAGCTGACATCACTCTGCCTATTGGCTTGAGTCCTCCAAAAAGCAAGAAAATGCAGCACAGCAAGCCACCAGAAATTTTTTTGGAGAGTTTCTCTCTATGGAGACCTGAATAATGGAGCTCGAGGAAGAAATGTAAGGTGGAACAATACATGTGAGTTGTTAGTGAAATAGCATTCATCACATGTCATTTCACATGCTTGCATTGGCAAAATATCCCTGTATCTACTTCAGGGAACTGTGCCTTCAGGTCTTTGCCCCAGCAAAACACCATTCAAATCAAATGACTTTCCAAAGAACCCTTACATTTCCTCATCATACCCCTCTTTCTCTTTAAGAACTGTCCTTTGCTCCAACATTAACAATTTATTCACAATAGATAGAAGAACTATCAGATTTTCAATAAAGGGCTTATTTACAATACAGCCAAAAAATAAGGGAGCAAAACAAGCTTACATTTCTATGAATATAAAATGACTAAATAAAATGCATTTCTTTCAATATAGAATACAATAGCTAAACAAAAACCTTAAGTTTCTATTAATATACAAAAATTCAAACAAAACCATCTACAACTCTAGATGATAGCAACCATAACACATCCAGTGACTAAATCTACCCACTCCAACTAAAGGTTCTTGGATGATAGTCTTCTTTTCCTGCTGTACTGGGGCAAAATTTCCCATTTTGAGACCCAGGGGAAAAACTATCTGAATAAAGCTAGCTGTAGCATTTATTGCCCAGTCTATGGGTTTATTCAGTCTCTGCATTGTTTGTTGTTTGCCACCCCCCAAATAATTAGTTTGAAAAGCACTTCCTGTAACATTTACTGCCCAGTCTCTGTGTTTATCCATTCTATGTGTGATTGATCACTTGGGCTAGCCCTTTTGACATTAATTTGCACACATTTTTTGAAAATCAGACACTGAGACAGTCTGTGAATCACTTGGGTTATTTGTTTTGTAAAGGCATCTATGTCTCAGGTGATAAGAGGATTTCACTGGTTCAATCTAATCTTTATAAGTTTTGTTGGTAAGCATATTTTTTCATTCCATATATATACATATATATGTATGCATATATACATATATATGTATATATATATACATATATGTATATATACATACATTTTTATATATGTATACATATATATATAAAACCACTCCATCATGAAAAATTTGCATGTTTTATTCTAGTGTCAACACATCCTTATAGTATATTGTTTGACTAGTTTGACCTGGATTGAACTGCCCTTCCTAATTCCTGTGTGGTATCTGCTTGATGTACTAGACTGGAGCTGCTGATTCATGTTTGGTGTTTGCTAGGGGACTGGACTGAGAATAACAAGGACTGGAATTGCACTAAAGAACTATTTCTGATCAGGTCTGCTTCCCTATATCCCAATACCCTTCCATATGCCTACAAAGTGAAATATTGGGGCTCAGAAAGAAGGAGCAAAGCATGGATAGGATCTACTTCTGACTGATTCACAAGCAGGATTCAGAAGAAGGGAACAGGGATAAAATACATGAGGGGCTGGCTGGGCTGGAGGCAGGAAAGTGGCTGTGGCAGCCTCTCTACTACCTTTGTGATGAGGAGGCCACAGCAGCGTGATATGCTCGGAGCCCTCCTGACACATCTCAAATTGAGCTTTAGGACTCAGTGTCCTGAGAGCTGCACTGTGATTCAGAAGATGGAGAATTCTTTCCTTCTGATTAAGCGCTAGAGACACCTGGATGAGACCCAGTTCCATGGACACAGCAATGGGCATGAGCATTGGGATATGTGCAAAGAAGGGGTTGTATTTCCGACTATTCCCATTCTTCACAAAGTATCCACTGTCACCACCAGCTAGGAGCAAAGGGGACATCTGAAAGGTGAGCAAAGACATGGTTCACACATAAAGGAGCAGCAATCTGTTGTTTACAAAATTTACTCTCACATTTACTCTTACCTAGAAAGACCAGTGTACTGATGGTTTTTCACATTTTGTTCTTTTAAAAACATAAATATAAGAATACATTTGGGGGGGGGGGGGTTGGAGAGATGGCTCAGAGGGTAAGAGCACTGACTACCCTTCCGAAGGTCCTGAGTTTGGATCTCAGCAACCACATGGTGGCTCACAACCATCCATAATGAGATCTGACGTCCTCTTCTGGTGCATCTGAAGACAGCTACAGTGTATTAAGCCAGAGAGAGCAAGGGTGAGGAGAGAGCAGAGGTGCTGAGTTCAATTCCCAGCAGCCACATGATGGCTCACGGCCATCTGTACAGCTACAGTGTACTCATACACATTAAATAAATAAATAAATCTTTTTTAAAAAAAGAATACATTTTTTTGTTTTAATCTCAGGTGTGGGATATGATACTACTTCAGATTTTCAACATCACCTGACTATGATTTGCCTCATGCTCCCGCAGGTGTATAATTTTTGCCAGTAGCAGACAGATTGTGTGTTTCTATGACTCTTGGAATTCTGAGATCTTTTCCAAGGGTATATAAATGATAGGGCCTTGGGAGGCATGGTGGGTTGTTGGTTGGTTGTGGTTTGGTATCAGATGTTAGTGTTTGCAGTTTGTTAAGTCGTCATGTGCACAGAAGAAAGAAGAAATTGGATATCTTGATGGTAAAGATCAAACTTGCCCCCAAGGAACTCAACCCCGTAATCATGAGGAAGTAGTCTAACAATATTGTCTCCTATGTAGTGTTATGGAATTGGAAAGGTGCAAGAAAATGGGGTGGAGAGGGGTGGAAGAGAGAAAAACATTCAAAGTCTGGCTACACACAGGTGAGGGAAACTCTTCAGAAAGAGAAGCAAATCAGTTTGCAGGGACTGGCAGGTAGAGCAAAGGTGAGAGTGCCTCTGAGGTGACTGCCTGCAAATCTCAGAACATCTGTGGAGAGTGATATAAAGGCCACTAAGAATGACTATAGCTCCATGGACAGACTGCATTTCTGTGTTGGTGAGGACACAGGACAAGTTATGAGACAGGCCATCTTTCATTCCTGTCCTCAAGCAGCTGCTCAACTCAACTCAAATGATGAGCACAGCCGCCTTCCATCAGGGATTTGGGAGAGCAGAAGACAGTGGACTGATATCATCAAAGAGCTAACATTTGAGAACATTCCTGTCAATCATGTTCAATGTATATATGTGTGTCCCCAAAAGAGATGTATGCTGTTTGTATTCTATTTATGGGGTTTCTGAAAATGTGTATTTTGTATGGCTGTTTTTGATGGAGAAAAAAATCAGCAAATCGGTTTAACTCAAATGAAGATTTAACTCATGCTTTGTGAAGATATCATTTCTTTGGTGTTCCTCCCAAATGGGAATTTATTATGCCACTCTTCAGACAAATAAAACAAAACAAAACAAACAAACAAACAAAAAACCCTACCTGCCTGGGAACATGATTTCGGGGTTAAGAATTGCCCAGAGCTGCCTAGCTAGAATTTGACATATATGTAAACAAATACATGTACAAACACATACACATACATGTACATGTGTGTGTAAATAGCTATGTAAACCACTTTTCCATATTTCCTGTGGTCCATAGTAGCAGTATATTTTAAATTGTTGATGCATGTGTGAGGCAAGGTTGCAGTCTGAATAATTTTCTGTAATGGTTTAAGCAGTTGACCTGTTGCAGTTGGTGATTAATAACCAGACAGTGCTTTATAGACTGCCTACAGATTCACAGGTTAAAGGTTGAAGCTAATGTGTTTTAGCAGTGGGGCAAGCAGCTAGGAGAATGGCTCCTGGGACCACCAGGCCAGAAGCTAGCAGTACTACCTGTCAGCTGAGATCTGGGAATCTGGAGAACTGGATCCTTCAGGAGTGCAGCTTCAGTTGTACAACATAGCTAGTCTGCCTCCAGCAGGAGGCATAGTCCCTGGGAAGCAGACCCTTCACAGAGGCACTGGCTCGCTAGGATCCCCACCCTAGAGCACAAGAACTGGGCAAGTGGGCGGGGCTTTCTTATTTGGGGCGGGGCTTCAAGAAGGGGGCGGGACTTGGCTGATTCTGTTCGAGCCGGGGTCAGCCTGCTCAGTTGGAGTCTCACCTGAAAGTGTTCTAGGTCTTCAAGCTGTTGATCTCGTGTGCAGCAGTTGGTTGTTGAGTCCAGTGGTCAATGGACGTTGGAACGGCAATTTCTTCGCGCTCCTCACTTCGCTGTCACCACCGACAGTGCAGCTCAGAAACGCTCAGGCTCTGTGGCCCCAGGGCCTTGTCTATCCAGGTATCTAGGGCACCTGAACCTGTGTGGGAAGACCTGGAGGGATACTGAAGGGCCAAGGCCAGGCTGATGGAGGAGGAAGGGGATTGAGGTAGAGAGATTTGACTTTTTAAAACTGTAGGATTACTTGCCAGTGTGTTTATACAACAACTGCCGCCCCCCGAACCCCACCCCCACCCCTGCTGCCCCAGACTGGGTTTCTCTGTATAACTCTGGCTGTCTTGGAACAGCATATAGACCAGGCTGCTCTTGAACTCGAGAGATCCACCGTGCTACACTAAAGACTTCTTTTATTTTTAGCTATGTATGTCCCAAATGCTGCCCCTCGTTAACTCTCACAGTGTTCCTCCCCAATCCCCTCCCTTTAGCCTCTGAGCTGGCAGCACTCCCCCATCCCCAGTATCCCCTCACCCCTGTAGTCTCTGCAGGATTAGGCCCATCCTCTCCCACTGAGACCAGACAAGGCAGTCTTCTGGGCCTTGGCCCAGCCCCTGTATACTCTTTGGTTGTTGGCTCAGTCTCTGGGAGTTTCCAGGGGTCCAAGTTGGTTGACACTGTTGGTCTTCTTGTGGGGTTGTCATCTCATTGAGGGCCTTCAATCCTTCCCCTAACTCTTCTACAGGTGGTCCCTAACTCTTCTACAGGGATCCTTGTCCTCCATCCAATATTTGTCCAGTATTTGTGAGTATCTGTATCTGTCTCAGTTGGGGAGAGCCTCTCAGAGGGACTGCTATGCTAGGCTCCTGTCTGCAAGCACAACATAGCATCATTAATAGTGTAAGAGCTTGTTGCCTGCCCATGGGATGGGTCCAAAAATGGGCAGGTCACTGGTCAGCCATGCCTTCAGTCTCTGTTCCACCTTTGTCCCTGCATTTCTTTTAGATAGAAATTTTGGGTCAAAAGTTTTATAGATAGATTGATGTCCCCATCCTTCCACTGAGGGTCCTGTCTGGCTTACTGGTGGTGGTCACTTCAGGTTCCATATCCCTACTATAGGGGATTTCAGCTATGGTCACCTGAATTGAATCCTGGGAGCCTCCCTCATCCCAGGTTTCTGGAGCTTCCTAGAGAACCCTCCTAGAAACCTCCCCACCCCACCATGCCCCCAGCAGTTATCTATTTCCATTCATTCTCCTGGTCCCTCTGGTCCTCTCCCCTGCCTCTCCCTCAAGTCTGATCCTACCTCCCTATTCTCCTTCCCTCTCCTCTCATGCCCAGGTCCCTCCTTTTCTCTGCCTCCCATGACTATTTTGTTCTGCCTTCTAAGTGGGATTGAAGTGTCCTCACTTGGGTCTACCTTCTTGTTTAACTTTTTTGGATCTGTAGGGTATATCATTGGTATTCTGATCTTTTTGGCTAATATCCACTTATCAGTGAGTACATCCCATGCATGTCCTTTGTGTTTGAGTTACCTCACTCAGGTTGATATTTTCTAGTTTCATCCATATACCTGTAAAATTTATGATGTCTCATTTTTAATAACAGAATAGTATTCCATTGTGTAGATGACCCACATTTTCTGTATCCATTCTTCATTGAGGGACAGCTGGGTTGCTTCCAGTTTCTGACTATTATGAATAAAGCTGCTATATAAACATAGTGGAGCACCTGTCCTTTGGGTATGGTGGAGCAGCTTTTGTGTCTATGTGCAGGAGCAGTAACACTGGGTTATCAAGTAGACCTATTTCCAATTTTCTGAAAAAACACCAGGTTGATTTCCAGAGTGGTTTTACAAGTTTGCAATCCCACCAGCAATGGAGGAGTGTTCCCCTTTCTCCACATCCTCACCAGCATGTGTTTGAGTTCTTGATCTTAGCCATTCTGATTGGTGTAAAGTGGAATCGCAGGGTCATTTCCATTTGCCATTTCTCTGATGACTAAGGATGTTAAACATTTCTTTAAGGGCTTCTCTGCCATTGGAGATACCTCCCTTGAGAATACTCTGTTTAATTCTGTACCCTATCCTTTGATTGGGTTACTTGGGTTTTTCGATTTAACATCATGAGTTCTTTGTATATTTTGATTATTAGCACTCTGTTGGATGTTGGTGAAGTTCCCTTTCCCAGTCTGTAGGGTACTGATGTGTCCTTTCCCTTACAGAAGCTTTTCATTTTCATGATGTTCTATTTATTATTAACCTGAGTATCTGAGCCACTCATTTTCTCTTCAGGAAATTTTCTCCTTACCAAAGTGTTTGTCTTAGTCAGGGTTTCTATTCCTGCACAAAACATCATGGCCAAGAAGCAAGTTGGGAAGGAATGGGTTTATTCAGCTTACTTCCATATTGCTGTTTATCACCAAAGGAAGTCAGGACTGGAACTCAAGCAGGTCAGGAAGCAGAAGCTGATGCAGAGGCCACGGAGGGATGTTCCTTACTGGCTTGCTTCTCCTGGCTTGCTAAGCCTGCTCTCTTATAGAACCCAAGACTTCCAGCCCAGGGATGGCACCACCCACAAGGGGCCCTTCCACCTTGATCACTAATTGAGAAAATGCCCCACAGCTGGATCTCATGGAGGCACTTCCCCAATTGAAGCTCCCTTCTCTGTGATAACTCCAGCCTGTGTCAAGTTGGCACACAAAACCAGTCAGTACAGTGTTCAAGGATATTTCCCACTTTATCTTCCATTAATTCAGAGGGTCTGGTTTGACATTGAGGTCTTTGCTCCATTTGGACTTGAGTGTGAGGATGATAAATATGGATCTATTTTCATTCTTCCACATGCAGATATGCAGTTAGTCCAACACCATTTATTGGAGATGCTCCTCCTATTCCATTGTATGGTTTTGGCTTCTTTGTCAAAAATCAAGTGTCCATAGGTGTGTGGGTTTATTTGGGTGGGTCTTCAGTTTGATTCCATTGATCAACCTGTCTGTTTTTTATGTCAAAATCATGCAGGGTTTTTTATTATTGCTCTGTAGTACAGCTTAAGGTCAGGGATGGTGATGCCTACAAAAGATCTTTTACTGCTCAGGATCGTTTTGGCTATCCTGGGTTTTTTGGTTTTCCATATGAAGTTGAGAATTGTTCTTATAGGCTCTGTGAAGAATTGTGTTGGAATTTGATGGGTAGTGTATTGAATCTGCAGATTGCTTTTGATAAGATGGCCTTTTTTACTATATCCTACCAATCTATGAGCACAGAAGATCTTTCCACCTTCTGGTATCTTCCTCAATTTTGTTCTTCAAGTCCTTGAAGTTCTTGCCATACAGGTCTTTCAATCACCAGTTAAGAGTTACACCAAGGTATTTTATGTTATTTGTGGCACTTGTGAAGGGTACTGTTTCCCTAACTTCTTTCTTAGCCTATTTAACACTTGTGTAGAGAAGGGATACTGATTTTTCTTAGTTAATTTTATATCCAGCCACTTTGCTGAAGGTGTTTATAAGCTGTAGGTGTTCTTTGGTAGAATTTTTGGGGTGACTTATGTATACTATCATATGTTCTTTGAATAATGATACCTTGATTTCTTTTCCAGGTTGTATCCCCTTGATCTCCTTTAGTAGTCTTATTACTCTAACTTCAAGAATTATATTGAAGAGATGTGGGGAGAGTGGGCAGCCTTGTCTTATCCCTGATTTTAGTGAGAATGATTTAAGTTTCTCTCCAGTTAATTTTATGTTGGTGATTGGCTTGCTATATATTGCCTTTATAGTGTTTAGGTATTCCCTTTGTATCCCTGCTCTCTAAAAGACTTTTATCATGAAGGGGTGTTGGATTTTGTCAAATGCTTTTTCAGCATCTAGTGAGAGAATCATGTGGGTTTTCTCCTTTCAGTTTGTTTATATAGTGGGTTACATTGATGAATTTTCATATGTTTAACCACACCTATATCCTTGGAACAAAACCTACTTGACCATGGTGGATGCTTTCTTTGATGTGTTCTTGGATTCAGTTTGCAAGTATTTTGTTGAATATTTTTGCATCAATGATCAGAAGGGGAATTCATCTGAAATTCTTTTTCTTTGTTGAGTCTTTATGTGCTTTAGGTATGGGGGGTGACTATGGCCTCATAGAATGAGTTTGGCAGTGTTCCTTCTGTTTTTATTTTGTGGAATGGTTTGAGAAGAATTGGCATTAGCTCTTCTTTGGATGTCTGGTAGAATTCTGTGCTAGAACCATGTGTTCCAGGACGTGTTTTGGTTCTGAGAGTTTAATAACTGCTTCTGTTCCTTTAGGAGCTATAGAACAGTTTAAATAGTTTATTTGATCTTGATTTAACTTTGCCAAGTGGTATCTATCTAGAAAATCATTCATTCATTTAGACTTTCCAATTTTATGGAGTACAGTCTTTTGAAGTAAGACCTAATAATTCTATGGATTTCTTCAGTATCTGTTTTTATGTCTCCCTTTTCATTTCTGCTTTTTTAAATTTGGATACTGTCTCCCTGTCTTTTAGTTAGCTTGGCTAAGGGTTTGTCTATCATGTTGATTTTCTCAAAGAACCAGTTCTTGGTTTCACTAAATCTTTACATTGTTCTCTTTTATTCTCATTTATTGATTTCAGCCCAGAATTTGAATAGTTCCTGTCTTCTACTTCTCCTAGGTATGTTTGCTTCTTCTTTTTTTTCCCCCTGGGGCCTTCGGATGTACTTTAAATTTATTAGTATAAGAAATCTCCAATTTCTTTATTTTTTTATTTAATTTTATTAGATATTTTCTATATTTACATTTCAAATACTATCCCCTTTCCTGGTTTCCCCTCGGAAAACTTCCTATCCCATCCCCCTACCCCTGCTCACCAACCCACCCATTTCTCTGCCCTGGCCCTGGCATTCCCCTACACTGGGGTATCAAGCTTCTCAGGACCAAGGGATTCTCCTCCAACAAGGCCATCCTCTGCTACATATGCAGCTGGAGCCATGGGTCCCTCTGTGTGTACTCTTTGGCCAGTGGTTTAGTCCCTGGGAGCTCTGGAGGTACGGGTTGGTTGATATTGTTGTTCCTCCTATGGGGCTGCAAGCTCTTTCAGCTCCTTTGGTCCTTTCTCTAGTTACTCCATTACTGACCCTGTACTCAGTTCAATGATTGGCTGAGAGCATCCACCTCTGTATTTGTCAGGCACTGGCAGAGCCTCTCAGGAGACAGCTATATCAGGCTCCTGTCAGCAAGCACTTGTTAGCATCCACAATAGTGTCTGGGATTGGTGACTGTATATGAGATGGTTCCCAGGTGAGTCACTCTCTGGATGGTCTTTCCTTCAGTCTCTGCTCCACAGTTTGTTTCTGTATCTTCTTTCATAGGTATTTTGTTCCTGCATCTAAGAAGGACCAAAGTATCCATACTTTGGTCTTCCTTCTTGAGCTTCATTTGGTTTGTGAGTTGGGTATTCTGAGCTTCTGGGTTAATTAGTGAACTAATATCCACTTATCAGTCAGTGAGTATATATCATGTGTGTTCTTTTGTGATTGGGTTACCTCACTAAGGATGATATTTTCTATTTCCATCCATTTGCCTAAGAATTTCATAATTTTTTTGTTTTTAATAGCTAAGTAGTATTCCATTGTGTAAATGTACCACATTTTCTGGATCCATTCCTCTGTTGAGGGACATCTGGGTGCTTTTTCAGCTTTAAATAAAGATGCCTGGAACATAGTGGAGCCTGTGTCCTTATTACAAGTTGAAGTATCTTCTGGGTATACTCCCAGGAGTGGTATACCTGGGTCCTCAGATATTACTATGTTGGATTTTCTGAGGAAACTGAAGAAATCTCCAATTTCTTTATGAGGGCATTTAGTGCTATGACCTTTCCTCTTAACACTGCTTTCATAGTGTCCCATGACTTTGGATATGTTGTACCCTCATTTTATTTAAATTCCAAAACATCTTTAATCTCTTTATTTCTTCCCTGTCCCAGTGACCACTGAGTAGGGAGTTGTTCAGTTTCCATGAAGATTTAATCCATAGTGATCTGATAAGATGCATAATGTTATTTCAGTCTTAACATATCTTGAGGATTGCTTTGTGGCTAATTATATGGTCAATTTTGGAGAATGTTCTGTGAGGTGCTGAGGGGAAGGTATATTCTTTTGTGGTTGTGTGAAATGTTCTATAGATATCTGTTAGGTCCATTTGGATCATAACCTCTGTTAGTTTGGTTATTTCTCTGTGTAATTTCTGTCTCCATGATCTGTCCATTGGTGAGAATGGGGTGTTGAGGTCTCCTACTATTAATGTGTGGTGTTTGATGTGTGATTTAAGCTTTAGTAAACTTTCTTTTATGAATGTGTGTACCCTTGCATTTGGGGCACAGATGTTCAGAATTGAGTTTTTTTTTCCCTTTGATTGATTAATTTTGGTTGGAAGTCTATTTTATTAGGTATTAGAGTGGTTACTCCAGCTTGTCTCTTTGACCCATTTGCTTGTAAAACCTTTATACTGAGATAATAACTATCTTTGTTGCTGAGATGTGTTCTTAGACACAGCAGAATGATGCTTATGCATTCATTCTCTTAGTAGGGGTCCTTTTACTGCATAATTGAGTCCATTGATGCTGAAAGATATTAGTAGTCATTAATTCCTGTTATTTTGATGTTGGTGGTGGTGGAGTGTATGTGTGTGTGTGTATGTGTGTGTGTGTGTGTGTGTATGTTCTATTGATTTTAACGGTAAGAAATCAATTATTTCTTGTGTTTTCTTGAGCATAGTTAGCCTCATTGGGTTGGAGTTTTCCTTCTAGTATCCTCTATAGGGCTGGGTTAGAGGAATTGTTTGAATTTTGTTTTGTCATATAATATCTTGGTTTCTACATCTATGGTAATTGAAATTTTTCTTGGGTATAATATTCTGGGCTGATATCTATGGTCTCTTATGGCCTGTAAGTCTTCTGCCCAGGCCCTTCTAGGGGTTAGAGTCTCAAATGAGAAATCAGATGTAATTATGATATGTCTGCCTTTATATATTAGTTGGCCCTTTCCCTTGTTGCTTTTAAAATTCTTTTTTTGTTCTGCATATTTAGTGTTTTATTATGTAATGGTAAGATTTTCATTTCTGGTCCAACCTATTTGGTGTTCTGTAAGCTTCTGGTACAATTATAGGCATCTCCTTCTTTAGGTTAGGGAAATTGCCTTGAATGATTTTGTTGAATATGCTTTCAGGGCCTTTGAGCTGGGTATCTTCTTCTACTCCTAATATTCTTAGGTTTGGTCTTTTCAAATGTCCCAGATATCCTGGATGTCTTGTGTCATGGCCTTTTTAGATTTTGCATTTTCTTTGATGAGTATATTGATTTCTTCTATTGTATCTTCTAATGCTAAGATTCTCTTCTTCCACCTTCTTTATTCTGTTGGTGATGCTTGCATCTGTAGTTCCTTTCCTAGGTTTTCCATCTCCAGGATTGCCTCAGTTTGTGTTTTCTTGATTGCTTCTATTTCCTTTTTCAGGTCTTGGACAGTTTTATTCATATCCTTCACCTGTTTGATTTTATTTTTCTGTATTTCTTTATATTTATCTGCTCCTTCTTTTAATGCCTCCACCTCTTTGAATGTATTTTCCTGTATTTCCTTAAGGGATTTATTCGTTTCCTCTTTAAAGATCTCTATCATCCTTATAAGGTTGGATTTAAGATCTTTTCTTTTCTTCAGCTTCTTTAGGGTATCCAGGGTCTTTTGTAGCAGGATAGTGGGCTCTGGTGGTGCCCTGGTTCTTGTTTATTGTATTCTTATGCTGTCCTTTAGGTTTCTGGTTCTCCCTGGATTGGGCTGGATGATCTGGAAGTCAGCAAGACTTCTCAGGAAGGTGATGATGAGCCATGAGCCAGATGATAGAGATTAGAGTACCCTACTCTGTTGGCTGTGCCATTCTGCAGGCTATGTCCAGGGCAGACCCTACTCTGCAGATTGTGTTCCATTCAGACCCAGCTGTGGTGGTGAGCAGGTCCCACTAAGATAGGTAGTCAGTAGGGTTCCAAGCTGGTTCATTTGGGGCCCCTGAATGTTTCCATAGAGGTGAGAAGTACACTCTTATGGTCCTGCAAAACTCCTCCAGACTGGGGAGCAAGGCCAGAGCTAGGCCCACTTAAAACATTTAAGACGTTTTCTGTTAGATAAGGTTACTTGCTAGGTGAGTGGTTTTCAACCTGTGGTCACAGCCATCAGAAAACACTTATATCTGGTGGTCTTTAGTGCCAACATACCACTCAGTATCAAAATTGCTGTTATGAAGCAGCAATGAAAATAATTTTATATTTGGTGGTCACCACAACATGAGGAACTGTATTAAAGGGTTGCAGCATTTGAAAATTAAAAATCACTGCTCTAGACAGACCCATGGTATAGGCAAAACATATAAAATGTGAAAATTATTAAAATACTGGGAGTTAGTGGGGAAATGCGCATATTATTAAAATACAGGTAGTTGGCAGAAAATATATGTTTCTGTTTCTTAGTATATGTACAAAACACAGAATCATATAGTAGTTATTTCCAACACTGGAATCCTAGTTTTCAATTGGAATAGGTACACAATGTTTATTTTTGAGCGTTTTCTTAATAGTTCTTTTGTTGTTGGATAGGTTAAGTCTAGCCACTCCTCTGCCTTAAGATATGCAGTATCATAAGGGTTCCAGTAGGACAGTATTCTCTTCACCTTTTGCGTTTTGCTTCCACATACTCTTCCCATGACACTGAGAGCCTACAAGAGTTGCTGGGAAGCTTGGGCCCTGTCAAAGGCAGGAGAGGGCTATTTGCACACTGTCCTACAAATCTACAGTAACAGGTATATAATTTCTTTTTATATTTGGAATTAATATACTTTATTGGTTGCTTTTAAAAATTCTTATTTTTAAGAGTCTTTGTATTGCTGTGTCTGGGATGAGCTGGACCTTACTATAGAGACCAGGCTAATATTGAACTCTTGATGCTCCTGCCTCTACCTTGGGAGTCCTGGCATGGTCGGCTTACCCCAACCACACTTGGACAATGCTCTAATACTTCATTCAGTTGTTCTCGTGACAGATGTAAATTTGATATTCTTATTCTTTGCCCCATTTGGATATTTCTGTAATGCTGCTTTCAAAGAATGGATTAGAAAGGATATCAATCAGCTTTTCTACACTGAAGTGATCGTAGGAATTGGAGGACAAGAAGATGTCCTACATTCAATTCCTGTCACTGTCAAAGTGAAGAAGAAGGGAATTGGTACAGTTTCTTCTAAATTTTGAGGAATTTATCATTGATTTTATACAGAACAGGCCAGGGAGACTAGTACACACCAGTAATCCCAGCACTAAGAAGGCAAAGGCAAGCAGATTTCTATTTAGGCCCCCCTGTTCTATACAGAAAGTCCAGGCCAGCTACGGCTATATGGAGAGGCCTTGTCTCAAAAACATGTAAGGTAGGGACAGTAAGCTGTTTCTGTAAGCAAAGTTACTTGCCACCCAGTCTGATATCTGAATTCAATCCCCAGTACCCACAGGGTGGAATGACAGAGATAACCTCAAAAGTTGTCTTCTGACCTTCATAGGCAAAGTAACACACACACATACACACTATAAATATGTGGTCTCCAAATGAGAAGGGAATGGACAGAGGAAGGAGAGGACAAAGGAGAAAGAAGAAAAAGAGCATAGGGAAGAGAGAGGCCTGGAGGAAGGAAGAATTAGTCATCCAAACTGGAATGTTCATAGAGCTGACAAAGGATGGGACTTGTCGGTAGAAAACAGTGGGCCTATAAAACTGAACAGAACACACTAAGACCTAATAGTCTAACCTTTCAGCAAATGGTATTTCCAGCAAAATTAAATTCCAATAAACCAACAAAAATATGAAGAGGAAACTAACTATACAGTTTCATTCACAAAAGAATTAAATATTTGGAAAAGAAGCTTCACAGAGAGGAAGAGACGCTGTAGCTAAGTGGATGCTGGGAATTATGGAGACAGTGATCCTCCACAAGTCACCTAGCGTTCAGTGCTGAGCCCCTCACAGTCACTGCACATATGCTGGGGGAGTGGGAATTTGGCAAGCCTATCCTAAAGTTTACATGGAAGTGTAAAGGACCTAGAATAGACTGAACACACTGAATTTATAAAGTAAAAGGTAAAGGATATTACGTCTAATCAATACTTTGCAAGAGGAATAGAATCTGATCAAGACATGTTTATAGGATTGTGTGGTAATGTTCTAAGGATACTGCTTGAGTATGCTTATTAATTTTCCAAACCTAGAGTTTGATGACAGAGAACCTAGCTGTCTAATCAGGGAACAGGGTAGTTATTGCGCAGAAGGAACTATTACAGCTGTGAGAAAGAGCTGGTGTTGTATAGTTATAGTTGGTAAGTACACCTTTCAGATATGGCCTCAGCATTTAAGAAACTAAGTCTGCTTTGTGATTGTTGGTGTTTTGGTGGTGGTGGTGGTGGTGGTGGT
>NW_022196913.1:54758918-54759879 GCF_008632895.1 Mastomys coucha | reverse complement strand
ACCACCACTGTCTTGATCCACACTCAACCATCACCATCATCCCCTGATCCTGTTTCAGGGTCATGAGCCGGCACAGATACTGATCTGTTCTTTTTTTGAGACAGGGTTTCTCTGTGTAGCCTTGGTTGTCCTGGAGCTCACGCTGTAGACCAGGCTGGCCTCAAACTCAGAAATCCGCCTGCCTCTGCCTCCCAAGTGCTGGGATTAAAGGCATGCACCACCACTGTCTGGCCCGATCCTGATCAATTCTGATGTCCTATGTTGGGCTCCTGTTTGGCAACTCACTGAAATGCTAGGCTCCTGTCTGATGCAAGGGCTGTGAAATACACTGCAATAAGAAAAGGGTCACGGAATCATCTGTATTGCTAATGCCATTTAGACTCCATCTTTGTTCTGTAAGCATAGAGTGAAGCATGAACTAGCATATGCATCACACTGTAATAGTACCAACTGTCCCATCACAGAGGATGAGGGCTCACTCTGCTTTGTGTCTGTGGATCAGGCACCATATACAGACATACATGTACCAGCATTTAGACATGGAAATGAATGTGTATGTGTGTCCACAGTCACACACATAAACACACACACATACAGGAACACGAACACAGAATGCAACAGTGTATGTCCAATCCCCAGTCATTTTCATTTAAAAAGGAGCAATCTTGCCTGCTCCCTGGCTTTCTATGATCAACAAGTTGCAGAATACTTCAGTCACCATAAAAGACACATGAGGGGGAATAAAAAGGATATCCATTAAGTTTTTGTTTTCCACTTAGTATTTTATCATTATCTAGAATATCCAAATAATTACATAAAACTAAAAAAGTGAGAGGAAGCTCCACTCCCAGGTGCTCTGACACACCCAGGATCAGAGGTGAGCAGGAACACTCCTTCATTGCTGGTGGGATTGCAAACTGGTACAATCACTCTGGAAATCAGTTTGGCGGTTCCTCCGGAA
>NW_022196913.1:54756302-54758122 GCF_008632895.1 Mastomys coucha | reverse complement strand
TTTGGAGGGGAAACTGGGAATGGAGAAATTTACATGTAAATAAAGAAAATATCTAATAAAAAAAAACACATCTATGCTGTGTTTCCATTTTGGGCCATATTCTTCTTTCCTTGCTGTCTATTACCTGGGGAATGCACTGCTCTTCTTTGGGGTAGGAAGGTGACAAGATAATCTGCTAAATATGTGATTATTCTTCCTCCTCATCCCCTTCTAGCCCCTTTGTCTGGTGGTCTTGGAGCTTAAGGGTACCATTTGACTCTGACTTTCCTGATGATAGGACCTGGTGGTGGCCCCTTGGAGTATAAGCCATCAGTTATTTTCATTTTTATTTTTCTCCTGCTAGGGATGGTCCATGGGGGATATATCATCAGATAATGTTTGACTGGACAATTTCAATCTCCTTCAAATGCCTACTGATGCTGATAGCACCCACAACATCGTTCTGTGAGACTAGGTTAGAATTGCAGGTCATATCCTCCAGGTAGCACAATAGATCCAAGGTTAAACTGTTAAATTGTCCTTCTCCTGAAAACTGGTGCTCATTCTCTAGGTATCAATATTATTATCCTGTGAGGCTGGGCAAGAATCATAATGTGTCCTCAAGGTAGCACAGTATGTCCGGGGATGAAGTGCTGAATGTGATGTAACTCTCAGTTTACTAGCAATGGGTGTTAATGCTGTCAGGATGCACAGCATTATTCTATGGAGCAATATTGCAAGGACAGTTGATATCCAGGAACCACTGTAGATCACATGAGCTGAACCTTGAGCAGCCCTTGTTCCTTCCTTTTTCATTCACCTCCTGCAGCTGGTCCTTCCCAGATGAGATGAAAATGGGTAAGACAAGGAGGAGGACCTGTTGGATTCATGTCTGAACTGGGCTTTACAAGCTTCCCTGTTTGTTTAAAAAAACACATGCCCACCACTTAATTGATAATTTAATATATTGTATGTAGCCATGCATCGTAAAGACATCTCTTTCTGACAGTTTGCATGATTTCTTGTACCTTATAGCCCATGCTACAGATGGCAACCATAATCATGGTCATTGTAATTGTGGAAAGTGTTTCTCTGGAAGCTAATGGCATACCACCATCACAGAGACATACCCATGGACACCCAACAAGCTGGCTGATGGCCATCCTCCATGTAGGATCTACAACAATAAAGTAGGAAATAAGGTTTGCCAGGACTGTGGAGTTTGGTGGAATGAGATATTCTGTATTCTGATGACCAGAGGGGATTGGTACTGTGCTTAATGAGCATCCAGGGACCATAAAGTGAATCAGACTGCTGAGGGACCACATATCACTGGAGACTCTGTGATAGCCTCTGCCCTCCACAACCTCTTGTGCCCAATAACAACAATGTGTACCATAGATCTCCAACATCTGGATACTGGTAACTTTGATGGCCACTCCAAAGTCACATAGTTTGTTATTTCCAGCCACATTTATCAGGATGTTCTTGATTTTTATATCTGAGTGGCTAATGTTTCCTTTATGAAGGTACTGGCCTGTGGACACCACCTGTTGGAAAGTGGTGTCCAAAAGCTGCTATGAAGCTGACCAAATCTCCCTCTGTGCAGATTCTTTGCACAAATAAGATATTGCTGGCATGTTAAATGAAACAGTTTCATAGCATTACATTGTTGGACTTCTTTCATGAGGTCTACCTCAGAAGTGAGATCTGAGAGCTTGTTGATAGCCTGTTCAGTATCTTGGTAGTTACTTTGGTGTTGGTAGGGACGTGTTATGTCCCGCGCTATCTCCCGCCAGCAGGAACAACGCGGCACACACAGGATCCTTCTGCAGTACAAG
>NW_022196913.1:54709617-54754453 GCF_008632895.1 Mastomys coucha | reverse complement strand
TGCCAACGGCAAGCCAGATGTCATCGCCATCTTGTAATGGCGATGTGCTTACGATGGCTTCCCACAGTGTTAGATGAGCTTCACCTCTGAAGATGAGCCTGCTAATGATGTCCTTAAGATAATGAAGTTATCTCTAAGGATGTCCTCATCTGAGGGGCTGGCCCTGAGCTCCTTCACAAGTGGGGTAAATAGCACCATGTGATACTAGAAGTTAAAAAAAAAAAAAAGAAAGCAGGTCTAGGAAGCAAGTGTATGGCTTATAGCTATCAATTTCTACATTATGAAAATCATATAAATCTTAATAGCCTAGTGTAGGCATATATTTCACAATCTACTTTAATAATGGTTCAACCTCCCCTCTAGCCTGCCATCCACCAGAGGTAGAGGCAAGAAAGGTTATAGGACACAGGGAAAGTGAACCTGTTTAGAAATAGTTCTTTGGGGGTGATTCCCATTTTCATTCTTCTCAATCCAGTCCCCTAGCAAACACCACACATAAATCAGCAACTGTAGACCAGTACACTTGGCAGACACCACACATGAATCAGCAGTGGCAGTTTAATCCAGAAGAAACCATGAGGCTTGCCAACCAGCCCAAGTCCATGGAAGCAACAGGAAGCCTCAGGAATCTCACTAGATGTTCTTTGTTGAGTTTCTATAAAGTTACCACAAGTGAAGCTCAGCAATGCAATATAAGGATAACCAATACATGTGTGTCATCATCGAAGACTAGTGAGTGTGGCACAAAGTTCCATCTCCCACTGAGGATCATATTATATGCTTTCTAAGCATCATGCATTCTTTCATGTGTCTGCTATAGCAAAACATTCTTTCACCTGTCTACCCCAGCAAAACATCATTATAATCTGAGTCTCCAAAGAAACCAGAAATTTCCACTTTATCCTAGTGATGCATTTTGGGATCAGAGAAGAAAATAATCAACCCAAATCCCCAAGCATTAGATGATGAAGCATAAGAAAGATTAGAGCAGAAAACATATGGACACTAAGAGGATGAAACCAGGATCAAAGAAATAAAGATCTCAGGATAGAACAGACAAACACACCTGAGAAACCCTGGACTTGAATCACCCAGAGAGAGAAGACAAAATAGAATGAAAGTTGGAAGGTGATATTTCAACAGAAACAAGATCCAGTGGACCCTAGGGGACATCTGACACTCATTCCAAAGGTTTGAAAATCCTGAAAGAACTGTATAGAGCACTAGACCCATGACCTTTAGGCCAACATTGATCTAAGACATTATGAAACATGGCCTGCTGTCTTCCTAGTGCTACACCCATGTTTGATGCAAAATTCGGGATGTTACAAAACATTTAACAATAACAATATAGGGAGCAAGATGGAGAGAGTAATGAAATCTCTCCAAACAACATCATAGCAATATCCATTATGAGACTCCCTGGAAGCTCATGAAAAGTTCATGTTCAGGGTGGCTTCAGCTTGGAATCCTAGGAAAATTCCACACACAAACTGTTCAACAACAAGCATGTAAGCATATTCAAGGCAGAGGCCCATGTTCAGCCACAAATGACATTTTGGGTTTTTTTTGTTTGTTTGTTTTATGTTGTTTTTTAGGAATATTCATAGACATGGGGATCTTTGTAACATGCCACTTCCAGAGACATAGTGAATCTAATTAGTGCATAGGTGCATGGTAGGTGGGTAGGTGGGGCCGTACTAAAAGGAGGGAGGACTTTTGGCACATGCAGAGGGGATTATGCAGTGTAACAGGATGGACAAAAGTGATCCAAGTTCACAATATGAATGTATAGAAGTGTCACAGAGAAACCCTTTAGTTTTCACCAAAGTAAAACATGAAAAGTTATTTTAAAAGGGCCAATTAGGCCAATTAGGAAAAATGAATTCAGAAGCACAGATTAAAGTTCAAAGCAAAAGCAGGTAGATGAATTAAAATGAAGGGAAAGAAACACTAAAACCCAATAAAGGAGAATGTCCTGATGTCTAGGTCCATGTACTGGCTGGTTTTGTGTGTCAGCTTGACACAGGCTGGAGTTATCACAGAAGGGAGCTTCAGTTGGGGAAGTGCCTCCATGAGATCCAGCTGTGGGTCATTTTCTCAGTTAGTGATCAAGGGGATAGGGCCCATTGTGGGTGGCCTCCATCCCTGGGCTGGAGGTCTTGGGCTGTATAAGAGAGCTGGCTGAGCAAGCCAGGAGGAGCAAGCCAGTAAAGAACATTCCTCCATGGCCTCTGCATCAGCTCCTGCTTCCTGACCTGCTTGAGTTCCAGTCCTGACTTCCTTTGGTGATGAACAGCCATGTGGAAGTAAGCTAAATAAACCCTTTCCTCCCCAACTTGTTTCTTGGTCATGATGTTGTGCAGGAATAGAAACCCTGACTAAGACAGTCCATGTCTATCCTAAACAATGCTGGAGTCCAGTGTGCTCTTCATCTAACAACATGTAGCTTGTCTGCAGTATAAGGACATAATCCAGCCTGAGGCAATGCCTTATGCTGACAGATATATATATAATTCTTTACAGAGATTGTATGGTGTCACAGCTGGAAATGTTCCAAAAACAGCAGAGAATGTCTCAAAGTAGGTCTGTTCCCAAGGACTCCACTCGTTCCTCTTCTGACTGTGACCAAATCTCTGACAAGAAGCAACCTCAGGAGGAAGGAGATAATATGTCTGCTGCTCTCAGGAGGTAAGTGAGGCATTGCCCTGGGAGGAGCTGGTAGCTGGTTGCATGGCTTTGTGACCCAGTCCCTCCAGCTAAGCTCTCCCACCACTGGGTTTCACTCCCTCTCAAGACAGTTCTCCTGCCAGACACCAAGTATTCAAACATATGAGATGGTGTCCTGAGTGGCTGTGCCCCAAGAAACAATCACAATCTTGGAGAGTTCATTATTTTGCCTTTGCAGAAGATCGCCTCAGTGAGGCTGGTTAATGTCCCCTCCATGAAAGAGGCTCCAGAGTCTCTCCCTTAAGTATTTAGTTACCCCTACCACTCAGAAAGGATGCTGGTGGTATGAGGGAGGGGCTGAAATATACAGGGGCCAGAAGAGAGGAGAGCAAGGGCATTGTCTAAGCAGCTGTGGGGAAAACTCTGGTTGCTGCTGGATAAGGCTTTGCAGGTATGAATGGTTGGAGGAGTGGTTCCCACAACCTTGTCAGTCACCCCTTACCTAGGCTATATGTAAGGAAACTCAATAAATTCATTGGTCTCCCCAGAGAGTGAGCTTTGGTGGAATCATGCTGAGGATCACTGGGACTGTGTCAAAGGTTGGAGGGTAGGGGTAGATGGTGCTTTATGTCTCCCCTGGGGAAGGAATTTTAGTACCCTGTGCAGAGTGAGCACTGAGCATGAGCACTGGTATTCCTGATAGGGAAAATGAAACAAATGTATGAAGGAAAGCTGCGAGAGAGGCAGGTGTTTGCAGGGGATATTTTGATATGGTGGTTTGTACCTATAGTGCTTGTGGGATCAATAACAAGGATGTAGACAGTGAAGAGAGAAGACATGTGACTAAGGTGAGGCACCCAGGTAGGACACATCAGTAGGGAAATCTCAGGATTGCGGTCTTCTTCCAGCTGGTATAGAGTGGCATGCCTGCTTGATGTGTAGGGCCCATGCCCAAAGTATAGAGAGATGCTTTGAAAAAGTCTGAAGATCTACAGCAGAAACTGAAAGCCCTGGGAGTAGGACACCAGAGGTAGAAGTGTCAGGAAGCAGCTTCAGAGGCAAGCCCTGCCATGGCTTGTGGGTATCCATCCAAGGCTGGGATGGTAGCCTGGAGGGAGAGAAAGACTACATGTGTAAGGGGGGACTGCAGCAAGAAAGGGTTAGGAGGCCAATGGAGGTTTCCTCGTTGCTCTCTGACTTGGTGGGTAATATACCCAGAGAAATGAAGGAGGTTGCCTGCCATTTTTATGGTTAGAGAATGAAAAGAGGAAGAGGACCTAGATTAGACAAGAGATGCATAGTCCCTTTGGGGACTCTACAACCTGGAATCAATGGGAAGATTTGAGTAACAATGTGGAAAGGGGTAATGTAGAAGTATACCAATGTGGATGCGGGTCCACACCAGGGCCTGGGGACCACAGAGGAGGGAAGTGATGTATTATCTCAGGTCACAGGGCCTGAGAGGACAGTGCTCAGCAGAGACTTAAGGAGTAACTGGATTTAGCAAGGACCTGAGATTTCCATGGAGCTCCAGCAGCTTTGCTCAGACTTTGGTGAGGCAGGATCTTTTTGATGTAGAAAAGGCTTTGGGGGAATCTAAGTGAGGTAGACAAGAATGTAGAAAGTGTCCACAAGGACAACCTAGTGGTAAGAAAAATGCAACACAGAGGAGGAGGGCTGCCTGCGATACTGAAAGGCAAAAGTGGCAAGATCTGTGTTGAGCTCAATTCCTAAGGAAAAATTTGCAGAAAGCCAAATTCTGGGTTGATTAACTTCTAGAAGGCTTTAAAGCTTGAGAAAAAGTTCACAAGGGCCTCCATGATAAAACAATACAGGTGTTTAATGATTTGGCTTCCAGATTTAGAGAAACAAATCTAGGGCTGGGATCCAAGCATCCCATCCCTGTGAGCTAGCTCTTAAAGTACTAGGATCAAGCCTGGACAAGAGGTGGCCGCTGCACCTCCAGACTAAGCAAGGGATCTGTCTCCTGCAAAAACTTGTGCTAGGGGTTGAGAGAATTATCCTAGACAGAGTCTCACCCAGGAAACAGATGTCATAAATAAAGAGGCCACAACTGCGGCTCCCTGACTCAAAGAGACTCAGGGAACCAGTCTGAGCAGTAGATGGACAAGACAGAGAGGGACCTCATTCACCCTATGTCCTGAGCAAGGATGAACTACATGAACCAGCCTCACCAAACTTATTGAGGGTGGGGGGCAGGTGATGGAGAGAGGCTCCACGGAAGACTTCCGGGGTATGGAAGTGGAATGGCTCAGAGAGAGAGCAACTGAGAGCTGTATAAAGCTAACAAAGTTAATGCCGTTTGTCTCTCATATAGGAAACAACTGATATTAACTGATGGACTCTTCTCATGCTGTTAGACTTTGCTCATGTCTTACTCCAGTACCTCCTTACTTGTGACTTTCTGTAGTCACCTGACTTTCTTGGAACAGGGGAACTTTCAAAGCGCTTCACCAAGATTATCTCTCAGATGTATTATTCAATGTAAGACAATAGCTCTGGACTTTGTG
The DNA here is from genome assembly GCF_008632895.1 of Mastomys coucha. NCBI lineage: Eukaryota > Metazoa > Chordata > Mammalia > Rodentia > Muridae > Mastomys > Mastomys coucha. The sequence continues at coordinate 54,749,252 of NW_022196913.1, read as the reverse complement.
TTACTGTCCTGCCCATCCTCTGTATAAAGGTTAGTTACATGTGTTGAACAGAACTCAAACCGTTCAGTGTTTTACAGATTTGGAGGCTCATCTGAGACTTTTGACATCTGAGTGCTCCTGATGAAGCCAGCATAGGAACTTACTTCACAAAGAGTGCAAGAGCCAAGTTTCTGTGGAATTCTTGAGAGCATTATGGTTGGGTAAGGCACAAGTGATGCCCACTAATGTGTTTAGGGAAAGTCTGCAATGGCTGGAGCCTGTAAATGTCAAAATATCCAAAAGATAAAAACTCATGCTCTTAGAAGCTGGTTAGTTTGAAGGTGGTTAATTGAGAATTAACTAGAAGATGCTTAGCTGGGAATCCCAGTGTGAGGACCAAGTTACCTCCCTAGGAGTTGTTAACCACAGAGGCCGTAGAGGCCCCCACAGCAATAAAGGCCACAGTTGGTTTCATTCCAGAACTGAATAATTAGGTCCTGTTGCTGAATAGGTTGCATTGTTTGGTTTCCAGACTTGGAGAACAAAGCTAGGCCTGGGATCCAAGCATCCCATCCCTGTGAGTGAGCTCCTGAAGTGCCAGAAGTTGCTACTAAGAATGCTGGGGAGAATTAAAACCCAAAGTCCAAATTTGCTGTGGATCCTGCGCACATCATGATGGAAATACCAGGCGGAATGTGCCAGCTGGTACAGGAGTGGACCAAGTGGTTATAGAGAGAACCAACTTTCTGATTAGACTGAAGGCTTGCTTCACAGGGGGAAATTCATATCCCATACTGGGGATGCAGACAAAAACAGTAAAAAGGGAAGTCATGAGCTCCAGTGGAAAAGCACCTGCTATTGACTGGCTTAAAGGATGTAGCCACTAAAACAGCTTCTCCACATTGGTATTCACAGTTGTCCCGCACTACCTCCTGCCAGCAGGAACGATGCGGCACACACAGGATCCTTCTGCAGTACAAGCTTTAATGCATCTTGAGAGCGAGATCACAAGCTTCAGTTGAGGAGGACCCCGACTATCTCAAAACCCTTCCCTTATATAGAGCTCTATGCCCGCCTCAGACGTGGCGACTCATAATAGGCTATGGGACGATCAGGCCATCTGACGTGACCAAAGACACTCCGCCGCGGATACAGGGGATTTACAGGCACACGCGCACAAGGCATTTTTATGCCAACGGCAAGCCGGATGTCATCGCCATCTTGTAATGGCGATGTGCTTACGACATGGCTTCCCACATCCAGTCATGAGTTACCACTACAGTCTGTGTCTGCTGGGATATTTTTCCATTTCCTGGTTTGTGTTCTTTTCCTCACTTGTGTTTTGTAGTAGGAGTCACCATCCACATGACTCAACAACTGCCACATTCTGGAATGGAGGGAAGAGCAGAAAGACATGAGGATGTGTTCCGTTGCTGGAGTGGGAGGAACAGACACACATCTGTATCACCCTATCCCCAGCTCAGGGGCCATTGCGGAAGAGGGGGCAGAAAGAATGTAAGAGCCAGAGGATGGGGTGGACTGTGTCATGGGTGACTGTCCTCCCAGACAAGCAAATGACATCTGAGGGAGGCTGTATCTGAGGCTGCATGAAAAGACCATCCCAGTGAGGGCTGCTGAAGAAGCCCCACCCCAGCAGATGTTCACCAAGGTATCCAGCTACTCCCTATCACCTAGCAAGGCTGCATGTGGCATTAGGGAAGAGCTAAAGTATATAAGACCAGGGAAGAGGAGTTTTAGCAACTTATGGTGTGAGATCTTCCACACTCAAACCTTAAGGGGAACACTTTAACTTGAAGACAGACTCAGAAAGCTTTGTGCTTCTCTTAAGATGTCCTTGTCCATGTTTTCTCTCAAGAGTGATGTGGCAGGAGGGGAGGACACTTAAAATGGAATTAACTTTTAGGTTAACAGAAAGACAAGGGAAGCAGTAGCATGGGGTAGATGATTATGGTGCACACCATAATGCAACCCTATTCATCAAAACACAATCCCTACTTTGCACAGTTAATGTATACTGGTTTATTCCTTTTAAAACTTCTGTTGATATACATTAACTGTGCAAAGTAAAGGATGTCAAAGAAAATTGAATTATGATCTCCCATTTTTCTATTCTTTGACACAGAAGCCAATGATTCGGCATCATCCGAACAGAGACAAACACAATAGCCAAGGCATTAATCTGAGCTTAGTGGTTTGTGACATCAGAGACAGGCATGCACTTTGTCCTGACAACAGCATCTTTTACATAAAATGTGGAGGTAGAGGCAACAAGAAATGAACTTGAAAATAAGTGATTACTAGAGAATTATCAAGGTCAATCCCTACCACATAAAAACAGCACCACTGGCACCTTCACATAGACACCATGGTGGAAGATTCTGGGGGTGTAGGCATGGGGCACACCACACACCTGCCAACAGGGGAGCCCATGCATCATTCCTGGAACTGACAGCAAAGGGGTGCGCAGGACCAGGAGGCCACTAAGACACTAAGGAATTGTCTTTAGCCCATTTAGGGCACAACCTGTAACAGAACAGACACACGGGATCAAGAGTACTGAGTTAGGGAGGACAGAGACTGCTCACATTGTGACATGAGCTAGGTGACCCATGTCCTGGTGGACAAGCCACTTGATTCTCATTGAGTTTCCCACTACCTGGGGCCTAAGGTGTTCTGTGCACTAAAGCAGTGTTCTGCTTACCCATCAGCTCTGGCAGTGGGTCATCTGGATGCAACTTGGACAGGGTCAATCTTTGGGGAAACTACCAGAGACCCCTGTTGTCCATTAGAAACAGTCATGTGGGACAGTTGAACGCTTGTGTTTCTCCCAGGGCTTCAGTCCAACTGGCTAAGATGGGTACAACCTTATTGCCTGGGGGTTATATGGCAGATGAGTGCCATGCTACATGGTGTTTCTAAGGACTACCAGCATGTTCTGCAAAATGAGTGCCCTGGTCATTGATAACAAGGTTGGGTAGCTGTGCATCACATGAATTGCTCACAGCTTTAGAAGGTCAACATCGAGTAGCTCCCTCACTAAGGAAAGCAGCCAGTGACTGTGTCTACATGCACATGCATGTCCTTTTCTGTTTCATAAAAGAGAACATCTAACAATCCCATACTTGTATTGCTGCTCATGTAGGTCACATGACAGGGCAAAAGGTAGAAATATACCTGTCACTGGGTTGTAACCACCACAGAGTCACGATATTTTAAGGGCAATATCTCTGCCCAGTTATCCCTGCTTTACCCCCATTTTAGCACTTCCAATAAAACTTTCTACATATCCACAGCACCGTGTCTGCTACTGCTAGGTCAGGGTTGTCATTTCTTGTGCCTCAGTAAAGCCATCTCCAACTTTCAAGCAGGCAGGATACTTATGTACCAACATACTATCTAGTGACCATGACCACACAAATTGCTAGTGTGGTTGCTCAGACAGATTATTGTTATCTATTATAGATTATCCTCCAGTAGAGAACATGATTCTCTTGCCACACACGTAGGCCTCAGTGCCCTGTCCACTTGTAAAACCATTCAGCAGCCATGTTTCATAAGATACAGGAAATTATGCAGTCAAAGCCCCACCCTCATATTGCTGACTTCCTGTGCCAGACCTCTCAAGGCAAATTGTAATGCAGAAATGTACAAGACACTTGGGTTTCCTGCTTGAGTCTTCTGTTTATCAGATAATGTCAGATATGTGCTTCCTTCCCTCATGCCTCAGACGTTTCAGAGGTCACCTGAGACGGTGAGGCATTTGCATAGATTAAATGACCCCAACAGCAGCCAAAAGAGGACCAATAAGCTGTGATGCCTTGGTGGTGTAGATCCACATGCCACTAATACAGAGCAGACTGAGGCAGAGTGGCCCATCTATGCTCTAAGACCCTTATCAAATTTCTCATCAGAAACCCTAGATCTCAAAAGACAGTGGTTGATTCATTACAAATTATCCTGAAAATCTTGTCAGGCCATATTAGACAAGTATTCTTAATTCTTGGGAAACGGTGCCATGCCACCTTGCCACAAATGCCTTGTTTTGGGGTCATTTATAAGCCTCAAAAATTGATTTCTTGTGTTGAAGATGGTTGATTCAAGACTGAGAAACCAAGAGATGTAAGGTGGGAAGAGGGCTGCTTTTTTTTCTACCTTATATTGTTGTCACATGGTCTTGCATAGGACTGAACTCAGTTCTTACAGCTGTTTCCTTAGTGCAGTGTCTTCTCTCATGGCTGCATGAATGCCCAGGCCTTGCCGCCTCCTGAAGGACCCCACCTCTTAGTACTCTTACATTGAAGCTAAAGTTTCCACAGTGTTGGAGGGAAGCAGACTCAGCCCTGAGAGCACACAAACTACAGCTGGTCACCACTAGCATACCCTGCCTGAGCAAATCCTTCAGGTTCAACTGGCACATGACAGTTATCAGAGAAGATGCTATTGGGAGGATGAGACAGAGGAATCAGCACTTTAATGTCATACTTATATAATATGAAAAGAAAGTTCAAAGTGAGTAGATTTGTCTTCTCCATGATCTACATTACTAATGTGTCAAAAATTGTTACTCTTTGTTATTGTATGCACATGTGTAACCCAGCAGCTGGGGACACTGAGGTTGAAGAGGTGTCTTGCATGTTCCTGAAGCACTGCTATAGCTTACTCTAGACAGCTGTCACTTTTGCATTTAAATGGAATCCTCATAGGAACCACAGAGAAGCAGCCCTACAATGTACACTAGCAAACTCCCTGGGGAGATAATGAGAAATCAAGAGAGGGGCTTTGTTAGCAAACATTCAAGTATCACAAGGAAGTAAAACTTTTCTACACATCACTGCACTTAAGCTTAAGGTATGAATTCGGGAGGGGGGGTTGAATAGGATTTTTATGCCAACCAGAGGCAGCCTGTATGTGTCACTCTGAGATGAGTGGCAGATTCTGGGGTACAGTACCCACAATCACCCTTGACCAGTTCTATTCTCATCTGCCTGCCCCCAACCTCCCCTTTCTCTGTGTATGTGTTTCATCTGTGTGTGCATGTTCGTGTGCAGTTTCTCATGAAGGCCAAAGGTCAACCTCAGATGCCCCCTCCTATAGGTGTCCACTTTGGTTTTTGAGAAATGTCTCCCACCAGTTCTTGAGTTCACCAGTTCAGCTACTCTTTTCTGTGCCTCTCCAGAATAGGGATAACCACAGTATGCTACTGTACCCAACTTTGTATGTGGGTGCCAGGACTAGAACTTTTTGGTCTTCATGCATTTCCAGCAACAAATACTGAGTCATCTCCCAAGCACTGCCCCCAAATTCTAGTGTCTTAATCTACAGAATGTGCACCATGGTGGTTAAGTCTCTTGGCATTGCCATGGGCTGCCTGTCAACTGTGCAACTCCCTGGAAGGCCATGTCTGAAAGTCCCTGTCCAGAGGTCAAGAGGGGCCTGGCCATCTGAATATGGATGAATATGGATGAAAAGTACTAAGAAAATCCTGCCTAGTGATCAGACTGTCACCAGACTAGTGGAGTTTCAGCTCCTGATCTCTTTCTTACTAAGACTGGTCCTTTCTGAGGCATCACGGTGTCTCTATCCCATTTCTTTCTTTGGGAGTTGCAGGTGAATTCCCCTTGTCACTTCGCATCTTGGGATGGCACTGCTCCTGTTTCTGACTCCTTTTCTCTGTATCCAAATCCACCCCTACCCAGAAGGACCCTGGTCATTGGCTTAGGGTCCCCTCTGCTTGCCTTCAATTAACAAAATCCACAGCAACCATTAGTCCAGATAAGATCTCATCGGTACCTGAACTTGGGGCTCAACTTCAAAGTTGGGGAATGGGCTGTGGACTTAGCTCAGTTGCAGAGTGTTTGTCTGCATGCACTCCTGAGTTCTCTGCAGCACATAAATTGGGCAGAGTGGCCCACACAAGAAAAAAGATGCTTTGACGCTAAGTTTACCATCTCTGTCACCATGACACAAATGTGCAACTAGAAGAATGAAAGAGATGAGTTTATAACAGCTTGGCTGATCTCAAGGAACTCTGACAATAAAAATCTCTAAATATCACAACTGAGTGACTAAAACCAGGGTATGACTAAGCAGAGAGGCAGAGATTCCAAAGGTTATCCATGTGAGCAAGGTCTGAGAGGGAGGGCAGGAAGGTTTTGTATTTTATTTAATGCTTAAAGGTTCTTATAGTTGGGGAGTTGTGTTAAGTAGGTCATGATGCCTATAAAAAATAATTAAGCCACTGAACTAAATCTGTCAAGTATAAAGGAGAAAAGTAATTCATTATAAAAGATAAAATCAATCATAATTTGTAAATTATAGTACATTCTTCAGTGATCAAACTGAAATATTATAATAAACTTTTAAGTTTGGTGCCCCAGCCACAAGGTTTCTAGTATTTTAATGGAAGGCAAGAGAATTGCTGATAGCTATTTGACAGAGAATCAGTAAGCAAATACATCAAACAAATGATATAGTAAAATTAACATCAAGCAGGCAAGCTTGATTTAATGGGCACATACAAACTTCTGTGACAGCAGAAAAAACTACCACCTAACACACATGAACTGTCTACAAGAACTGAATCCAGGTTGGTCTAAAAATTGTCATGTAAAACAAAACTTTGTATTACATTTATTTGCTGTCTGCACGTGTGCATGAGCAGGGACCCATGTGTGCAAGACAGAGGACAACTTGTGGCAGTCAGTTCTCTGCCTCCTCATATGGGCTCCAAGGATCAAACTCCAAGCCTCAGCTGTGGCAGCAAGGTTAACAAAATGTGTGTGTCAGAGAAGCCCTCCCAGGTATCAGCCCCAAGGCTCTGGGCCATGCCACTAAGGGGACTGACTTCAATCCTCACACTTAGGAACCTGAAGCAGGAGGAGTGTTTTGACCTGGAGGCCAACTTGACTACAGAGTGAGACATTATGATAAAAAAAAATGAAAACACAGTGACAGAAACCAGTCAAAGCAGTCATGTCCTAACTGGCTGACAGGGCTCCTAGTCACTGATCCCATGTCACTGTAGTTATAGATGTGTTCTTCCCAGAAGCATCTAGAAGGGGTCCTGTTAGATTTTATTGTCAATTTGATACAATGAAGAGTCACTTGGGAAAAGGGAGTCTCAGATGAGGGACGGCCCAGATCAGATTGGCCTGTGGCCATCTCTCTTGGGAATCATTTAGATTGACGGTGTGAGTGGTGCATATACAGCTCTTTACGAATGCTGCTATCTATGAAGGACAGACCAAACTAAAAGTTGCATGGACAGAAGTTACACATGTACTTCTGTGAATTCCCACATTCACTCTCTGCCTATATATAAACACATGCTTGTATCCACAATCACACGTATATATCCATGAAACTTGTTATTGATGAAGCTTTTTATTATCCTAATGTTTCACAGTTATATATGATGAAACAAAAACAATGATTTAAAAAACCATGAGCTAGTTTCCTCTCTTAAAAAAATCGATAACTTCTGAGGTATACATTTTCTAAAGACACCTGAAACAAAACCATGAAAAAACAAAGATCATGATGGCTAATTTTTTTGTGTCTGGGCATGTGTGGGCTGTGGCCAACTAGAGCACTGTGTGTGCCTGGGACTGGAGCTGAATACAGTAGACCATATACCTGATGTATGGGCCCCTTCCAGATCATTTGTGTTTGCAAATGAGACATCGCCTCTTCCTTTCTGTGTGAATAAGATTTTCAGAGGATTCCACTTGCTGACGTTTGTTGACATATCCACTCAGCAGAAATGTGGAGCAGAAAGCTCCATAATGACTAAGCTTGCCTGCCTTTTTTCCCAGCGTGTGCAGGACCTTGCTTGCTCTTTGTGAATTTTGAACTCAATTCCAGCATCCTTCTGCCCTTCCCAATCACAGTCAAAGTCATGATAGCTCCTTTCTGGAAGTTCTGCAGGGAATTCTGCATTCTGGATGAGGATGTGTGTGTGGCACAAGGTGAACTCTTCACAGTCTGAAGCCAACCACCTACTCTTCAGCAGACACATCTAATGAGAAGACAATGAAATTCAACCACAATTTTGCAGGACCTTTCACTAGAATGAACAAAAATCATAATTACTGCAGCTCAAAATGTAGATATCACACATTAGAAAAACAGTCATTTCTGAAACATGAAGTGTTAACTAATGATATTTTTCTTCTTCATACCCTCTGCCTAGTTGGTATCTGTGCCTGTGTACAGGTGTCCGAGTTTACATTTGTGTTCCAGGGCACATACATGTGCTTGGTCTTATGTGAGTAGGGCAGAGGTCAGCATCAAGTCACTTTCTCTGTCACTCTTTACCTTATATTTGAGACAGTCTGTACTTGAAGCTAGAGCCTGACAATTAGTCTACACCATCTGCACAGGGAGTTCCAAGGTCTGCCTGCTTCCATCTCCCCAGAGGTGGGATGATAGGCACACTGCCCTGCCAGGCTTCTCTGTGGTCGCTGGGGGTCTAACTCAGGTCCATCTGCTTGTTTTACAAGAATGCTGACTACAGCACTATCTCCCTGTGACAGGAGAAGCAGATTTGGGTGGTGAAACTCTCATTAGATTTCTCAAGCCCAACAAAGGCCACAAAGAGCAGATTGTTCACACTCTGACTAGTCAATGTCCTGGTGCAAATACAAGAAGCAGGAGAGGCTGGTGGCAGAGACTGGCCTCTGTGGAGTTCATGGGACTCCCGAGAGCCTGTGCATTCAGATATTAAACAATCCCTGTTATGGTGAGCAGCTAGGGGGACCAGGGAAACTGGCAGGGAAAGTTATCTCTTGACTTGTGCTGATATCAGAAGTGTAGAACTGAAGACTGAAAGGGAGCCAGTAAGCAACCATGCCTTATGCTTACAAAGGCCCCAAGGCACACGGGACTTGGTGCTCTGGATGCACTGACGAGAAGAGGTCTGGATGATTGGGATGGTGTTCCTAATGGCTCCTGTGAGCTTGTCCTACAGGGACTGAGTCACTTCATATTGCCTCAGCCTTTCTAGTGAGGAGGGATGGGCAGTTTTATTGTTCCAGTTCTCTGTTTCCACGGTACTCAGCCTGATTCCTTCCATCCCATGTCCAGGCTCAGGGGCCAGGCTGTGAGAAGCTTTCAGGGTTTGCTTAAAAGTCTTTCCCAACCCAAGCAGCTCAGAGACAGAGCACTCCCCAACAATATGAACAAAGTATCTCACTTTGGCATACTGAATCTGGGAGAGTCTTGGGCTGGGAGTCCCATTGAACGTCCTACTTGTTTAAACCTGGGTGAGGCATAGTGCAAACTGACCTGTAGGTAACAGTGACATTAAGCTCACTATTTGGGCTTTGAGAACCAAATTCGGGTTCTCTATGACAGCAGCACCACACAAGAAAGGATCTTCAGGAAAGAAAACCAGACTCAAGAGGCTTCTCACACCATCCTGTGCTAGTCATGAAGGGGAAGTCTGAGCTTCTTCAAAGAGGTTTTCTGGCAACATCTGCGAAGGATGAGAGACAAGGGTGACATTTCTCTTCTGGTAAAATGCAGAGTCCAAGGATGTGTTTGCAACCTTCAGCACCCACTATGATGCTTGCCAAGGGGGGCATGCTTCCAAGACCAGAGATAATATGTAAAAAGGGTCCAGGCCCTATCGGGAACTGGTGTTACTATTGTCACTATCCACAGTGAGTCTTTGGCTTCTTTCTAAGCTCCAAGGCTCTGGGGAAAGAGACCCAGGAAACCACATGTCAAGTTCCTCATTAAAAGGACCATGGTGCCCACCTCTCCTATCACTGCCACCAGGACCAGGCAGGCTGCTAGGCAGAGGCAACTTTAGCTACAGGTAGCAAGGTCTGGCTGAGCAGCTGTAAGAAAGGAAGAACATTCCAGACAAATGGATAGCCTGGCACAAAGTCCCATGTTTCCTAGGACTTGAGGCTGCAGCCTCTGCAGAGAACAGCATGTTCATTTTCACTGGTGGTCAGAGACTAAAGAGAGGGAAGAACAAGGCCTGTCTCCTTCCTTTGTGACCTCTACTGGGTGGAAACACCAAGCAGGGCCTCTCACTCTAAGGTTGGGCGTGGCCTAGCTGGACCTCCTCTTTTTCCTGGTAGCAGGCTCTGGGGTCAGATGGTCAGAAATGGCCCCCTACCAATATGTCACCCTGGAGCCTCTGTCCTCCCATTTCCTACCTCCCTTATGCCTGTCCAGGTGAGACAGAGCAAAGAGAGTTTTAATGCTAAACACATCAAATAGAGCCAGCAGAGCTGAAACCCAAGAGGAAGGCTGGCAAGTGTCTAGAGCTGACAAGAGAACTCCTAAACCCAGCCTGGGGCCATAGAAGACATCACGACTAGGGCTAAAGGCCTGGTTCAGACATGGCACAGTTCCTCAAGAACAAGCTCCTCTGTCTCTAGTATGAAGAACAAGAGCTTCCTCCATCTTGAGGGGGAAGTCTGTGGGCTGCAGTGGAACTGTGAGTCTGAATATCCTGATACCCAGAGGAAGCCAGGAAATGCATTGGCTCCCACCAGCCAGGTGTGGAAGATATAGACAAGCAACTGGTGAACACCCCTTCCCTCTCCCTAACTCTCTGCTCTCCAGTAGAAAACCAAAGCGATGCATGGACAATATCCAGGGAAGTCAGTACCACATGCACACAACTCTGTGTGTGCCCTAACAATGTGTGCTCCATCACCAAACGTGCTGCCATGGCTGGATGGACTTCATCCCTAGACACCTGGCCTTCTCTTCACTTAGGATGGCCGGGCACAAGATGAACACCAATCAGTCATCACAAGAAAGCATTTTCAGAGCTGTGTCGATATCCCTACAAGGCAGGTTAAGGAAGGAAGAGATGAGGTGTGAAGGCCTGACTGCCACAAACTCACATTCTGCAGCAAATGATTCTGGGCATACCTTAAATATAGGGAAGCATGGCCATAACAAAGCAACTCAATTTTCCTTGAGAGTGCCTCATAAACCACAATCAGATAGACAGTCTCTCTTCCTCTACCCTCACCTCACTCCCTCTCCACTCCCCTCCACTACCTATTGATTATTTCCCCTAACTTATTTCCAAGAGGGCAACATAATCTACCACCTTCCCAGCCCTGGTTTCATTACCATGAAGTAGAAGTGGAGGTCTGCCCCAGTGAACACCCACACCCAAAACTTCTCTGACCACACAAGCAAGATGATCTGTGCCTCTGCCTTGTTTCCCATGTGGGGCCAACACTGACTCACATGGTCAGTGTTGAAAGTATGATATCATGCAGTGGCTGGAGAGTGACATGACAGCCAGCATTCATGCCATATAGCTGGGAACATGATCTGGTTACTCCCCTGAGAATATCCCAGTATGCCAAAAAGGTCTGGGGCCAGAGGGTCAGAGTGGACAGCCTGCTACCAAGCACAACAGACCAAACCCCAAAGCAAGTCAGTGGCGCCTTCCCCTCTGGGCCAGGGCATCCTGCATAAGCCACTTTCCTTTTATTCACTTGGACTGGTGTTATGTCAAGCCACTTTCCTTTTATTTACTTGTCATAGTGTTATGTTCTGTAGGCTTCAGAAACCTATCTTTTACCACAAGCAGTTACTTAGTGGACTCAAAATTACCTAAGTACATAATCTCCACAGGTTATCCCCCTGTGTTCCTGGTCAGCTGGTAGGTCCCTACAGCTACAGAGTTACAGCCTACCAAGGTGGTACCCAGGAGAGCACTGCAGACACCATACCAGCAGGCGTCCACTCAGCATTACTGGCTACCATCTGCGGCTCCATGGTTCTTTCTAAACCTGACCCCTAAGATGGATACTGGTTATAAAGTAGTCCCACGGATGCCTGTAGAGACAGTGCTGAGCCTTGGTCCTAGAAAGGTCTACCTACCTTGGCACAGTGAACCAAAACAATCCCAAAGTGCAGTCAAATATGTGTTGAGGAATCGTGTCTGTGGGACCCTGGGATACGAAGAGTCATCACCAGAGGAGGCCTGAAGGAAGGAGGTTGCAAAGACAAAGACAGATATTGGCAGAGCAGGCCAGTGCCAGAGCAGACAGGATAATGATGGGTCTCCACTGATGGATGTGGCTTCCCTTCTCTCCTGCTATACTGTGCCTCAGCAACCCAGGACAGGAACAGATTTCCAAGCCAATAGCATACACGTGTGCCTTGGCACATGCTAGGACCCACCAATCAGGGCCTCTTCTCATGGTAGGCCATAGTCTGCACTCTCCAACTCCACTGTTCAGGGAAGTTTGGTCCTTTTGTCCCGCTTCCTGCCTCAGCCCATCATCCATCCCCTTCTCCTCACCTCTGTGACAGGAGTTTCCTCAGGGTAGGCTCTACTCCTGCCCCTGTTCCCTTCAATTCCTCCCCTTTTCCAATCTCCCTTCTCCCACCAGACTCATGCCCCACAGGAACTGTGAGAGAGAAGAATGGAGGGGGTGCAGGGATGGGGCTGGTGAGGAGCCTGAGACCTGTGTACCTGTCAGTCTTGCTTCCAGGGTAGATGTTCTGCAGGAGCTGGGGAGGTAGGCCTTCATTAGGCAAACATCACATGACACCTCCTATCTGTTCAGCCAGCAGTGCCAGGCTGAGCAAGCGGGGAGCTGACAGAGGAGATCTAATGGAGGAGAATGGCTATGGGAGCCTGTGCCCTGGGTGTATGGGCACACAGCACCCTGACGCTCTGGCCTGGCTCCCTTCAGTGGCTGTCCATCTGCACCAGGTCTTCTCTACTTCACCACTTCAAAGAAGACACACGAAAAGGCCTCTGTTAGTCGTGTTGATATAGACAGTGCTTAGTGCTAAGCCACCTTGCTGTAACCGAGTCCTGAACTTGACTCCTCCCCTTCTGAACCTTTGCCTCCTTTGCAAAACTCTCCTTCCTCCCTCCCATCCTCTAGTCACTGTGCTCTGCTATCTACATCTGGTTCAACATTCCAAGAATCTACATGAGAGGGAGACTGTAAACTTGTTCCTTCTAAAAAGATAGACACCTTAAGTCTTGTACACCATAAATTAGTATAATTTGTCATTTGCAAGGGACATCAAAAAGCATTAAAATAAAATGTAGACATGCATTTTGATGCCCTAAACTAGTGGTCCCCATTCCCGTCTCCTTTCTTTGCAGCTCCTTACAAGTATTCATGGCTCACCTTTGGATGAGCAGACAGCAGCAAGGTGTTGTAAATATTCAAATAATTCACCTTCTCATTCCCCTTCAGCCATTCCCCCCTAGCCATTTTGGAGCCAGAGTCTATAGGTTCAACCTGGAGCTGGTCACTGGGTGTGGCTGGCCCTGTTGATGGTTTCACAGGGCACAAGCTCTTGTTCTCTTCATTTAGCCCTATGGTTGTTGCATCCTAGGCTGACTCTGGTGGGGACTGCTCATCAGGTAGAGTACCACCCAAAGTCACATCAACTTCAATATCCTCCAAACATTCACAGCTTCACTTTCCTTGTCTGTGATACCTACATGGGGCATGCCATGCCTTCTGCAGCCCTTCTTCATTCATTCATCATCCTTATGCAGGTGATTCTTCTCAGGTAATAAAGAAGTTCACTTTCTTCTTCAAGGGCAGGTAAGGAAAGGGGCCCTGAAGCACGGGTATTTAAATAGGGCCTCACAGTCAGGAGATAGCTATCCCCACAGGTCAACTGATGTTTCAATATATTGAATTTAGCTCATTTTGTAACCTATGTTTTACATATAGCATGAATTCCTACAGACTATACACCCAATCATACACATGGTCTTCAAAATTATTTCTTTAGAGACAATTGATACATGTTCTTGGATGTGGCACAGCCATGTGTGTTCCACTAGATGACCTACTATTATATACCATGGGGATGGGAGGACCATGAGCAATCTTGCAATAATAACTTGGCTGGTTTTGGACAAGTGACAAGTAAGATGATACATTGTGGTGGTGATGAGCTGGTGCATGCCTGAAAGAGTTGTTTCTAAGTATGGGAAGTGATCTGCGAGCATGACACTAAGAAGGACGTCCAAGTTCTGTGTCAAATGTAAGGCCATTACACTGTTTTCCTGTCAAGGTATCTGGGGTCAGGTAGAGCAGGGGACCACACATCTTCCCCATCTGTCCCTTTGTGAGTTTAGCTGCCATAACAAAGTCACAAAGCTTTGGATTTCCTGCTACATCCACTAGAATGTTTTCTAATTTGATATTCTGGTAGACATGTTCCTCTGGTGGAGGAAGTGAACAACTGACATAACCTGCTGGAAAATCTATTACGCCTCCTCCTAAATGCAGGCCAGCTCCCCCAGGTACCTCTCCAGTTCTTCTCCCCAGCACATACTTCATTATCATATAAGTGGTTAAGGGTGTATCAACCATGTGAAAGAATCTGATGATCTTCCAATGATTTAATGAGTTCTACCTCAGAGGTGATGTCATACAAGTTTGTTGCTTTTCTCCAGGTCAGTTACTTGTTTATGAGTGGGAACATGGCATGCAAGTTTCACCTCCTTGAATGCACCACAGCTCAGGGACAGTAAGATTTTGGAACCATTTTGAAGAATGCCCTCTTCATTCAGCTAGCCATGACACTTGCTCCATCTCACCACTCTATTATGGGAAAGCACCACACAATGCTAGGAAGAAATGCAAAGCATGTTAGAAGTTTATAGATATGAATTATACATCATAAAATCTGAGAGACCCCAAACAACCTAATGATGTACCTCACATCCTAGGAAAATAAGAACAATTCAAACTCCAAAGCACAGAAAAGAACAGAGATGGGACACTCAATGGATAACACAGAAACAGAAAAAGGCTTTAAAAAAGAGGATATTCACAAGAACAAATGAAATTGGCAAACTCTTACCCAAATTAAGCAAAATATATAAGGCACAATCAAATTAGAGATAAAAGGTGATTTTTACAACAGACTCACCCACATTGCAGGGGATCATTAATATTTTGAGATTTTTATACACCATTAAGTTAGAAAACATGAAATTGCTAGACTTATGTAAATACTGAAATAATATAAAATAAAAACACTTCAACAGGTCAATAGTAAGTAACAATATTGACCTAATAATAAAAATAGCTTACAACAAAGAGGAACCCAGAAATCCTGGATTCACTGAAACTACCAGACCTTAGAGAAAGAAAGAACACCATTAGTCCTGAGATGAAGGAAGAACACCTCCTTATCAGTCACAAGGCTAGTATTATCCAACTCCCAAGACCAAAATAAGGACAAAAAAGTATAGTTAATTTCCTTGATGAACATAGATGTGAATATCATTAATGAGAATGCTTGATACTTCATATCCAATTCAACTTACTAAAACCTTCCTTCAGCATTAAGATGGCTCCACCCAGGAATACAAGAGTAAGTACATGTATTCAAATTGACCAGCCCATAGCTTACAAACAGATTTTGCAAGTGAATGGGTCCCTTGCTCAGCCACAATGAGGAGTGAACTATTGCTGTTTTGAGTAAAGTAGATAGATCTAGAGATAATTTTACATGAAGCAGCCCAATTCCACCAATGTGTAATATTTCTGTTTTGCCTCCTATGGACCATGAGCAGAGAGAGAGAGAGCTGTAGTTTAGTAAAAAAGGAGAGTATCAGTCACAGATATATGGGTGGGGGAAGTGAACTAGAGCAGAAGACATGATCACAGTGTAGTAGAGGCATATACGGGAATGTTATAATGAAATCCCTTGTAGATAAGATATATTAAAAGGTGTTTTAAAATAAGAAAAAAAAAGCAAAAAAACAAATTGAGTTTTAAAAGTAGAATGGGTAATAATTAATGAATAAAGAAAATTTAGGAACAAATTAACCCTAAAACAAGAGCCAAAGATATAAATATAAAAATCAACCACCAAAACTAAAATGAGAAAGCAAAACCAACAAGCTGGGAAACAGACTGTCTGTCAAGAGCCAGCAGATGGGAGAAGACCTAATCTGTCAGAACTGACATTACTATCCGATGCCTCTGTGGCCAACCAACAGCAGATCTGCAGTGCAAGGACAAGACCCAGCCGAGGTGATGCCTATGTGGACTGGTGCCCAGCATTCCTCACGGTGCCTTCTTGTAAGGTCACCCCAAGAAATGCACTAATCATGACTTGGCACAACTGGCAATGGTTTTCATCATGTTCTGAGTCACAACCACTGTAATGGTTACTTTCCTCATGGCTGTGACCAAATCTCTGTCAGGAGACAACCAAAGGGAGGAAGACTTTACTTGGACTTGGGCTTTTAAGAGACACAAAAGTCATGGGGGTGAGAGTATCCTGCCGTTTGGGCAGCTTTGTTGATAGGTGCCTGGTGACATTATTACATTGGCAGCTCTCCATCCCCCAGTGGTACAGTTCTTCCAGATAAGGTCCACAAATAGGAACCCAAATAGGTTCCCCAGCTTCCCGGAATAGTACCAGCTACTGGACAGCAAGCGCTCAAACACATGAGAGAGTGTGGGCAGAAGGAAAAATGTCACCCACAATCTTGAGCATCTGAACACTCGGACAGCTGATGGTGGTAATGTTTGGTGGTTAACTGACACAGCTTTGGTAGGTACATCACCGGGGGCAGACATTTAGATTGAAAAGCCTCATCTACTTGCATGAGATTGGGAATGGAAAAGCTCTCGCCTTCTTGCTCCTGCTGCCATGACTTCCATGCTTCTGCTACACTATCATGGACTCTTATTCCTCTGGAAAAATATGCTGTGTTAACATTCTTCCTTAAGTTGTCTTTGGTTGCGATCTTTAATCACAACAGGAAAGTAACTGCCCCAACCATATTGTTCAGAGTCCAAAGCTGGTTTGTTTTTGCTTTTGTTTTTGTTTTGTTTTGTTTTTTTGCCACACAATATCCAGGTTCCTCTCTACTATCCAGAGAAATAAGGATCCCTGTCATGTAGCCTCAGGAGGCTCTGTCCTACTATCTGTCTCTCACTAACTTGCTTTTTCTCCCTTGCTTCAAAATAACCTAATCAAAAAATTGGGTACAGAACTAAATAAAGAATTCTTAACTGAGGAATATTTAATAGTTGAGAAACACTTTTTTTAAAAAAAAAATGTGCAGCACCCAGAGAAATGCAAATCAAAACAATTCTTAGATCCCACCTTACACCCATTACAATGGCTAAGATCAAAATCTCAAGGGACAGCACATGCTAGCAATGATGTGGAGCCAGAGGAACACTCCTCCATTGTTGGTAGAAGTGCAAACTTGTTCAATCACTCTGGAAATCAATCTGGTGGTTTCTCAGAAAACTGGGAATAGTTCTACCTCAAGACCTACTCTCCTGCGCATATACCCAAAAGATGCTCCATCATACCAAAAGGACACTGAACTATGTTCATAGAAGCTTTATTCATAATAGCCAGAAACTGGAACAATGCAGATGACCCTCAACCAAAGAACGGATAAAGAAAATATAGTACAACTATTAAAAACAAGGGCATTAAGAATTTTGCAGGCAAATAGATGGAACTAGAAAATATCTCAGTGAGGTAACCCAGACCCATAAGGACATGCATGGTATGTACTCATTTATACATGGATATTAGCCATAAAGTATAGGATATCCATGCTACACTCCACAGACCCAATGAAGCTAAACAAGAAAGGCCTAAGTTAGGATGTTGGAATCTCACTTAGAAGGGGAAATAAAGTAGTCATAGAAGGTAGATGGAGGGAGGGAACTGGGCGCAAGAGGGGATAGAAAGGGGGTTGGGGAGGGTTCAGGATCAGGTGTTGGGAAAGACAAGGCCAGAGGGCCAGGGGAAGGATGGGAATCAGTGCTTGGTTGGGTGGAGTGGGGTGGGGGCATCTCTAGAATGTGCCAGAGACCTGGAATTGGGATGCTCCTGGGACTCTATGGGGGTGACTCTAGTTGAGGCTCCTAGAGATGGCTCAGTGGTTAAGAGCACTGACTGCTCTTCCAGAGGTCCTGAGTTCAATTCTCAGCAACCACATAATGGCTTACAACCATTTGTAATGGGATCCAATGTCCTCTTCTGGTGTGTCTGAAGACAACAACAGTTTACTCATAAGCATAAAATAAATAAATCTTTTTTTTAAAAAAGTAGCGAGGAAAGGAGGAGGAAGAGGAGAAGAAAGAGGAAGAGGAAGAATGGGAGGAGGGGAGGGGGATATAGAACCCAAATTGGTCACTTCCTGTAGCCAGGTATGGCTACAGCCCCACAATGGACATCAACCTATAAAATTTTCAAGTCAAAATTTGTCCTACCTACAAGAAATGCAGGGAAAAAGATGGAGCAGAGTTACAGGGAATGAACAATGACTGGTCGAACTTGAGACCCATCCCCTGGGCAAAAACCAGTCCCTAGTACTATTAATGATACTCTGATATGCTTGCAGAAACTATCCTCTGAGAGACTCCACACAGCAGCTGACTGAAACAGATACAGAGATCCATATCCAAACATTGGACGGAGCTTGGGGAATCTTATGGAAGAGATGGGGGAAGGCTTGATGGAACAAGGGTAGGGAGAGGATAGGAACTCCACAGAAAGACCAACAGGGTCAACTAACCTGGACCCTTGGGGTCACTCAGAGACTGAGCCACTAACTAAAGAGCAAACATGGGCTGGACCTAGGCACTCAGCACATATGTAACAGATGTGTAGTTTGGTCTTCATGTGGACACCCCAACAACTGTACGGGGTGCTGTTCTGTAATCTGTTCCCTGCATGTAGATCCTGTTCCCTTAACTGAGCCACTTTGTCTGGCCACAGTGAGAGGATATGCCTAGTCCTGCTGGGGGGACAGTGATAGCCAGGGGCACCTCCCTGCTCTCAGTGGAAACGAAGGGAGAGAAGGAAAGAGGGACTGTGTGACGGTTTGGGGGCAAAGATCTGGATGTAAAGAGAATAAATAAATAAGTAGGGGGTGGGGAACAAACATGCAAATGGGAGAGAAGTAATCCAAGAAAAATATAAATTAAAACTGCACAAAAGAATGTGAACTTGCTGATAGGTCAAAGAAGCCTTGTAGTGTAACCAGAGCAATTCACTGATGAATTCTGCAGCCATCATGATTAACAGTAGTGATCTCAAAGTAGTCCGTAAAACAGAAAGGGAAGACGCTTCCAAACTCACTCTATAAGACAGGTACTGCCCGCAGCCCCACAGAAAGGGAAGACGCTTCCAAACTCACTCTATAAGACAGGTACTGCCCGCAGCCCCAAGCAAAGGACCACTGAAGAGAGCCCGGTGTAAGCCAATGTCTTTGATGGAAACAGAGGAGAAAATCCTTAGTGAGAGTACTGGATACTTCACATCAAATTCAACAGCACATTAAAAAAAAAAAAAAAAAAAAAAACCTTCATTCATGGATGGCTCACACTGGAACACAAGGATAATTCCACATACAGAAATTGGCAAAAGGGCTGGAGAGATGGCTCAGTGGTTAAGAGCACTGACTGCTCTCCTAGAGGTCCTGCGTTCAATTCCCAGCAACCACATGGTGGCTCACAACCATCTGTAAAGGGATCTGATGCCCTCCTCTGGTGTGTATGAAGGCAGCTACAGTGTACTCATAGAAACAGAAATTAAAAAAAAAAAAGAATGAAAGAATGGGCAAATACCATAGCATATAAACAGAAGAGAGTGAAGAGTCCCACACTCAAACATCAAAAGGGTAAAATGTCATTTTCAAGAAAAACATGGAAGCAGAGGTAGCATACAGGAAACAAACTAGTCACACAAACAGAAACAACATGTTCTATCTGCTATGTGTCCAGAGTGAAGGGGATGAACTGCTGTAAAGGGGGACATGCCAGTTGCTTGGAATGACCAGGCAAGCGAAATAGAATATGATGGGAATATGATGGGAATGCAGGGTCAGCAGGCATGGAAAGTCAGGGTGAATGACACATCAGCCGAATGACTCAGATATCGTCCATACGGACTGACCATGTTTTCCTATCTACCTACAGACCTCAGTTTATCTTGCTGTCCCCTGCTCTCCCATGAGCCTATTTCTGGGCAAACAACTACAGATGAGCTATGGCAGGGTGACTTCTTATCACTTCAGGAAGACCACATCATAGGTAGACCTGAGGCCACCCCAGTTCAGAGGTGCTACAGTTGTGTCAGTGGGAGTTATGGGGACCCTACCTAGGAGAGTGATGGGGCCTGACTTAGGACCTAGTTTTTGATCAGATGCAGAGGAACCTAGAGGAAAAGGGAAATTTTATGACAGGTCGGGAGTTGCAGCCTTTGAAACCCTGCAAACCTGTTGGCATCTAATTCTGCTGCACTCACCCGCACCCTCTATGGCCTGGAAGACCCCAGGCCACAGTTTCCATCCTCTCAAAAGGCACAAGCTCCTGTCACTGTGATACAAGAGGGAAAATCCAATGAGCACAAGGAGGGACAACCCTGAGGAAGAGAGAGAGGCAGCCATCTGGGAGGGAAGGCAGAGGCATTTCAAAGGCTTCCCCAGAATTGGTAGATGGAGTGAGTGAAGGCTCTCGAGGTAGGAGGTGTGAGAACAAAGACATGAACACTGGATGCTTCCCCAGTCCTGCTCAGAAACAAGTAAGACTTCCCTCCACATATTCAATGTGTGCACTTAGCAAGTCCTTCATGACTGGGTACCGCCAAGTGGAGAAGCAGCTTGGCAAGAGGGAAGAAGAATTGTGTCTGTCAGCTTTGCAGCTCTATGATTAATTCCCTGAGAGATTTGACTTGAAGGGAGTGTGGAGTTTGGGCTCACAGTTTCAGTGGTTCGGTCCATGGTCACTTATGGTGTTGCTTTAAGCCTAGGACAACATTCATCAAGAGAGAACACATGGTGGAGGGACCTGTTTACCTTCCAGGCATCAGGCATGGCAAGACAAGCTAAGGTCCATACATAAGTAGGTACTTGAGGAAGAAGGGCTTTACACCTGGCCTCCATGTACAGAGGACAAGGGTCTCCTCATGAAGTTAGGGCACCAGAACTCCTGGAATTTGGTGGAGAAGGGCTGGTGCACAGGGAACCAGGGAGATACAGTGCCTGGAGAGATCTGGTAGTCCTAGGTGCTAGGCTCAGGCCAAGTGAATTGACCTGTGGCCAGAAGACTCCTGTGTGGGGGACACTAGAGCATTTGTCAAAAAGCAGATGAAGGGCCTGATGCCAGCTGAAAGCTGAGCCTTAAGCAAGAAGATCTAAGAGATCAGCTTCTGGTTTAACACTCAGCCCCTTCCCATACCCCAAAGTTGGCAGGAGATGGATTCCCTGCCCATCTGCGCCCAACCTCATCCCTCCATGAACCTGCTCCCCGTTGTTTGAAGCCCAGGCCAAATCTGTCCCAGAGTCCACAGGCTTAATAATTAGTGCCTGATGTCACCTAAACTGACCCAGGACTCAGTAGTCCAATTTTTTTTTTTTTTTTTTAGAAAAAAAGTCCTGGGCTGTCCTTCCTGTAAACGTGCCATGTTGGGGGCCCTCAATAAATGGGAAAGGTCCCAGTAGCCCAGGTCCACAGGAAGCAGGCAGCATTTGTGGGGTTCAGTACAAATCCTTTACAATCTGGGGCTGCAGAGCTTACCTGCACCTCCTGGCAGTAGAGATGAACTGGTGCTCCAGAGCTGTACAACCTCCCTGTCTCCCGCACTCTGCCACTCATGTAGAGACTTCCATCCCAACAGGATCTCATGACAGCTCAACAAGGTGCCATCTGCAGTAAGGATGAAGCGCACTTGACAGAGCACTTGCTTAGCATACAGGAGACTGAGTTTTACCCCCAGCATGGCATACACAAGAATGTCAGGAAAAACACCCATAATCCAGCAGTTGAAGGGTGGAGGCAGGAGGATCAGATGTTCACAGCCAGCCTCAATTATGCCATGAGCTTGAAGGAAGCCTCATTCATGAGAGTTTATCATAAAACAGGCATAGGTGCATGCACGCATACACATACACATACACACACACACACACACACACACACACACACACGCACACGCACACGCACACGCACACGCACACATTCACACACATGCACGTGCATGCACAATCATGGGATGTACACACAGTCCGAAAGAATCATCTTGTCTACTCTTACAGAAGTCCCCCTCAGCACAACCTGCATCTCCTGCAGCTCTACTCTTGAGGCATCATGATGGCCACTTTTACACCTACCTCTAGTATTGGGCCATGAAACTCCAGTTTCTGGAATGTAGTAGAGAAAGGTTTCTCTCTACCTCTGAGTCTCAAGCTGTGTTATGGCATCTTACAGAAAATTGGCTAAGGGCTCTGAGATGCCAGTGTGACCCAACAGATTCCCCAAAGGGTATGAAGCTCAGTTATTGTGGCAGCCTCAGGCTACCTGGGCCCTGGAAACCTAGGTGTCACATATCTTATTTCTAGGGCTAAGTCAAATCCCTATCCCCCTGGTGTTCTAAGCCAAAGGATTTTAACCCATTCTTAGTCTACCAGATTGATTACCCAAAGTCACTCTGGCATAACCTGTGACCCTCCTCCAGCTAAGAGCTGGTTCTCAGACCTTGCCTTGCCACAAATAGCCATGCCTCTCTCCAAGCTCCTGCTACTAGCCACGCCACTCTCCAAGTTCCTGGAACTCCTGCCTCCAGAGACTGAAGATGAGGATGTTGATTGGGCCATGAGATGCTAACTGACTGGAGGAGGGGTTTTCTGCCTACCTGCTTGTAACAAAGAGTCAGTTGAATAATGATGGAGGACTGAAAGCACACCATGCCTCTGTCTCATTTTTTTAATGCCCTCTCACCATCCAGTTCCCTTCTCTACAGGCTCCTATCCCTCTCCCAGAGAACCTGTTCATATTTAACTACAGGAAACAACAATAACCTAGTGTCTCTGTTACACTAACTTAAGTGCTCACTATTAATGTGTTAGATGATTTTCCTTATGATGGTTGAGTGGAGTCTATTAGGGTGGAGGAGCTAGTTAGTGCGACAGGAACCAACCCTGGAGATCTCTTGATAGAGTATGCATACCTCTGCCCTTCTCACAGCCATGTCCATGTACCTGCTGCCTGAGCCTCCATACCTAAGAGCCTTACTCTGACATGTCCAGATAGTGAGCACCAGACCTTACTCTACAAGAAAGATATGGCGAGAATGAGGTGGACACACCTGAGTACTTAGTGCCAGCTTGGAGTTGAAAAGAGTCCCAGACTAACAGAGACCTGTGTGTGTTCATCTACCATTGTTCTGGGAAGTTTCTCTTAAGACAGTAAGTTGATGAATCCTCTCTGGGGTAATCTCTGGGCTCCTCGCTCCACTTTTACTCTCTGCAGGCATCTGCACATTTTTCCCAGGCATTATGCCTAGGTTCCAGACCACTCTGGCCAGTCTGTCAGTCATCTCAGCCTCATGACCAGATAGACTAGATAACCATGACCACAGACAATGTCTTCTCATGGTTCTGGAGACTGGAGATGCAGACAGGGGCTGTCAGAGTCAGTAATGATAACAGTACCCATGACTGTCATAGTTGTCTCATCACATAGGACTTAGAGCATAGGGATCCCTTCAAACTTCACAGAATAGCACACCACCCCATCACTGCTGCCCACACTCATGACCTAAGCCTGATAATGACCTTCATCTTCTGTATTAGAGTCTTAAAAACAGAAGACTGGACAACAAAATCATCCAGTCTTCCATATACAGACAGAGGGCACATGGGATTGTCAGAAAGATAGACAGTGTTAGTGTTCAGTACAGAATGTGAGGTCCTGGAGGCTGAGAGTCCACACCAGCATAAGGACAAGGGTTATGTGATGGCTGAGTCAGCTGGGGTTGGAAAGTGGGCTTGTGGACTGAGTGTTCCTAATGAATTACGGCCTGGTGGCTGGCTGGATGTCCATCATGAATGTGGAGGAAAGCCTGTAGAGGGGCCTGCAGTAATGGCAACACTCAAGCAACTCTGAACAAATGATGCTCCATGGAATGGCAGATAAGTGAGTCAGGGAGTCTGGGAAACAGGTTGTGTGGTGGAGGAGAGGGAACTGCTCTTCTGGAGATGGTTCCAGTGGGCTATTTACCCATACGCTGACAGGATGAAGCCCTTGCCAGGGGATACCTTGCTGCCCAGGAGCTTGTTCTCGTTGCCTAGAATGCTGGGAGTTCTCAGCCCTATGGTCTCGGACGCTCTACCGGTCTCAGGTCTCACTGAGGTCTGCACTCATGCTGCTGGTCGGAGTGGGAGAAGGGACCCACTCAGTACTATGCTGCCTCCTACAGCACTGGGAGTCGTGCAAGGGAAAAGCCTGCCAGCCTTGTGCCAAGCCTTTGACTGGAAGTTGGTGTCTTGAAAGCAATGTGTGGCTGTTCAACAAACCCCACTTGATTGTATCTGTAACGTTGATGAAAATGGGAAGATCATGCAGAGAGGAAGGTTGCCTCTTAGACACTCTGAGGACATGCCTCTCTTTCTGCCTTTGCACCATGTGATGCCCTCATGCAAACAAGTCAACAAACAGCTCTCACAGGGAAGCAGCCACACCTCTCGGCTTCCCCTCTGCTCTCTTCTGACACCACTGGGGCCCTTTTCTTCTCTCAGGTCATCCCAGTTCTCCCAGTCTCAGCTTCAGCATCTCTGGATCTGGTCCAAGATCTCTGATATACTGCACCAGTCATATCCCTGGCCAGCTTGTCAGGCAGTTCTTCTATGGAGTCCTAGGCCGAGC
The DNA here is from genome assembly GCF_008632895.1 of Mastomys coucha. Taxonomy (NCBI): domain Eukaryota; kingdom Metazoa; phylum Chordata; class Mammalia; order Rodentia; family Muridae; genus Mastomys; species Mastomys coucha. The sequence goes on along the minus strand of NW_022196913.1, from coordinate 54,724,587 downwards.
CAGGATGGGCCCGAAGGAGAGATTACTTGAAGACTTTCTCTGGGCCTCAACAGAACTGGAGTCCTGCAGATCCTAAGGGATTTCATATGTCCTTAGAACTGCGGTTCTGGTTGAGATCAGCAATCTCTTTGGAACTGGACCAGCCCACCCTTTCTTCACATGCCTCCCCTTAGCAGTCCTCCAGAGCTAGAAACTGGTCATGAGCCAGATGGTGGTGTACACCTTTAATCCCAGCACTTGAGAGGCAGAGGCAGGCGGATTTCTGAGTTTGAGGCCAGCCTGGTCTACAGAGTGAGTTCCAGGACGGCCAGGGCTATACAGAAAAACCCTGTCTCAAAAAACAAAAAAAATAAAAATAAAATAGAAGCTGGTCATGGCCTCCATCTCACCTCAGACTGAGCTTCATGGCTAGGTTTCACAGAATTTGAGAGCACAGAGGAGATGGGGAGAATCTAAGGTTGAAGATGATGAGAGCCTTCCAGTACCTCCTCCTGCACCCCACTGACACAGGAATCTTTAATGTCCTGTTGATAAAGACGTTGTTGAAGATCCAGGTAGGGCTTTCCATATACCTGTAGGTGTCCATGCAGAGGCCAAATCAGTCACAGCTTTCTACTGTCCCATACACAGGCCTCTTCCTTCAGAATGGGGCATCTGCTGTGCAAGCTAACTAGCTCCATGCAGCCTGGGGTCTCTGATGACCTGGCTAAGAACATTGCACCTCTTTCCTGTTGCCTTACAACTCAGGAGCTCAGTACTGGGTCTGGAGAGTAACTAGATGTTGGTGATTCAAATACTCTCCCACATGGCTCCCCCAGGAGGCTCCTCTCGCAGGGTTCCCTTTTACAGGCCATTAGGACTAAGTTGTCCTGGTTTATCTTAGGCCAGTGCAGTTCTCCTGAACCCTTCTCTCCCTGACATGACTGAGGTGAACCTGAACCAAATTCCTACTCCAGCATATTCTCTTATCTCCCAGCATGGACCTCTATAAATACTTACCATGAAGGGTTACTCTGGTAACCTATCTGCTGACCTCTAGATACCTGCAGTCACCAGAGACTAAAGCACTTGCAGAGCTCCTGTCTGAATCTGGTCAGAAGTGTATGGACATCATGCACTGGCTGGAGGGCTCCCAGAACCTACTGCAAAAGAGCCTGAAGAAAAGTGGGGAAGTGGAAACACTAAGCCAGTGCAAGAAGAGGATGAATCACGCACAGCCTGATCCAGGCTACACAGGTCGAGCTGTGGTCACAAGAAAACTTTGTTGAACAAGTAAGCCGTCTCTGGAGCCCTGGTGTTAGCCAGGTTTGGGTATGGCAGCCTAAGCCTTTAGAACTAAACCTGCTTCCTTACTGTTCAACTGTGTGTGTGTGAACACACACCTGTACCTGCATCTGTGTGTGCACGAACACATCTGTGGGTGCATCTATGTTCACACATGACCACATGCATGTGTGTAATGGTTGTCATCATGACATGTCAGCCATGTCATATGGACCAGGAAGTACCAGGCTTTGCTCATTGATTCCCTTGGAGGTCTCCTAGACTTGCTTCCTGCCCTCAGCATTCATGTCTTTCTGTTACAGGTAGAGGCCATTACAAAACCCCACTTTGTGGCTGAAATCCTCTCCCTAGACCAGAGATAGAAATGGCTCTAATAGAGGATCTGGAACAGGGAGAAGTCGTCAATGTTGATCACGTAGTCAGAGAAGGGCAGACATGGGTATGGCAGAGAAAGTGGCAATAGATAAGCAAGAGCCAGTGAGATACCAGGTAGAAAACAGTACACAAGGAGTAAATAAGAGAGAACAGGATACAAGGCCAGGGGATAGGCAGAAGACAGCAAGACACCAGGCAACCAGGGCAAAGAGTAACACTAGGAAGACAGAAGGTCCAAGTGGATTAGAGGACAGAAGAGGGAAGAGACCCTGCTGTTCAGGCTGGGGCTGTCCCAGATGAGGAGGGTTGGTGTGGAGAAGATGAGAGACTCTGTAGAACTGGAAGGATCTCAGCAAGGCACCATAACCCCCAACTCAGTCTCTCCAACCTGGATGGTTGTCTCCTCCCTTTCCTACCTCCACCCCAATGCCCTTCCTGCATGGGGCTGAGTCACCCCTGCTCATTTCCTCCTGCAGCTGCTGGAGAAGTGCCACCTGGCTGAGGAAAGGTGCAGGGCATGACAGAACCTCCCAAGCCTGGTTCTTCCCAAGCAGCCTCGAATGCTTCTGTGTTGGCCATCTTCAAAAGTACAGAAAGAGAGGACCATGGTCCTCAAAGAGTAGTCAGTTCACAGACCTAGATGGCTTTCTGAGGCCACTAGTGTCCCAGGACCACTGATGCATGATGCATAGATGCTTGGGCCTAATCCTGTTACTGTCTTGAAGAGGAATCAAGAGCCGCCCTTACTGGAAGCCACTCCATCCACTGCTTCTGCCAATGGCCATGGAATCCATTCTCAAATCCAAGGTTCCAGATGTACAGGGAGATTCAGTGGACCCTCTGCTACCAAGGAGTTCTGCAAGCCACTGAGCAGAACAAGGAGGAGTTCCACAGCCCCTATTTCCTCTTGTCCCCCTAGTACTAGCTGGTGCCCTGGAGACTGTCCAGCCACTTGGGTCCCAACACAGATCACCATGATCCTGGAGATGCCTCCCAGATCTCAAATCCCCAGAGAATGGACCTCAGCCCTGATCCTCCTCCACCTGCCAAGCCTAAAACTTGAGCTCTCATTGGAGGTTCAGTTCCTATGTCTAAGAGACCTAGCTCAAGGCCTGGGCCTGGTGTATCTGAAGAGGGCTATCCTCAATTCTGGAAATGCTTGTCTCTCACAGTCTCAGCAGAGGACATGTAAGTAACCATATGAGGTAAAGGAAGAAACACTGAGCCACCCGGGTGATGTCTCCTCAAGGTGGGCCTAACAGAGATTTGACTGGGCTTCTATCCTGCATCTATAAAGCCAAAGACCCCTTCCTGCTTACCAGCTGGTCTCAGGTTAGAGCTAGAAGGAAGAGGCATTGGGGTGAGGAAAAGATGGAATGTTGGGGGAAGTGGGGGGGGCTAGTAAACCAATTTTGCAGTTGGTGAGTTACAGTGAGCAAAGGTAATTTTGATGAAAATGATCTTGCGGCTGCTGCTTTTGGTTTGATTATCTGCACTATTCCATGGGGAAAAGGAGACTCCAGACTCCAGGGTGCCAAGGCACACATCCAGGTCTTCCCTAGGTTTACTCACTGTTCCTGGGAGAAAGCAGACTAGAGGCTCCAGGAATCCCTGCCATCACCATCTCATAACCTGTCTGGACTAGTGGGCCTTCCCAGAGCCAGGCAATGGTCTGCCCCTACAAACCGCTAGCAGAGAGCTATTTTCCAGTCTTGAGCTCTCTGAATTATTTATCCAGTCTCTAGAGTTAGCTTCCAAGTTGATTTTTCTTAAGGGGATCTTCCTGCTTCCTTAATGACACATGTGACAAGGCTGGACCAGCCCTCAGCTGGCTGGGGCTGTTTTGAGTGTGGTTTGAAGGCAAGACCCACAGCCAGCTAGGAAACACTCAGCTGACATCATCAACCAGACCCCAGCTTTCAAACAGGCAAACACCATGCCCTCTGGTAATGACAAGAGGGCTCTGCTCCCATGGAAGCCCTGTGGCAGTCTTTGATTTCCTCCGTTGTAGTTTGGATTGAAACTCCAGCCTCTCCAGGCCAGGAGAAGCATACCACCACAGAGCTGCATCCATGGCCCTCTTTATTCATGGTATTTTAGGCAGACTGGTCCTGAATGCCTTGTGGCCCAAGCGGGCTTTAACTGACAATCCTCCTGCATCAGCCCTGAACCCTGCACAATACTCACAGCTAAGACTCTACCTATACTACCAAGCCTAACTTGTAAAATTTCACATTTATTATAATACACACTTGAAGGAAGTTTTTTTCAGGTCTCATGTGTACTCGGTGAGTTGGAGACAGGTCCTTGTGTGTGGGCTCTTGACCAGGCGGCTCCATGATGAATAAACAGCTATGACAAGCTGGCCTGACTGAGCCTGCTCATCAGTTAAGCAATAGCCATTGCTAGATGTGGGTCTCACAGGAGGATAACTTCAATGAGGACTGGCTATCAGGACAAACTGCGGGATTTTCTTAAGCCCCCTTAGGCTGTATTGGGTCTGTGCTGAGACTCTGAGCCACTTCCCAAATCCTCAGCTGGCTCATCACTGCAGATTGCTTTTGTGAAAACCTATGCCCTTTGGATAATACAGTGCTCAGCAGTGGTCATTTCTGATCCTCATACCAGTCCTCTCTGAAGGATGAATTCCACCACATTTGCCATAGTCTATTGCTATTGTGTCCTCTGCCTTAATTCACTCCAATAATCATGCTCCTGTTGTGTTTTGAGTGTTTGTAAAAGCATATTAGGGCCGAAGAGAGAAGCTTCATCACTAAACAGTATAATCCTCATCACACTTAAGGACAGAAACAAAATTCCTAATAAGTATAAGCAGAGGAGTGAGTCATGATGAATTGCTCCCTTCTTGTAACCCAATGGCATATCATTGAATTCAGGTTCTTCATATGTGCTGAAGAAGAACATCAAAAACAGAAATTCTTCTGAAACTCCAAAGGACCCAGATGTTGCCACACTGCACATTGTTGCTGGGACCCAAAGGCTTGGCTCAGAACTTAAAAGCACCCCGATGAAACATTCCCTGTCCCAAAGAGCAAGCTACCAAACATCTTCGACCCTCAGCTTCCTTCCCTGCAAGGTGGACATCACTGGGTTACTTTGGGATGGTGCAGAGAAAGATCCTGGCACACAGTCACTGCTCGTGACTGCATTTGTACCTCCAGCAGCTCAGGAAATGAGCTGGAGTGGATGCTGTGAGTGGATGCTGGGCTTCAGGGACTGTTCATTGCCTGACTCTCTTCTCTCAGGTTGAAGACAAAAGGCTGCAACACTGTTTCCTGAACAGTAAGAACATGGCCAAACCCTGAAGGGCTACCTATCCACCGCCGTGGTCTCCAGACTCAGCCTCTTTCCTGAAAGACCACTAGTTAGCACTAACACACTTGACTCTCTAGATTGTCTGCCTAGGAGCTTCCTAACAGGGAAAGAGCTGTCATCTCCCTATTGCCCAGGCCCCAATTTCAATGGAGTAAAGCTCCAAGGGCCTAGCTCAGTAGTTGTCCAATGACCTAGACATATTCTGGTCCCATAAGAAAGCTGCTCAGTGTCTCAGGGCCAGTTTTGCATGCCTGGCCGTGTGAGGCTCACTTTGTGCTCATGGTCCTAAACCCAGTGCAGACAAGGGGGCTGGCCAGTGACAGAATGCTTTGCCATGTCGTACAGTGTGAGGAGATGCTGTCTATCTTGAACATAAGCTCTTTCTCCATGGTGGTCTGAGCACAGAAGGCCAGGGTGGAGGTGAGCTGTCTTCAAGGCCCTTCCAAAGTCACAGCTGTGCCCTCTCTCAGTTGGCCTTTGCTCCTGTGAGGCAGGGCCAGTCACAGATGTCCCAAGGGTTGAGGCAAGTTGGCACATGCCTTCCCCTGTACACATGCCAGTGTTGAGTTTAGACCAGAACCTTAAAACTTGTCTTCTGACAGAGACCAGTATTTAGTGGGTTCAGTGACATCTTGAGCAATGAGAGCCCCCACATTTGGCCCATACATTCAGTGTTGTGGGGTGGCCACCCTTCAGCACAATGAGAAGCTTCCTACCAATGTACCTAGAATATGCAGACAACTTGTATGGCCAAACACAGAAGCTGACACCGCCAGCTAAAAGCCCCAGCTGGATGATGACCAATGTTTCCACCTAGGCCTGCCCTAAAGATGAGTGCAGGGTTCAAACCAGTTCCACAGCTAGTAGCAAGGGCATCTGAGATTGCTATGCCCTAGGTCTGCAGAGGGCCACTCACCTCTCCAAAGTGGAACAGCGCCTCAGCTGCACAGTTTAGTGACACATATTCAACCTGCTGGCACTGTCTTGTCAGACAGAAGAGCAAATGGCCTCCTTCCCCTTTCTGAGCCACTGCCCCAGAATACTGTGAGACTGGGTCCTCTGGCTTGGTAGGGAGGTAGGACTATGGGACAGGTAGCAAAACTAAGACCTACCAAGGGAGACTGAGGAAGTAGGGACACTATCCAGCTCAGGTTTTCCCCAAGCTTTACTCTGCCCTGGTCACAGGATTCAGGCATCCTGAAAACAATGTGAAGAGACTTCCAGACACAGGCACTTCATTGCCTCCTAACCACACATGATCCTGTCTCCTGATGCTTACCCCATCAAGGCTGTCCACCTACCCGGTCACAATGGAATTCCCAGTCCCACAGCACCAACAGACGCTGCATCTTCTGTTGTGTAACAGTTTGAGAGCAGCACCCCACCAAGGTGACTATGCCAGAAAAACTGTGAGTAAAACCATTGCAAGGTCAATTTACAAAGAAGAACCAGGCCCTGAAGAATCAAGGTCCTTTCCAAAGTCTGTATAGAGATCTCACAACCTATATTAGGAGCTGTCCTAGTAGAGCTGTAAATGTTATTAGCTTATCCCAACAGACTGCTAGCCTACCTTGGAACAGTGGGGTAGGCTAGCTAGTAACTCTATGGTGAGAAGACTGTTCCTCCAATGTGCTAAGCCATCTTCTCTCACACAGAAACATGAGAGAAAGACAGATGAGCAGACAGATGAGCAGAGCAGGGACATGTGTCTCATCAAGTATCTTCAATGTTTGCCCCAAGTGAGGGTAATAAGGGCTTCTTGCTCCAGGTAGCTTCAGGCATAATTTCAGCTCAACCTCCACTCTACACAGGATGCTGTGGACTGCCATCACTGAGCTGGAGTCCCTCTTGGCTGGGATTTCTGGGGAGCAGCCTATAATAATTCACTTACCTCCACCTATGCAGGACAAAGCCTTCTGTGCAGAACTTGTAGACGTCCTGCCTGCCTCCCACTGTTACTGTCTCAGTGCACCCCAGACAGATTCCTCACCCTGTGGTTCAGCATCCACAGAGTCTTATCACTTAAAAGCACTGAAAGACACTGTCTTGTGGCTGAATCCTGTGGGGTGTACTGTGCTGTAGCTGACTGTGTAGACTGTGCTGGCCCTGCAGTGCAGAGCCCCCTACCTGACTCCTCCCCTCTACATCACTGCTCCCTATAGTCAACACCCCACTCAAGCTGTCCCCTCCCCTAAATTCTGGTGATCATCCTCTGCCATCTACCTCTATTCAACTTTCTCATGTACCACATAAGGAGAATGCTATGAGGTCAGGAGAGTGGGTCCTCATTTGCTGGCAGCACAGGATTTGGTACATATGTTAAGGCACATACCCCAGAAGCAGGTACAATTATCATGTGTCAGCTGCCAAGGATGTTAGAAAATACATATTAAGTAAACTGCAGAATGGCATCTTGATGGCTTTGTGTGACTTCACTCTCCCCCCCTGCACTTGGTTTTGTATGACTCCACCATCCCCCCTCACCTGGTTTTGTGTGACTCCACTGTCCCCTGACACCTGGTTTTCTGTAACTTCACTTTCTCCTGCCTCCTCTGGAACCACTCTCCTCTGGGAAGTGCAGCTTCTCCTTTGGGCTGGCAGACAGCAGCATAATCTCCTTAAACACTTCGCTGTCCTTCTCTTCACCTGCTTCCACCCACCCCATAGGTTCTGAGGAGAGGTACTGGCAAAATCTGGTTCAGATGTTTCCTGCAAGGACAAGCTTCTGTCCTTGTGATGACTATCTGTAGTAGTCATATCCTCAGAGCTCCATACAGATGATATATTGGAGAGGTATGAGCTGCACTTAGTCAGGGATTCATCCTGGGGATCCTCCTGGAAGGTGTGGTACTCAGAAAGAGTACCCATGGACGACGCTGTGCCTGAGGACACATCCCTGGAAGCCACTATGTTTCTCTTCTGCATGGAGCTGCTTAGGAGTTGTCCATGGTCATGCTGCATAGAACCACAGAACACAGCCTCTGATGTCTTCTTCTGGAAGCTGCTGCACAGAAGCTGTTCATGGACACACTGCACAGGACCATAGGACATGGCCTTAAAAACCATGCCTCTTTTCTGCAAGCTGCTGCTCAGGGGCTGCTCATTATCATACTCCACAGGATCACAGGACACAGCACTGGCAGGCATGTTTCTCTTCTGCAAGCTGCTGCTCAAGAACTGCTCATCATTATATTCCACAGAATCACAAGACATGACCCTAGAAGCCATGTTTCTCTTCTGTATGCTGCTGCTCATTGGTTGCTCATCATCATACTTGACAAGACTACAGGATACAGCACTGGAAGCTGTGCTTCCCTTCTGCAAGCTGCTTCTCAGGAGTTGTGCATGTTCATACTGCACAGGACCACGGGACCCAGCCTTAGAAACCACGTCTTTCTTCTGCAGGCTGCTGTTCAAGAGCTGCTCATGGTTTTCATGCACAGGACTATAAGACACAACCCTAGAAGCTGTGTTTCTTTTCTGTAAGCTACTGCTCAGGGAATGCTCATCATCATACTTCACAGGGCCATAGGATACAGCCCTGGAAGCTGTGCTTCTCTTCTGCAAGCTGCTCCTCAGGAGTTGTGCATGGTCATTCTGCACAGGACCACAGGACACAGCACTACAAGCCACATCTCTCTTCTGCAAGCCTCTGTTCAAGAGCTGTTCATCATCATGCTGCACAGGACCACAGGACACAGCACTACAAGCCACGTTTCTCTTCTGCAAGCCTCTGTTCAAGAGCTGCTCATGGTCATTCTGCACAGGACCACAGGACACAGCCTTAGAAACCATGTCCCTCTTCTGCAAGCTGCTGTTCGAGAGCTGCTCATGGTCATTCTGCACAGGACCACAGGACACAGCACTACAAGCCACGTCTCTCTTCTGCAAGCCTCTGTTCAAGGGCTGTTCGTCATCATGCTGCACAGGACCACAGGACACAGCCTTAGAAACCATGTCTCTCTTCTGCAAGCTGCTGTTCAAGAGCTGCTCACGGTCATTCTGCACAGGACCACAGGACACAGCACTACAAGCCACGTCTCTCTTCTGCAAGCTACTATTCAAGAGAAGCTCCTGGTGATGCTGCACAGGACCGCACTGCGAAGCTGTTTGGGGAAGCAGGCTCATTTTCTGGCAGCACGGAACATTGGTCATGCTGTGATTCTTGCTGTCCTTCCTTACAAGCTTGTCATCGTTGTGGGACTGGTCTTTTGCTGGAGAGGCAGAAGTGGAATGGTCAGGCTCACTCCCTATCTTCTTTAGGAAGAGATGGACAGTGGGGGGATCTGTGGGTATCATGCCAATGGTGGGCTGCCTGAGTTTAACCTTGTGGTTAGCAATGTCCCCACGGGGTGACTGATGTTTTAAAATTAAGTAAGTTGCCATGATGCTATTAAATTTTTGTTTATATAGAGAGTCTCTGATGTCCTCAGGGCTGTAGCCCATGGCCCCCATCGCTGCCATGATACTGGGGTTGGGCTTGCTAGTCGGTGTTTCTTGGGATAGGTTCATTTTTGAAAACGCCTCACTGCCCTGTAGCCACTGATGTTCCATAACGTCACCTATCTTGGGCCTCTGCATAGGATCAATAGTGAACAACTGCACAATGAGGTTGGCAATGAGGGCTGGGAGCTTTGGTGGAATATAGTAATGTGGGTCTTGCATCTCCTCCTTCATCTTGTCATATGTTGTTGCTTTGAATGGGTAGTGTTTTGTCACCATGATGTATAGTACTACCCCCATGCTCCAGATATCAAGTGCCCTAGGATCATAGCTTTGGATGCTGAAAAGTTCTGGAGCACAGTATGGAAGGGTGCCACAGAACACCGTCGACTTCTGCGCTGTGTTAACCTTGATGGCCAGACCAAAGTCACACAGTTTGATGTTTCTATTTGCATCCATCAGAATGTTTTCTGGTTTGATGTCCCTATGTGCAATGCCATTCTCATGGCAGTAACTCACTGCACAAACTATTTGTGTGAAGATGTGTCGGGCCTCCTCTTCATGAATGTAGCTCACCTCTATGATGCGACCAGCCAGATCACCACCAGAGGCGTACTCCATAACCAGGCAGATGTGTTCAGTGGTTTCCATGACATGGAACAATTTGGTTATATTAGGGTGGTCTACTAATTTCATGATCTCTAGCTCATTTGAAATCAGAGTAGCATTCTTTTTATCCTTTTCCAGAGTCTTCAGAGCAACTTGCACCTCCGTGTGGAGGTGGACGGCCAGTTTCACCTGAGCAAAGTTGCCTGTGCCAAGGGTCTTGAGGACCCTGTATGGACCAATGAGGACATCCCGTGCAGAGGAGCCGGCCTTAAGACCTTGCTGCATTGCCACTTCCTCCTGTTAGTTATTGTCCATCCCAGTACCGACTCACAATACTAGATTTAAAAAAATCAAAAGCAGATCTACAGTAGTTACATTTTTGTTGTTATGTCAAAATACTGTGGCTGAAAGCAACATATAGTAAAGTTTATTTTGGCTTCCAGAGGGAGGAGAGTCCATCAATGGCAGGTGAGGCATGGTAGCAGGTGGCAGGAGCAAGAAGATAAGAGAGCACATCTTAATCACATGGCAGGGCACGGCACACTGGAAGTGGCAGAGGCTATAAATGCTCAAAAACCCACTCAGGCAAGGCTGAACCTCCTAGAGGTTCAACCACATTCTCAAGCAATGTCACCAAAGGTGGACCAACTGTTCAAATGTGAGCCGACGGAGGAGTCCAAAAGGGAAGTTCATGTCAGTAAATTCCTACATAAAACAATTAGAGATCTAAACAATCTGATTAAAAATAACCTATGAAACTGAACATCAAGTTCCCAAAACAAGTGGTAAAAAAGTGTTTAACCAGCATGGAATGCAGATTAAAAGCAACTTTGACATATCACCTCACTACAGCCAGAATGAGTATCATCAAGAAAATGAATCAGTATGAATGCTGGGGAGGATGTAGAGGAAGAGGGGTCTTGATTTGCTATGTGTGGGAGGATGAACTGATGCAGCCACTATAAAAATCAGAGTGGACAATCCTCAAAAATTAAATATAGAACTGCCATATACATATAACTCAGACACATCTTCTGAGCCTATACCCAAAGGACTCCAGGCTCTAAATAAAGATATATGCACCTCCATGTTCATTTTACAATAGGGAGAAAATGGAATATACTTAAATGTCCATCAATGTATGAATGATTAATAAAAAAAGTTCATATACACAATGAAATTTTATTTACTGGCAAAGAAACTAAAGAAATAATGGCATTTACAAGAGTGTGCCTATAAAACATTATACTGAGGTAACCTAGGCCTAGAAAGAGTGATGCCCCGAGAACCCTCTTATATACGAATTGTTAATGCTAGACACACATGACCTATCAAAATCAAGACAATAACTTTTAAAACATACTAGTAGATAAATAAAAAAGTAAAATGGTAATTTTAAAAAATCCCTAAACAGAAGAAAGTCCAGGGTCACAAAGAAATGTGGACAACCTTTATCAGATCATTGACAAAATGGGGATGCTCTCAATAGTCCTTAGAAAGGAAATGTGCACTTCCAAACTAATTCCACAAAGCCAGATTACCCTGGTACCAAAACCAAAGAAAGATGCCACAAATAGAAAAAAAAAAAATTAAGCCAAATTCCTTGATGAACACAGGCATAAAAATCTTAAATGAGAATACTCAGAATTTCACACTAAGTTCAGCCACACATGACGAACGGGATGAAATGAGCTCACCCAGCACTCATCAACTCAGGGATGGTTCCATGTCTCAGGCTGATAAATAATATAGCATGTAAACAGAACCCAGTGTAAAATCTCATGCTCAGCCATAAAGAAGAAGTGTTGTCATTCTCAGGAGCTGGAGATGATTGTGCTACGTGTGACTAGCCAGTGTTACAGTTACCTCGTTTTCTATCCTACGTAGAGTCTAGGGTGCTGAAGAGTGAGGCGGGGAAGGAGGAAGGGGGAAGGGAAAGAGAAAAGGGGGAAGGGAGGGAAGGAGGGAGAGGGAGAGACGCCAGATGCCTGAACCATCACAGACTGCCAATTTAAAACCCTGGCCTTAACAGCCCTTAGGATCTGTACTAGCTAGCCAGTGGGAGCAGAGGCCAGGAACATAAAAACCCATCTAAAGCGTCTCTGACAAACCACTAAACAGTGAAGGATTCACAACAGTGTATGTAATAGCAAATGGCAACAGGCAAGACTGTACCTGGGTGTTGGATGAAGAGATCAGGAAGCACCTTTCCCAGATTTGTGTTTTTGCCACTGGTATCTTCCTACTGAAAGATCTGCCTTTGGTAGAACAAGATGGGCACCAACTGTCTCAGCTGCCAACCTCGAATTCCCAACTGTGAGACCTGACCCATGACCTAATTGGTCACATGCACAGAACCTAGCCAATCAGGAGGCCAAGCAGGGTGAGTTCTCCTGATTGGTGGGGCTGAAGTCATGTGACTTGGACCCAGCATGCAGGGTGCGGGGTGAAGGGTATAGGGGAAGAAGACTATTTTCAGTAAAGACAAGGCAGGTAAGTGACAGAACTTTGCCGCTCACTGGGACTTGTTTCCAGGGATGTGCCTGCTCATGCCTGCTTCCCTTATCCTAATGGTTTCTGTCCACAGAACTCACGGCAGCGATTTTTCCATCTGCAGTCCCCATTCCACTTGTAAAACTCCTGGCCTGGATTTCTGAAGGTCAGAGTTAGGATTTGCCTCCAGCTCCTAGCTTTCATCCCTGAGGACCACGACTATCAAGAAACTGTTCACTTGCTGGGCGGGTTCTTGTCAGCTGCTGGCTCCAGGGATCAGCAGGACTGAGATGTAGCTGTCTTCAAAGAGCTAATGACAAGCTCTTTGAACAAGGACAAGTATCCTCCCCTTAATGAGCAGGAGTGCACTGTCCTTTCTCCATGGCCCTTTCTCTCCTTTAATGCCTGTGCCCAGTTTATATAAAAACCTTTTCTTAGTGAATTCTAAATTTACATCATGAAAAGTCAGGGCTTACAGCATCTCCTTATGGAGTTCAACATCCTAAAATCTGAAGAATTTTCCTCATTATGAGTCTTATTCCATTCTCTACACTAACTATCTAATGGACAAGGTCACTCTAAAACAATTTTATGGGGCTGGTGAGATGGCTCAGTGGGTAAGAGCACTGACCGCTCTTCTGAAGGTCCTGAGTTCGGATCCCAGCAACCACATGGTGGCTCACAACCACCCATAATGAGATCTGACACCCTCTGCTTCTGAAGACAGCTACAGTAAATTACTCCGGAGCCAGCGGGGCCAGAGCGAGCAGGCCGGCAGAGGTCTTGAGTTCAGTTCCCAGCAGCCACACACATGATAGCTCATAGCCATCTATACAGCTATAGTGTACTCATACACATAAAATAAAATAAAATAAATCTTTAAAACAATTTTATTTCTCAGACCTGGAAACTTCCCCCCAGACATCCCATATACTATTTCTCCTTTGTTCTACTTGAAAATGCTTTCATCCACTTTTTGAATAAAGTCTTCAATTTCTTGTTAAACTTTATAGATGTCCTCAATTTTGCTTCCAGATCTCCAGTCATGATTTTATTCCTTTATCTTTTCTTATAAAATATTGTTTAAACATTCATTTTAGCTCTTCTGCCGCCAATTTAAATCTAGCTCCATACAACGCTCCAACGCTGCTGCCACTGGACCCGGACAGCGCGTCAGCACCCCCTTGCCGACGGCTCCGCCACCCTGGAGGACACGAATGAGTACAGCAACATAAAGGAGTTCGCAGAGGGATCCAAGATCAACGCGAGCAAGAACCAGCAGGATGACGGTAAAATGTTTATTGGAGGCTTGAGCTAGGATACAAGCAAGAAAGATCTGACTGAATATTTGTCTCGATTTGGGGAAATTGTAGACTGCACAATTAAAACAGATCCAGTCACTGGAAAATCAAGAGGATTTGGAAATTGGGTATCCTGACAGTGAAGATCAAACTCATCCCAAAGGAACTCAACATCAGCAGGAAACAGTCTAACAATAACATTTCCCCTTTCCCCTTCTATCCCTTTTTTCTCTCCTATCTAGTGTTAGGGGATAAAATGAGTGGGAGAAAAAGCAGTAGAGTAGGGTGAAAGAAAGAACATACAAAGTAGCTAAAACCAAACTACAGACACACTGAGCAGAAATCTCCAAAAAGAGCACCAGCAGCTTAGACTGCAGGGGCTGGCTGAGGTAAGAGTGAACCTCTCAGACCATCTGTGCAATGGGGGAAAAGGCCATAAGGAATACTAAGGCTCTGTGGACAGAATGGATTCTGAGCTGGTGGATTAACAGGAAAAACTCACCTGAAAGGTCATCTCTCCTTGGCTCAGGTACACACAGTTTTCCCAATGCACTTTCTTTTCCGCTACCTCTGATGGCTGGTGGGCTACAAGGGGCATTAAAGCATTTAAGAACCATCATTAAAATAAGAATTGAAAAAAATTAAAGTTACACTTCTAAAGACAATAGAGGACTTTAAAGAGGATGTAAATAAATCCCTTAAGGAAATACAAAAAAAAAAAATTCATTCAAAGAGGTAGAAGCATTAAAAGAGGAAGCAAATAAATATAAAGAAATACACGAAAATACAATCAAACAGGTGAAGGATATGAATATAACTGTCCAAGACCTGAAAATGGAAATAGAAGCAATAAAGAAAATACAAACTGAGGCAATCCTAGAGATGGAAACGCTAGGAAAGAGAACAGAAATTAAAAATGTAAGTCTCACCAGCAGAATACAGGAGAAGAGAAAATCTAAAGCAGAGAAGACTGGACAGCAGAGATCGACAGAAAGAAAATGTAAAATCTAAATAGTTCACAGCACAGAACATCCAGAAACTGTGGGGCACTATGAGAAAACCAAGCCTGGGGATAGCAGGGATGAAAGGAAAAGATTCCCAGCTCAAAGGCCCAAAAAATATCTTCAAC
>NW_022196913.1:54707568-54709607 GCF_008632895.1 Mastomys coucha | reverse complement strand
CCCTAACCTAAAGAAAAATATGCCTATAAATGTACAAGAAGCCTACAGAACACCAAACAGGTTGGACCAGGAAACAAATCCTCTGACACATAACAATCAAATCGGTAAATAAAAATAAAAATTAAAAGCTGTAAATGAAAAAGACCACGCAACATATGAAGGTAGACCTATCAGAATTACACCTGACTTCTCAACAGAGACTCTAAACTCCAGAAGGGCCTAGAGAAATGTCTTGCAGACCCTAAGAGACCACAGATGCCAGCCCAGAATACTATACCCAGCAAAAATTGCAATAAGCAGAGAATGAAAAACCAAGATATACCACTTTAAAACCAAATTTAACCAAAAACCTTTCCAATTATCCAGCCCTTACAAAGGGCTGTGATCCAGTCTGTATGTTATAGATGTTGGAAACAGGGTGTTTCACTCTGTGCCAAAGAACAAGTTACTGAGCATCTCTGAAACTTGAGGACATCTCATGTGAGGTGGACATCAGTAGGCTGTGTTGGGATATGAAGATTATGGCACACAGCAGCTGCTTCTGACTATAACTGCTCCATGTGGCAGGATGAGAAATTTGAAAATGGACAGTGAGTGACAGCACATGGTATATAGGTACGTTTTTTTACCTGGTGCTTTACTCTCAGGTAAAAAGGGGGAAGGGGCATTAATACTTTCTTCTGGTCAGGGATGTAGCCAGGCCACAAGATACCTAGCCTCCTCAGAAACATCTTCATGAACCTCCTAGATGACTCACTTTGAGAGACTACCACCTAGTACTAGAGCCATAGATTTTCCACGTGTCTATAATGTGGTCCACCCTCACAGGCCCACGGTGCTCAATTCTCACAAACACAGGCTGTGGCTTCACTAATCTAGAAACAAAAGTCGAGCTTAGCAGTCGCCAATGCACACAAAATCATTCTGGTCCGATGAGCTAGCTACTCAGACAAAAGACATGAGTTGAAACAATGAAGTGGCTAGAGGAAGAAAAGGAGAAGCACCTCATACACAGGCATAGGCAGGAACTGTGTGAGTACCAACAGCACAGGCATAGGCAGGAACTGTGTGAGTACCAACAGCACAGGGAAAAGGCCAGATAGACACATGAGATTACATGAAATTCAAAAGCCCCTGCACAGCGAAACATGCTATCATGTGGGTCAGTGGTGGCACAGACTTTTCATCCCAGCATTCAGGAGGCAGAGGCAGGAGACTGTCTGAATTTGATGCCAATCTAGTCTACAGAGTGAATTCCAGAAAAGCCAGAGCTACACAGAGAACCATGTCTCAAAAGGAAAGGAAAGGAAGGAGAGGAGAGAAGAGGAGAGGAAAAGAGAGGGGAGGGGAGAAGAGGAGAGGGGAGGGAAGGAAAGGGAAATAAAAAGAAAAGATGATTCTATTACTAAAAGAAACAGCTTTCAACATTGGCTTATAATCTGAAATGTACAGAGAACTATAAATATTAAACAAACCAAACCATCCAATTAATACATAGACTAATGAACTGATTAGTTTTCTAAAGGAAACCCACAGAGGTCAATGAATATTGTACAAAGTGTTCAACATCCTTGTTCTTCAGAGAAATTCAACTTAAGACCACTTTAAGATTCCATCTGACTTAAACCACAACAGCTTGGATCAAGACAACAAATGAAAACAAGAAACTCTGCCATTTTCTCTCGGGTGAGATTCTGAGACTGGAGCAGCCAGCTGGGAGGCACAGGCCCCACGACTGCCAGGGGAGCCGCAGGGTGGCAGGGACAGGATCCTCTCAGCTTCCAAGTGACAGAGGAGGATCAGCGTCCTTCTCTGTCCCTTCCCTGCAAGTGGAGGGCCTACCTCTAGGGAACACCTTAAGCCAGAGACTCGCGAGAGCCGCCATTTTCTCTCTGATGAATTTCTAAGACCGGAGCAGCCAGCTTGGAGGAACAGGCCCCGCGAGTCGCAGGGGACTTGCAGGGGGGCAGAGACAGGACAAGCTCTAGCCAGAGACACTAAGAACATCTAACACCAAAAAGCAAAAGATGGCAAAAGGC
>NW_022196913.1:54677719-54701985 GCF_008632895.1 Mastomys coucha | reverse complement strand
GTTTCTTTGCTTTTTGAAGGGGAAACTGGGAATGGAGAAATTTACATGTAAATAAAGAAAATATCTAATAAAAAAAGGAAATTAATGAATCAAACAAGCAGTGGAAGGAAATGAATAAAATAATCTAACACCAGAACATGAAACTATAATCAATAAAGAACAAAACTAAGAAAAATCTGGAAATGAGAAACATTAGGAATACAAACATTAGAAATACAAATATACAGCAAGTTTTGTAAACAGATTATGAGAGGTGGGAGAGAGAACAGAATACCAAATGTTGAAAAACAAAATAGAAAATGTAGATACTCTGGTCTGAGACAATGTTAAATCTACAAAACAAAACAAAAACAAAAAAGAATCACACAAGACAATAAAATCAAGATCAAATCTAAGAATAACATGAGTAGAGGAAGGAGAAAAAATCCAGGTCAATGGCCCAGAAAATGTTCTCAAAAACTCAGAGAAGAAAATTTCCCTCATCTAAAGAGAGAGACTCATATCAAACTACAAGAAGCACACAAAATGCTAGATGAAGAAAAGGCTTATGACAACATCTAACTTGTCTTCATGATAAAAAGTCCTGGAGACATTTGGGATTCAATGGACATACCCCAACGTAATAAAGGCAACTTCCAGAATGTCCTTAGGCAACATCAAATGAAATGGATTAAAATCTCAAAGCAATTCCATTAGAATCAGGAACAAGACAGGGTTGTCCATCCTTTCTATACCTATTCAGTATATTACTTAAAGTATTAGCAAGATCAATAGAACAACTTAAGAAGATCAAGGGGATACAAATAGGAAAGGAAGAGTTCAAAGTATCTTAATTTTCAGATTATATGATAGTATACATAAGTGGCCCCAAAAATTCCACCAAGAAACTTGTACTACTGTTAAACACATTCATTGGAGTAGCTGGATAAAAGATTTCTTGTGTGTACTTTTAAAAACAAGATTACTCTTTTGCCCAGGTCAGGACTCTCAGCTTTGCTCCATGATTACACTCCTGCCAGCCCTTGCTCTGACTTAGCTCATCCAATTGCCAGCTGGTGCAATCCCAGGAGCTCAGCCAGAGCTCTGACCTCTCTTGGTTTGCCTCTGAGATCAGCTTCAACCCCAATCTGCCTGTTGCTCCCAGCTAGTGTTGCCAAGCCACCAACAACTGCCTGGTCTTCTCTCCCCTGCCCATCTTAGCTCAGTGGAATAGAAACACTAGAGTGCTTTATTATCTTAAAACTTTCCAGATAGCACAAATTCTGGGCAAAGAATCTCCTGCCCTAGCCTCATCAGCTAGCCTAAAAAAAAAAAAAAGAAAACAAGAAACTCTGTCAGAGATATGGAAAATGGACCCTCAGCAAATGCTAATGAGTACAGGAAACTGGAGCAGCAGGGTGGAAATCAGTAGAGATTCCAAAAAAACAGAACCACCTTAGACCCAGCTCTACCAATCACACTCATGACTACATCCTGCCAAGGAGATGTTACCCTTACATTCATGCTGATTGTGGCACTGCTCGCTATAGGAAGACAATTAGGTATAAAAATTCATTAATGAATTCTAATAAAATTTGCTACCTGACAAATGAACCTATAGAGGAAAGAAGCAAAGTCCTCCCGGCACAGGACATGTTAGTGAAAATGTGGAGAAAGAGAAACACTCCTCCATTGCTATGGGGACTGCAAACTGGTATAACCACTCTGGAAATCAATCTGGAGGGTCCTCAGAAAATTGGAAATAGATCTACCTTAATACTCAGCTATACCACTCTTGGACATATACCCAAAAGATACCCCAGCATGCCACAGGGGCACGTGCTCCCCTGTGTTCATAGCAGCCTTATTTGTGATAGTCAGAAGCTAAACATTCAAATTTTCATTGAAGGTTCATTCCATAATAATTATCCACATAGAATCTTATGACAAAGCACTGAATTTCACCTTTTCTTACTCTTCTATTGCTGAAGAAACTAAAATTACATTTTATGTAAATTGACAAAGCTAAATGATTATAATACAATTGGGATTTTCGTGTCTCACCTAAGATAAGCTATAATCTCGGAATGAAGAGATGTGGCTGTGCAGACAGAAGACATCCTAAGAGCAACAATCCCTAAGAAACAACACAAGTCCGACAGAGAAGCAAACTTTGTCAAAAACTAAGAACCCGAGGGACTCAAGCAGACATCTTCTAGGAGGCAGAGAAGACTGGGCTCAGGGAGGAGAAACAAAACATGGACAGAGATCTACAGCAGCAGGAACTGGAAGGAGGGAGTAGGAAAAGCCAAGAGGTGGAGGAGGGGCCGCGGCACCCTCCCTCCTGCCAGTAGCCTTTTGTGATGAGGAAGCCACAGCTATGTGACGTAGCCTGAGCCCTCGTGACAAGTCACATGCTATATACCACAGCTCAGTTGTCCTACAGCTGCACTGGGATTCAGAAGATGGAGAAAATTCTCCTTCCAGTGGAAAGCATAAATAACATGTGGGTGCACCCCAACTCCCTGTGCATGGCAATGGACATGAGCTTTGCCATTATGTGTGGAGCTGGGCTCTTTTTCCTTCTAATCCCATTCCTGAAGAAGTACCCAGTGTCACCACCACCTGAGAGCAAAAAGGACATCCCAAAGGTAAGGAGAGCCTTGGTTCACAGACAATGGATCAGTCTGTTATTCATGACTGTA
Source organism: Mastomys coucha (assembly GCF_008632895.1). NCBI lineage: Eukaryota > Metazoa > Chordata > Mammalia > Rodentia > Muridae > Mastomys > Mastomys coucha. Next base: position 54,699,301 of record NW_022196913.1, on the reverse strand, counting down.
ACTCTCACATTCCATAAAAAGACAGGTGTAGTGACAAATTTTAGCATTTTGCTTTGTAAAAAACAGAGATATAAGAATATATTTTTGTACTAGTCTAAAGGGTGGGATAGGTGACTGCTTCAGATTGTGCACAGCGGCTGACTATGAATTGCCTAGTGCTCTAGCTAGCATAGGTGTGATTCAGCCAGCAGCAGATAGTGTCTGCACTTGGGTGACATTGGGAATTGTGGATACTTTTCAGAGGGCATATAAATACTAGTGCCTTGGGAGGCATTGTGGGTTGTTGGATGTTTGTGGTTTGTTAAATAGTCAAGGCCAAAGAAGAAAGAAGAAATTGGATATCTTGATGGTGAATTCAAACTTGCCAAGAAACTCAACTCCAGTAATCAACAGAAAATAATCTAACAATAACTTCACTCCCTTTCCCTCTTTTTTCTTTCCTATGTAGTGTTAGGGGATAAGGTAAGTGGAAGAAAAAGGGGTGGAGAAGGGTGGAAGAAAGAACTGAAAAAAGTAGCTAATGTCTCGCTACAGACAGGTGAGGGGAAATCACTAAAAAGAGCACCAGCTGCTCAGCAGGGCAGAGGGGTGTGGCCTGAAGCTCTCAGACCTTTTGCACAGGGTAGCAGAGGTCACGAAGGACAAACTGCACTTGTGAGTTAGTGAGGACACAGGACAAACTGTGAGAAAGGTCATCTGTCCTTGGCTCAGGCACCTGCTTTTGTGTGTGCTGAGCTGGTGTGAAGCAAGCAATGAGACCAAGGGCCTCAGATCAGGGCTTGAGTCTCTGTTCTGAGGAAGCAGATGTCACCTGACAGACCAGAGACAGCTGCAGAGCTCAGCCTTGGGTAGGATCCTGTCTCAGGAACACTGACTTAGGACATCCCTGGTAAGCATGGCAAAGACAGCCCTTTCTGCTTTTTCCCAATAAGACCAAAAGGAACTGTATTTATGCACAGTGTGAATGAGTCAAGAATGGAAGAGGAAGAGCTCCCTGGGACAAGTGTATTTCATGTCATCCATGACCCCAGAGAACAGGCAGCTTGTCTAAAAGAGAGGAAGAAGGGACCACAGTTCATTTCTGTGGTTTCTAACTGGCAGGATGTGCAGAGCGGGCAGAGCAACACCAGGAAGAAAACTGCTACTGTAAAAAGTAGGCTTCTGCTCTCCTGTAGAGAGGAATTCCATTTGGCCTGCCCCTCAGTGAAGAGGGTCATGATGAGAGCCGTGCTCCCTCAGGACATGAGATGCAGGAAGGAAGAAGGGGCTGCTGGGAAAATGAGAATCAGGGAATCATTAGCTTTTGTGATAGAAAGAAACTGTAGTTGGCCTAGGCTGGATGCTGCTGATGGGCCTGTTGTTCAAGGCAGTGGAGTGATGCTGTGCCTGTGTATGGGAGACTCCCATGTCAACCTGACAGCAGGTAGCTTCAATCCTCCAAGCCGCATTTCTCTTTCAGATAACTAATCCTCACAGTGCTCCATGGGAAATGAGAAGGGTTAAGCAAGGAAAGTGTGAATGGAGAGAAGAGCTCCCTCCATTGCCCTTGCTCACTTTCAGAGTCCTGTGTCCCTAGACTCTGGTGGTTGGGCATTAGAGTCCTAGCTTGAATGGTGTTTACGAGAGGTGCCTCTCACATTCTCATGGAATGAATGGGGTTTTGTGTGTTTTCCATAACATGAGCTTTACTTTCAGACTATACAAACAGCAGAAAGAATGCACCACCTATGGACACCGAGTTGGCATCACCACTTATGGAAAGGTAAGAACTCAACTATTTGTGCAATCATTCAAACCACAAATCAGGATGGAAACTCTGGGGTTCTTCATAATGAACATACTATGTATGGTGGGATTGAAATATAGCCCTCTTAGACACTAAAAGATATGGGATATGGAGACAGTGGAGGGGCTGTGGACGCCATATTTACACAGACTGATGGGCCACTGGAACCTCTGGGGCTGATGCTTTTGCCCACTCTCTTCTGCAGTCCCACCAAGAATCCTCTTCTGGATTCCACAGCACAACCATTTTGGAATTCTAACAAGAAACTTGATCAGCTTCCCATCTCTCAGATGGTGTCTTACCTCAAGGTCTTAGAAGAACTTATACAGAAGAAACTTAACCAGATTTTCTGGGGCATATCCTCTGTGCTCCCTGAGTCACTTGTGAACGCTGCCTGGGTCTCCAGGAAACCTCTCTCTGCAGAAACCAAGACTCTACCCTTCAGTAGTTCATACAGCCCTTTCCCAGCTCTTCCCCTGGCTCTAGGACCTCCACGGCTTTCCCAAGCCCAGTCATTACCCCATCAACCTGTGACACCAAGCTTGATAGATGTGACAGAGACTCATCTACTGAACAGACACCCAAGCTCTATACCAAAAAAAAAAAAAAAAAAAAAAAACAACCTTCTCCATCCAAAGATAGGACCTGTGGAACAACATATTCTAACCCTGGGATGAAGGTACTGACATCCCTTCCAATTGAAAAACCAGCCCTGGCATAAGGGTCTGAAGTGGAAAGACACTATAGGCTCTAACGTCCCCAAACTGCAAGAAGCCATTAGACAGTCCACTGACAACTTGCCTTGGGGTGCCCTGCTCACTGAAGCAATCAGGCCAGCTTCCACCCTTCCTGACCACTGCCGGATGGTGCAGGATCATGAGATACAGAAGAAACACAGGGTGACTGAGGTAGGAGACCATCAAGGCCCCTGCTTCAGGGAACTGATGAACCCTGCAGGACCTTTCCCTGCAAATAGTCCTCAGCAGTCCAAGAATGGGCTTGGGCCTTCCCAGACTGTCCAGCCCTCTATCCTAGACTCCAAAGTCTATCATTCACCCCAGATGATGGAGTTTGAGCCCTCAAGGTTGTCCTTAAAGAAGAGGCCAGTTATCAAGCATGACTCCACCAAAGAGGGCCTCCTGCCTTGCACTTCAAGCAGCACCCCTGGGAAGAGGCTAGAGCCCAGGAAACCTGAACTGAGGACGGACCAGCTAGCCTATGTGAGCACTGCCCAGGATCTTTCCTTCCTTGACACAGAGACTCAAATGAAGCTAGAATCGAATATCACACAGCTTCCTGGAAAGGCAGAAAGAGAGCCTATCTGCAGTTAAGAGATTTCATCCAACCTGGGGTTCCAGCCTCATACCTTCCCCAGCCTGTGTATCCTTCATCAGCCACCTGTGTTTCTAAGGTTGAACACTGGTCCAAGGCTGCTGTGATCCCACAAAATTTGCATCAACGAGATCCAGGAGGGACAAAGTTAAAAACAGTATCAGCTACCAGGCTACAGAATACTCTGTCTACCCACTCATCTTCAGAAGTTCAGGAGACCCAAAGAGCCTCTTCACCTGCTGCCAGCTATGGGCACTCTACGCCTGATGGAGCCGCATGGCATAACACCCTGAATACTTGGGCCAATACTTACTGCCTCCTGGCAAGAACCCAGGAGAGTAGGACTATCCAAGGGACTGGAACAGGCAGCCTGCAACCACGAACTAGCTCAAGAATGGTTGCATAAATACCATGGAAGAGATTTGAGAATGTGGCCTCAGGATATCCCTGCTGGAGAAGCACAGTGGCTGATCCTGAAGTAAGAACTCCACCTCCAGTGGACAAACAGACCAACAGAATAGTGGCGAGAAAAGAGGCAACTCCTCCATGGAAAGAAACCCTTGGGCCCAGCAAGATTCCCTCTAGCCAAAACATCAAGAGCAATCTCAGAGCCTTTGAATCTGCAAGGGTCAATAAAAACCCAGGCCATTTACAAACGCATCAGCTGCACTTGAGAGGCCCACATCTAAAACCACAGCTGATTAGTGAGGCTGACTTCGCATCAGACAAGCAGCCACTAACATCCACTGCTAGGCTCCTTGCAAACCGTCAAAGCACTGTGCACCCTGCCATGGTCATCTGGCCTTCACAGGACTCACTACCCAGATACCAAAATAAATGCAAAGATCCCAAGACTTCAGAGGGCCCACTTGACATGCCCATGAGGAAAATTCACACCCAGGAGACTCAGCATAAGACTCTAGGAAGTAATCACAAAACATTTCACCCCAATGAAGAGAAGGGGGATTTAATGAGATCCAGGGCCAAAAGCCAGGGAGAAAGATTTGGGGGAGCGCAGTCCTCTCAGAGCTGTGATACCTCCACCCAGCCCAAGGACATAGTCATTCTTGAGTGTCAGCCTGATATACTAGGAAAAGAACAGAGTACTGTAGGAAACCTTCTGACAAGAATCAAAAGATATTTACAGTATTGTAACCTTGACACAGAATACAGTGGGCAGGGAGACTCTGTGAAGAATGAAAGCACCCCACCACCTCTACAGAGTCAGAGAAAAGGGAAGCTCATGTATACTATGGCAACTGAAGCTCAATCTCTCTTGAATGCTGTGGTCCAGATCCTAGTAGACACACTGGGCCTTAAAATAGAGAATCCATACAAGATACAGTGGTGTGAAGTGGAACAACTGTTATCCCAGCTAGGGGCCTCTTCCCACTCTTCTGAGAGGGTCTATGACCCAAAGACTAGCCAACCAAGAAGAAGAATGAGTTGTGATTACACTAGTCCAAAGGGACACAGCCATTCATTAATGTACAGGGGAACTGGAGACAAGCAAGTGTTGAGTGTTGATGCCCTGAGAGCCCATGATCAGGTATTCAGGGACAGGGAAAATGGAGACAAGCAGCAGCCAAGTCTTGCTGCCCAGAGAGCCTGTTACCCAGATCAAAATAGAATAAACACTGGCAAGGATCCCTGTCCACATAAAAGCCCAACGGACACAGGAACTCATTTAGGTACAAAGAAAATGGAGACAAACAGCAGCTGGGTGTTGACCATAAAGTCTCTGATCCACGTCAAAGTACAAAGAAAGGAAGGGGGTGGGGTCACCGTATGAGTCCCAAAAAGAACCATCCAGTCAAGTATAGGGAAAATGGAGGCCAGGAGCAGTCAGGCACTTATGCCCAGGGAGCCTCTGAAAGAAAGACCTTACCAAAATAGGTCAAAGGTAGTAGTAGCCTTTGCCCATAGTAGAAGCCTTCCAGAAGATGTCCCATCTGCCTAGCCATTGTTTCCCCAATGCCTCCTGGTAATAAACATTGGGTTTTTTCCCTGCAAAGAAACTTCTTGCTTACTGGAGCTCCTCCCCAGATGCTCATGACTCCTTCCCAGATAGGAGTTGGTTTCTAGTTCATGCTCCTGACTTTACACACAATGGTTTCTCTCTTACAGTGATGGAGCAGGGGAAGGTCAGCATTTGTTTTGCCTCAGCATAGTTTCTGGAAGACACAGGGCATGTGGGAAGGTCCGGTCACTTTGAGGTGTCATCCTCACACAGTACATCACTGTACAGTTACTATTAGTCTTTCTGTCATTACAGAGACAGTAGACGTCTAAGTGGTTTTCATAATGAGCCAACCATGAAAAGACCCCACCCAGGTTGGTGGCCCAATGTCTTCCCTCTTCTGTCCTATGTTGACATTTGTGTCACTGTCCAGATTGGTGCACAGAGACACCAGAAAGCCAAGAACCTTTACTCCTCCCAAACTGTTTCAGCCCCAGTTCAGAGGTGAGAGAATCTCTACCTGCATCTCCAGGACAGGCATAGAGAACATCTATCCCAGGAGCCCCTACTCACCTCTATGTAGGCTAAACCCCTATCACCTCTTACATTAGCCTGGGTGATGGGGTAGTGACTGTCCAGTCTGCCTTCGTCTCTGACTAGAACAGGGTCCTGAAGAGAACCTGCAGTGTGTGTTCATCGGTGGTTACTGAGGGCTGTGTCACACAGGCCTGCCCAGTGACACAGGAAGTGCCTGCAGAGAAACCAGAGACATCCCATTGAGTCTACTCAGTCCCCTCCCTGGAGATCTGGTCAGTCCCAGAAAACTTAGACCCTCAGTAGCCATGACCCCAAGTGCGTTTCTCTATTTTGGCTAAAGCTCTGGGTTGTTCTTCCTAGGTAATATGATTGCCTCTTTATTCTTCACAAAATTAAACATATAACTGCTGTTCACCTCTAGTGAAAGAATACATCCTGATTTTGTGCAGTTTTAAGTGACATCTACTCAAATATTTAAATAGCCTGGGTTTGTTTTTTTTTTTGTTAATTAATTTGTTTACATCTCAAATGCTGCTCCTCGAGGCAGGGTTTCTCTGTATGGCCCAGGCTCGCCTGGAACTCAGAAATCTGCCTGCCTCTGTCTTCCAAGTGCTGGGATTAAAGGCGTGGGCCACCACTGCCAGAGAAGGAGTGTGGAGTGCTATTGGTTTTAGCAGGTTCCAAGGTGGCTGTTTTTCATTTCCAGGGGCTTCAAAGAGAAGCATTTGTCTTGGAACACGTTTGGATCTTACAGTTAAGCAAAGGCAGAATAGGTGCCCTGGCCTTTTGGACTTGGCTCTCTTTAATGAGGTTCTTGTGATCCTGTTTGAACAGCAATTTCAACTTGTGCTCCAGGAAATTATGTATCACTTGGCATCTGGCTTGCCTGGGGAATCATCCCATCATATTACTGGGATCTCTTAAATAATAATAATAATAATAATAATAATAATATATATATATATATATATATATATATATATGTATGTATGTATGGCATCATTCCCACAAGCAAATTCTGGCATGGCCAGTAGCTGTGATAATCCCTAGAAACCTGTCAGCCCCTCAATTCATTCTGCTACAGCCTCCTATGGCCACTGCAGGCTTGCAAGGATAGTTTCAACTGGACTTACACACCAGCTCCCAACTATGGTGGAGACCAATGATCTTCAGGCAATGTGGGGCTGCTGAATCTATCCCTTTGCTGTTTCCTGTGGGAGGTATTAGGAGCAGGAGCAGCAACATGGGTAGGGTGTGCTACGGGGTTCCCTCCAGGATTCCAGGGCATAGGCTTGGAGGATTGTTGTGCTGGACTAGAAAGGGAGGGAGCTTTGGGGCATGAAAGGAACACTCAGAAGGAGCCGAGGTCAAAATATTTAAAACCTGTCGCCTTCACACGACTAGGTGTAGGGGTCTGGAATCCCAGCTCCATTCCTCCTGCTGTCCCAGCTGAGCAGTCGATTCCACCCCTGGCATGTGGATTAGCACTTGCATCCTGGGACATGGGCACAAAGGGCAGGGAGTCTATGAGACTTGAGAGGAACTCTTGGCCAAAAGGTGGGGGCATCCCCTGAAGTCAGAAGCCTGCTGGTTAGGTTCAGTTCTGCAGGCCACCTTCTCAGCAGGTGTCTGATTGGCAACCGCTAGCAGTAGCCTCCCAGGATAGAGTCTCCACCTGCAGAGGCATCTCAGGCATCCCTGAGTGCTACAAAATTGCAAAACTGCATGGGTGGCCATCTGGGTAGCTGGAACCTAGTAGGCCAGCTGTGCAGATAATAGAGAAGGCCACTAGACCCTAATAGGAGAGGAGAGGACAGAGCTAGGGTGATTTGACTTTTCAGATCTATAATATTAGTTAACACTCCCTTTATTCCATTTAAAGGGAGCTCTAACATGCTTCCTGGGCAAGGCAGGGTGGGGGTGGGGGAACAATCTCCCAAGAACTGCAGTTGGCAAGGGCAGGACCAGCTCTCTTGATCTCATTCCTTCAAAGCTGGCTTTGCCACAATGCCCAGGAGAGAAGTTGGGCAGCGCTGGACAACCCTCAGACATCAACATGGCCCCAGGTGGCAACCTAGACTAGGGATGTGTGCTTGCCCTTTGGTGGTAACAAAGGCCCACAGCTTCAGGGCTATGCACAGACATGGCTCTGGGTGGCAGCATGGGCCAGGACCTAACCATGGTCTGAGGTGACTTCACTGGCTCCTCACATCAGGCTGGGTGGGTTTTGCCCTGAGTTCACCACTCCCTTTACTCCATTTAACATAAAGGCCTTTTGTTAATCTGTTTATTTCCATTCTACTTCCTGGTGCCCTTTTTTTCTCAATTTGTACATTGTATTTTTACTCACCCAATTTGCTCATTTCATTATTGATCTTCACAGGAATGAACACTGTAAGCATATGTCTTAGTCAGGGTTTCTATTCCTGCACAAACATCATGACCAAGAAGCAAGTTGGGGAGGAAAGGGTTTATTCAGCTTACTTCCACATTGCTGTTGATCACCAGAGGAAGTCAGGACTGGAACTCAAGCAGGTCAGGAAGCAGGAGCTGATGCAGAAGCCATGGAGGGATGTTCCTTACTGGCTTGCTTCTCCTGGCTTGCTCAGCCTGCTCTCTTATAGAACCCAAGACTTCCAGCCCAGGGATGGCACCACCCACAAGGGGCCCTATCCCCTTGATCACTAACTGAGAAAATGCCCACAGCTGGACCTCATGGAGGCATTTCCTCACCTGAAGCTCCTTTCTCTGTGATAACTCCAGCCTGTGTCAAGTTGACACACAAAACCAGCCAGTACAGCATACATTTTTCCAACCTAATTTAATAAGGGTTCAACCTCTCCTCTAGCCCACCACCCACCAGAGGTAGTGTGAAAAAAAGTTATTAGGACATGGAGGAAGTAGACCTGTTTCAGGATATCAGCAGACCCATAGCAAACACTAAATAGGAATCAGGAGCTGCAGTTCAATCCTGAAGAAACTGTAGGGCCCAAGGCAAGGCAGTAGAAGTGGTAAGAAATTGCAGGAACCTCAAGAGAAGGTGAATTTCTCTCCGTTTGTGGATGTCACAAGCGAAGCTGAACAACACAATATAAGGTGAACCAATGCACGAGGCAGATGCCAGCCTTGGGGACAGACAGAAAGCACCATACCCAAGCCAAGACCAACACTTCCTTTAACTGATAACTAGCGTTTCTCTGGTGCAGATGGCTCCTGCCCTTGAAGGAAGCAGGGGCCAACACCCTTGAAATGGTAAAAAGTCCACTCTTGGACTATGGGAGAGGGGCAATTAAGTGTTCCCAGACAGCTGTGACCAGGTTGTAAAAATACACTAGCTTCTGATAGCGCACTAAGTTACTTTTCCCAGGTCAGGAAGGTCCCTTTCCAGCTGCGTGGTTCTGCCTCACTGTCTGAACAAACCTTACCAGCCTTGAAGGATGGCACTCCCCATCATCTCCCCAGTCAAATTAACCCCAAAATTCAAGGATCCCAGCTTATGCTTGTGTACATACATATATACTCCAATCCCCTGGATGTGAGCATTGTATTTCTAACCTGAGGAGTGAGTCTGAGTCAGACTCGGGTAATAAAGACTCTTTGTACTTGCATCAGACTCAATTCCTGGCATTCTTCTGAGGTTTCCGAGTACTGAGCATAACACTTGAGCTCCCACTGTCTGTGGATATATATATATGTATATATATATATATATGTATATATATATATATATATTATTTATATATATATATGATATATAATATATGTATATTCATTACGAGTCCTTTCATGAGTCTGCTAGAGCAAAACATCCTTTCACCTGTGTGCTTCAGCAAAACATCATCTGACATAACTGACTTTCCAAAGATACCAGAAGTTTCTACTTCAGAACACTAATAACCACATGACAAAGTCAAAACTGGGCTCTTTGAATATTTCCTCTGCCAACTCCATTAATGCAAGATACTTCAATTTAGCCTCAGGCAAGGCAATTGAAAAATTGCATGTGCAAGGGAAGCTCCATAAGACAGAGGGTAAACAACTCAAAAGAGCTTCTGGAAGTCCCTAAAACTGACCAGATTCACTGGGCCCCTCCATCCCAAGAGTAAATAAAGACTGCTGAGAGTCACTCAAAAAAGCCAAGGTGTCTGAAAAGAAGCAGAAACCCACAGAGCTGCCTGAAGGAGGCCAAGGCCAACTGAGCTCCTTGGAATGGACTCTCCAACCTGTTGAGCTATCTGCAGGTTGTACAGTGCGCTCCAGGTTCCCAGCTTTTGTGAGCTGTCACCTGTCAGAAGACATCTAGAAAAGGCTATGGCAAGCCAGTGAGTTTATTGGAGATGGCCCACCATTTTGCATGGCTGCAATGGGTGTACTCTGGAGAGGTAAAGACAGAGACTTCATCCTAGGATTGTTTCTCACTGCTGATATGCCTTTCCTGCCACTATTACATAGCTTAATGATGCCTGAGAATCATCCCACCCTATTGGGCAAATTTCCTGCAGATCAACATGAAGATGAACTTTTATAAATTAATGCTGTTTAGATGAATTAATGACTTTATAAAATTCCTGATTTGATTCAAATAATTTTAGGAAAAGTTTAAGGTGATGGTTTTAGTTGTTTTTCCAGGAAGATGTAATAACGTTAGTATCAAGAACAGAATATGCCTCCTCCTCATAGAATAGTAAGTAAAGGCTACATAATAAAGAATACAATGAGCTTTCATAAATTGCACTAAGAAGAGAAACAGGCTTGGGACAAATTTGTGATTAAGGTAAAACACTCATTCTAAGTCAGGTCCAAGGATAAAGCGGCAGGTGTGCACCATGATAAAGCAAGGCCATGGGAAACTGCTGCTTTCAACTTATAATGAGCTTATAAAATGAAACGCTGCTTTGAACTTAATAGAGGCATCCTTCTGTAACTCCCTTTTGTGTAACATCTTATCTCTGAAGTGATTTTATAAAGAACTTTTGTCTAAGAAGGTATAAATTGCCAAATTTTCAGGCTCTGCTCCTTCCACCAAATGTATATATGTATGTATGTCTATGTACTTACATGTGTTTAGGTATATGTATATGTATGTACACTGTGGAATTCATGAAGCAGGTGATCAGGCCAGGCCAAAGTGTCAGTGTGTGAGTGTGTATGTGTGTGGTGTGTGATTTTCTCCCTTTCTTTCTTTTCCCTCTGGCTCACAAAGAGTTAACAAACTCTCTTGCCTTGCCAATGAGAGACCCTTGAGCCAGAGAGAAAAGAGCTTAGATAAATAAGCTATTTTTTCTTTTATTAAATTTTAAAGATTTATATGAGTACATAATTGCTATATTCAGACACACCAAAAGGGGGCATCATATCCCATTATAGATGGTTGTGAGCCACCATATGGTTGCTGGGAATTGAACTCAGGACCTCTGGAAGCAGTCAAGTGCTCTTAACTGCTGAGCCACCTCTCTAGCCCAGATTTTTTTTTTAATATTTATTTATTTATTTATTTATTTATTTATTTATTTATTTATTTTATATATATGAGTACACTACTGTTCTCTTCAGACACACCAGAAGAGGGTATCAGATCCCATTACAGTTGGTTGTGAGCCACTATGTGGTTGCTGGGAATTGAACCCAGGACCTCTGGAAGAGGAGTCGGTGCTCTTAATCGCTGAGCCATCTCACCAGCCCCCAATTTTTTTTTCTTAATCCTCTGGTAATTCCCAGCAGGAATGAGATTGCCAGAAGCCAGCAGCTTTTGACCACAGAATAGCAGAGTTAAAGCAGAAATTGCCAAAAGTAAGCAGCTTTTAGGCACACCTGCCAACTCCATACTCCCCTTTCCCATTGCCTGCCTCAGTACCTGGACTCCCTGACTGGCCCCCGGCAGTCATCTATACTGGGGTGGGCTTTGGTGATACAGTTAGCTGCCTTTGAGTCATTTCTGTTCCTGTAAGTAGCCCATATCTCTGTCAGTAACACCAATAAAACTCACTGGTTGACCAAGTTGGACTTTGGTTGTATCCATACTTTGGTCAAATCCATATTTGGGTCTGTCAGAGGATCCCTATCTGGGATAAGTAGACGTGTATGTTGTGTCTTCCCAGGAAATGTCTTGTCACCTAACTGTGTGGGGGACCATGGCAGGTGCTACTGAGGACTCAATACTGACTGAGCACTGTATGTGTGGTAGAGTGGGTAGGGTACAGAAACTCAAGATACCTGTGAGTATATGTGTAGGTGTAGGTGGGTGTCCAGCAGGGCCTGATTGCTAGAAGTAACTGAGGAGTTACAGGAGGTACCCACTAGGGCCTCAACCTAGTAGTACATGACATTGAGGAGGGTTGGTCCAGGAGGACAAGATCCCTTGTCTTGCATGTTCGACAGAGGTAAGGAGAGTGATTAAGTATAGCCTGATACATAGCAATGGGGGAGGGACTGGCACCCAGGGCCAAGGGATCCATCAGTGCCTCGTTCACATTCACCCCCGGCTTCTATCCCATGTTAAGTACTATATGTAAGATCTTGCTAGGCACTCCAACCCTGCTACCATCCAATGTACACTGCTATTTATGAGACCCTGCTGGACAACCCTCTGGCACTGGCATATATACATACATACACACACACACACACACACACATTCGAGATACTGTTTCTTTCTACCCTATCTGCAACACTGCCCACATACACATCTGGGAAACAGACCTTGATAGATAGCATCCCCCTACCTTGATTACATTCATTGCTAGGGATCAAGCTCTGTAGCCCACCACCCTGCCTTGCCCCTTATACATTGCTAGTAATGATGGACTCCCTCTCACCTGCCCTGTCACTGGCACCACACATGCACTGCTGGATGCCAGACCTTGTTGCAGTCTACCCCACTGTGCCTTCACATACACTGTAGGGCAGAAACGGATTGTTCAGCAAGGTCTGGAAAGTAACTGCATTTTAGGTGGCAATGAGGTGGTGCATAGGTGCACTGGGGGGCATGACAGGAAATGTTCAACATGACCTGATACATAGAGACATTTAGGGCAATGTCCAATAGGACCTGAGTCAGACAAGAGGATATATGGGGCTGGAGGAGGGTGTCCAGCAGGCTTAATACCTAGCAGAACATTCGGGGAAGATGGCAGAAGAAATGTCAAGTAGAGCCTTTAACTAGCAGTGCTATTGGGAAGCTTCAGCAAAAGGAAGACAGCCAGGCACTGGTGGTGCACACCTTTAATCCCAGCACTTGGGAGGCAGAGGCAGGAGGATTTCTGAGTTCCAGGCCAGCCTGGTCTACAGAGTGACAGCCAAGGCTACAGGACAGCCCAGGCTACACAGAGAAACCCTGTCTCGAAAAAACAAAAAAACAAAAACAAAAAGCAAAAGGAAGACATGCCCCAGAGGTCATGTTTCCTGAGAGGATCAGGTGTTGAGGGACAGCAGACTTTGACACCTAGTGTATGTGGGGTTGTTGTGGGTAAGAGGGGAGACATGTCTCAGAAAAAAAAAAATGACACCAAACAGTGTATGTGAGATAAAAGTGGATGAGTCCCTTAGGGCCTGACACCCAGCAGTGGGTGTTGGGATTTTGTGGGGTATCCTGCAAGGCCTGGTGCCCAGTAGTGTTCATGGGGCAGTGGCAGGGTGTGTTCATATCCAGCAGTGTATGTGGAGTGGGGATGATGTGGCAGCTCTAGGCTTTCTACTTTCCAAGAATGGCTTCTCCTATGACTTTAACATCTTCAATGTGAAATATTCTAGTCATTTAGGTGGGTCTGCTGCTGTGCTCCATGGTCACTTCCATGTGTCAGGCCTCTTGTCCCTTCCTTCACCTTAGCACCTGCCGTATCACTGAGGCTCTTGGAAAGTACTGGAAGCACAAGTGCACAGTCTTGAGGAATCACTTCCAACTCCTGCCATCTCTTCTTGGGCTAAGTATAGCTGCTTGCTCCATGTGATCAGATTATCATTCTGCTAAGTCTACAGATGAAATTCAAAAGATCTGTCACCTGAACAACTGTGCTGTCAAAGAAGAATCCATATCCCTTTAGATTTCTCTCAGACATGCATTAAATTGTAATAAATGCAAATTATGTTGGGTTTCTACTTCAAGACTATAGTATTTATTTGATTGTAAATTCAATCTATGTGATACCAGTGAGAGTACCTGGAGGCCCCAAGTTTCCATCTTCACATTAGCATTTGTACCCTGGAACTGGGGGTCCATGGTCACTGTCCTCAGAAGATCCAGTCCAGCAGCGAGGCACAGACATGCACTCACTTCTCAAGGCTCCATGGAAATACTTTCTTAATCGATTCAGGCAGGTTTTCTGGTCTGTGAGGTCAGACAGGTGTGGGTGACCTGCAATGTGAAATATACACAGGGTCAAATCGGGCACTGGGAAGCCTACCCAAGGAGAGACCCACCTGCAGACCCCACATTTTTTAGGAGAATTAGAAGAGGCTCTGGTCTTTAGTCGGATGCTGGGAGAGAGACCACATCACCCAGGACATTTCAGCCAGAGCCTATGAGCTGCTCAGGTCTTCAGGAAGACCTTGCTGGTCTCCCCAGTAAAAGGGAAGATGGGAGGAGCTCTCTACCATTACTGGCAATAGTGGAGAACACAGGGCTCAGGTCAGGAAACTCCTGGCTACATGATACGTTATAAGAATTGACCAAGTACCTACAAAAGGAAAGGAATTCAAGACAAAATGGAGAAGAGAACAGAAAGTCCCACATTCTCCAGGCCTCTTGAGAGAACAGCAAGTTTGTTACACATGACATTGAGGTTAAAGGGGACTACAATGCCTGCATAGGTTTCCCTTGTGTTTTCTTTAATATGGAACTGCTGCTGTTCTGGCTTTAATACACCAGCAAGGCCAGCTCAGAGCCCTCTGTCTAAAACAGTGAACTCACCTGCCTGGAACTGCCGCTGTTCTGGCATCCGCTTTGTGAACAGATGAACAGAAACAGTGTCAGATTCACGGCACCTAAAGTTGAGCACTCTGCTCTCTGATTGCTCACCTCACACTTGTGCAGCTGGGCAGGTTGTGTTGCCCTGAAAACAATCTTCCACAACGGAGCACATGGAACAGCTGCAGAATCGAGGAGAGAAAGGAAGGTGCCTCAGAGCTGCCACACTGGGCTGGGGCCACAAGGTGTGGCTCACAGGTCAAGCTGCCCTGACCAAACATCCTTTATCCTGAAGAGTAAGCTACCTAGCATCCCTGAGACTTGCTGTCCTCCCCCCCTGTGAGGTGAGCATGACTCCAATACCCCACGTGCTCCCTCAAACAGTGGGTGCTGGGATTGTGGGCTCACTCCTCATCCTCTCTCAGGTGGCAAAGGTAGAAGCACTCTGGAGAGCAGCAGTGATGGACAAGAACCATGCCACAGGAAGGCATTAAGCCTCCTGGGTAGTGCCTTTTCTGCATCCCTTAGACACGCCTTCGTGGAAGACTACTAGCTGGTGTGAGAGCTTCCTGGGAACCTGACACGTGACTGGGAGTCAGAACACATGCCTCTTCCTTGCCTCGTCCCTGGCATCATGAATACACAGTAGGCCTGCCTCAGTAATTACCTGCTGACCTAAACCTGCTCTGGCCCCATGAGCAAGCTGTTTAGTATCTCTGACCTGTTTCCTGTGCTAGGCTGTGAGGCTCACCTGTGTTCATGAAATCCAAAGAAGATGGAGTTGATGGCCACTGGTGACATGACATTTGTCTCCATTTTAGGATCAGGCCTGATTTCAAAAAGAAAGCCACCAGTCCCAGAGACTAGGCAGTAAGTCACCAGCTCCAGGAACAGCCTGGAGATAACCACAAGAATGGAGAAATATCTAAGCATGGGCCATCTGTACTGGGCAGCCCTATCTCATCCTACCGCAAAACATTCATGACACAGGAATGCAGACCACCGACCACCTGGCATAAGCCAATCAGGAGTTGACCCCACCAATGAAATTTTGATTATTTAACCTGCTCTCTAAATATAGAAGAACTAACATAGTACCCAATCAAAGTTAAACTAATGTCACTGTTTGTCCTCCTAGAGAGTTTCTCTGGTTCCCTATAAGATGGCCTGCACGCCTTTGTCTAGGGTTGTCATTTGAAAGAATGGTTGGCCCACGCATGCGAGTTGCTTCTGCAGAATAAATGTTCTTTGTCTTTGCATACTATCGTCTGTGGTCTTCCTTCAGCAACTTTTGGATCCTATTGGTGCAGAATGGCTGTCATGTCCATATAGGTATCAGGGAGAGGTTGTTTACCCTTGTCAGCACAATGTTCTGGGGACAGGATCAGAGAGGAGATATGCTACCTGCCCGAGTGGCCCCAGGGTCCCTCCAAACCTACACCACTGCCTTCTCTCAGTAGCATTTGCTGCTCTCTGTAAGAAAGGGGCGGTGCTTGAGATGGAGGTAGCCTGGCCTCAGTAGCTTCCCTGCTCTGCACTCCAGCCAGTGACAAGGTTAGAGCAGCCCCCTGAAACCTGCCTTCTCCCAGAGGCCGGTTCTTAATGGACCTAATGACTCTGAATGGTCCACACATTTCCCTGCATTCAGCCTCCTGTGGGCTGCTGTTCTTCATTACTGGGAGAAGTGCTCCACTAGGAAGATGCCCACTACACTATACAGGCAACTCACACAAAAAGAACACAGCTGACGTGGCTGGCTGAAACTCCCAGCCCAGTGGTGATCAAAGTTTCCATCTAGGCCTGGCCTCAAAGGTGAGCACTGGATATAACTGAGTTCAGTATCTACCAGCAATGCCATAAGAGACCACTTTGCCACAGACCTGGCAAGACGCAAAGTAGGATGCCAACTCAGCAGTTGATGAACATTTTTTTTCCGTTCCAGACAAAAGACAGACTTGGCTGTGACATTTTTTTTTTTTTTTTTTAAAGTCCTCACACAAAAGGTCCCTTCCTTTCCTGATTTGTTAGGCCAGCATGCAGTAGGGTTGGGTCTCCTAGCTTGGGAGGAAATTGGCGACATGGGGCATGTAGCAAAAGCCATAGCAATCAGAGGTGCAGCTGTCCTTGGAGACATTGTGCAGATCAGGATTCCCAAGCTTAGCTCTGCTCCAACTCCTGGGGTACACGAACTCCGTGGGGCTAAAACCACAACCATCTTGTCTCCCCACTCACCCCATCAGGGCCATCTATCAACCTAGGATCACGGGTTCCTCTTCCCCCATGTGAAAAACTATCTCTTGGGGTCCGGAAACCTGAAAGGGAAAGACAGATCTGTAGAGAAGTAGATGCGTGTCTCAGCAAACGTCTTCTCATCACCTCCCCTACCCCAGCTTTGGTCATCCTTTTGACTCACACTTTTGCTCTGAGCAGGATACTGTGGAAGTTTAGCCCCAGGCCTTATTTCTTCATCACTGAGATATCCTGTGGAGAAACCTACAGCTGTTTGCTTACCTCCTCCACTTCAGGACAGAGGCCTCTATGACGGGCATGCAGTCAGACCGACACCTGAACTTTCTACATAGCTCCTGGTGCAGTTGTCTCACTCTCCATCAAGCTGATCCCCGTGCCATGCATTCACAGAGCCTCAACACTTAAAAGCAGACAGGCTCACAAAGACTCTCTCAATGACTTTGAAGAACACACTGCTGTGCCACAGCTCTCCCGCTGAGTCCACCCTTCTGAGCATGTGACCTCTTTGGCCAACCCCTTCCTGCTGCCTCTGCAGCCTCTCATCCTCTGTTGGAAGTCTCTAGCTAACCCCTTTCAGCATACACAAGTAGGTGATGCTTTGGGGTTGTCCCTTCAGAACTCATGGAGGTGTTAACTTTGAATGCCCCACAAATAGGATGGTTACCAAGCGACAAATTGTAAATGGCATTAGAAATGCATAAATAATAAATGCCTCAGTCCAGCTTTGTCACCCCGCATACCTCGTTTTGTGTGGCTCTGTTCCCTTCCCCCTCCACTGGAGTCACTTTCTTCTGGAAAACCTGGCTTGTTTGTTGGGCTGGCAGGCAACAGCACAGCCTCCGCACACGGTTCCCCATCCTCCTCTTAATCCTCTTCCAGCCTTGGTGTAGACTGTG
This sequence comes from Mastomys coucha, assembly GCF_008632895.1. Classification (NCBI taxonomy): domain Eukaryota; kingdom Metazoa; phylum Chordata; class Mammalia; order Rodentia; family Muridae; genus Mastomys; species Mastomys coucha. The sequence continues at coordinate 54,681,638 of NW_022196913.1, read as the reverse complement.
CGAAGAGGCTGTCTTTGCACTCTGCGCTTGGGCACCTGAGAATTTTTCTCCAGCTGTTTCGCGATGGGACCCATGCCTGTTATTCTCATGTGTGCCACTGGCGGCCCCACTCTGCGGTGCTTCCCCAGAGTCCTTTTCAAATGGCATGTTCTGGGTGCGTGGGCTATTCTCCATGGTGACCACAATCTGGGGTGCTCTATAGGACAAATATTTTTCAGAAAAAATATCCTCGGAGGATGTGTTACCTAAGGACACACCTTTGGAGGTCATGCTGGCCTCCCAAAAGCTGCTGTTCATGAGCTGAGCAGTCACAGGAGCATGCTGGGAATCTGCGTCAGGAAAGAGAGGTATCTGCTGGCAGCTCTGGATGTCAGGCATGCTGGGACTTTTGTAGCCCTTCTTTCTTGAAAGCTTGGCATTGTCAGATACATGTTCTCTTGTTAGGGTGAAGAGGTGAAGAGCAGACTCACTCCCTGTCCTCTTTAGGGGAAGATGGAAGGTGGGCAGGCCTACGGGTGTCATGGCAACATGCTGCACAGGCTTCATTTGGTGCTTAGTGCTGTCCCCCCAGGGTGACTGATGTTTTAAAATCAGGTAAGTTGCCATGATGTTATTGAATTTTTTTTCACGTAAAGAGTTTCTGATGTCCTTGGCATTGTAACCCATGGCCCACATAGCCACCACAATGCTGGGAGCTGGGTTGCTGGAGCATGCCTCCAAGGAAGATGCCAGTTTGGAAAGGTCTTCACTGCCCCTGAGCCACTGGTGCTGCATAATGTCACAGGTCTTGGGCCTCTGGTCTGGGTCCACAGTGAGCAACTGCATGATGAGGTTTGCAATGGTTGGTGAGAGCGTAGGTGGGATGGAGTACTTGGGGTTCAGCATCTTCTCCTTCATCTGGGAATAGGTCTTTGCCTCAAATGGGAAGCGCCCTGTCACCATCGTGTACAAAACCACCCCCATGCTCCAGATGTCATTTGCCTGAGCATCGTATTCCACATCAGTGAAAATCTCCGGAGCACAATACTCAAGGGTGCCGCAGAATCCCTTGAACCTCTGCCCAGATGTGACTTTGATGGCCAGGCCAAAGTCACACAGCTTGACACTCCCTTTGCCATCCAGCAAGATGTTGTCCGGTTTGATGTCCCTGTGTGCGATGCTGTTCTCGTGGCAATAGTTGACGGCACACACCATCTGTGTGAAGATGCGGTGGGTCTCTTCTTCCTGCAGACAGCCCACCTTCTCAATGTGGCTCACCAGATCTCCCCCAGCAGCATGCTCCATCACCATGTACGTGTGCTCTCTGGTTTCAATGATATGGAACAGCTTGATAATATTTGGATGGTCCAGTGACTTAATGATGTCTATTTCAGTCATGATAACAGAGTCATTCTTCTCACCCCTTTCCAGGACCTTGACAGCAACCCAAACCCCGGTGTGGAGGTGGCAGGCCAGCTTCACCTCAGCAAAGCTGCCTTTGCCCAGGGTCCTGAGGACCATGTAATGATCGGTGAGGGTCACCTCTTCAGAGGGGCTGGTCTCCAGCTCCAGCTGCATCGTCACCTTCCCTTGCCTGTAACTTGCTTGGAGATTTTGCTGACACTGACAAAAGCAGATTATTTAAAATTAAAAACAGGTCTAGGAGGAAAGTATATAACTACAAATTTCTATATCTCAAAATCAGAGACACATCAAACAACCACATGATACACTCCAAGGTCACAAACCCCAAAACAGTAGGTAACAAGGTATGATAAAGACCAAAGCTGGAATCAATGATCTGGAAACCAAAAGAGTAACTTGAAGGATTAAATAAGCCAAGTCAGTCATTTGAAATGATAACTAAAACTGATAAAGCCATTGCCCAAACTATCAGAGGGAAGACACACATTAATAAAAGTAGACACTAAAGAAGGCAAGATGGTAGCACATATGATAAAACCTAAAGAATCATCAAGAAATGTTTTGTAGGGCTGGAGAGATGGCTCAGTGGTTAAGAGCACTGACTGTTCTTCTGAAGGTCCTGAGTTCAAATCCCAGCAACCACATGGTGGCTCACAACCATCTATAATGGGATCTGATGCCCTCTTCTGGTGTGTCTGAAGACAACTAATGTTCTTACATATAATAAATAAATCTTAAAAAAAAAAGAAATGTTTTGTAAACCTATACTCCATTAAATTGTAAAGCTAGAAGACACCTTTCTAAACACATACAACCTGCCAAAAATGAACAAAAGCATACAAAATACCTAGATAGATAAATAACAAGCAATGTGGTTGAAGAAATTACAACAACTTAAAAAAAAAACAAAACAAACAAACAAACAAAAAACCAGTGGTGGTGCACGCCTTTAATCCCAGCACTTGGGAGGCAGAGACAGGCGGATTTCTGAGTTCAAGGCCAGCCTGGTCTACAGAGTGAGTTCCAGGACAGCCAAGGCTATACAGAGAAACCCTGTCGGGCGATTGCGGGGGAGGGGGGGGGAGGAACAAAAACCCAGGGTCAGATATAGTCACGGCTGAATTCTATTAGATCTTTAAAGAAGATCCAGTGTTCTTCAAACTATTCCATAAAATAGAAGGTAAGGGATACTTCCCAACACCCTTGTGCAAAAATTAGACACAATAAATAGAAAAAAATTACAAGTCAATTTCCTTAAACATAGATGTGAAAATCCTTAATGACAATACTTAATACTCACACCAAATTCAACAACCCATGAAATGGGTTCATCCAAGAATGTTAGGATGGTTCAACATGTACAAATTGATAATGAATACAACATGCGTAAGAACCCAGGTCAAAAAACACATATTCAGTCATAAGAACCAAGTATCATTCTCAGGAAAATAGGTGGGACTGGAGATGGCTGCGTAACATGTGGCAAGCCAGTCTCACAAAGACAAATAAATACCACTGGTGTTCTCTCATATGCAGCAGCTGGGGATCTGGAGGAGTCTGAACATAAATGTGGAACCACTGGGGATGTGGAAGAGGACAGTGGTCTGGATACCTGAGAAGGCCCACCAAGTACTGTGCAAGGGTTTGGGGTCCATGAGCCACTGCGGACAGTCTACAGTGTGCTGCTGCACTTAAGCTCGGATAGGTCAAAATGCAGAAGAAACATGAGTCGGTGACGTAACACCTGACTCAAAGTGGTTTACACAGCAAACAAGACAAGATAAGGGAATCCATGGAGAGCGAGCAGTCTAATGGCAGAGAGCAGCAGACAACATGGTACCTAGGTGCTGGATGAGTAAACCAGGCAGCGTCTCTCCTGACTTTGCACTCAGTGCGCACGCAACTCTGCCACAAGCGTCTCTGGAGAGAAAGCTCCGCCTTCAACACAAGGTAGCCACCAACTGCCTCAGTAACCCTCGCTTACGTCCAACTGTGTCGCCTGAGAAGTCCGATTTGTCACATGCTTAGAACTTAGCCAATCAGACTTGTCGGGTTGAATGGGCTCTCCTCATTGGCCAGGTTGAAGTCATGTGACCTGTGCCTAGTAGGTACTGAAACACATCTGCTCTGTCTAGGCTAGAGAGCCTGTGAATATTGAGGATTGAGTCTACTGCGGCCTGCCCCACCCTACTACTGCCTTCTGGCCACAGGAAAGCTCATGGCAGCGTTTCTTCCCTTCCCGACCCCATTTCACTTATAAGAAATAGCCTGATTTCCTGAAGGCCATTGAAGTTTGGGTTTGCCCCCAGCCCCTAGCTCTTCCCCTTGAGGGACTTGAGTGTCAAAAAACTGTCGGATTGCTGGGTCAACTGTGGACTTGTTAGCTGTTGGGTCCTAGGGATCAAAAGGACTTATGTACAAGGAAAAGTGCTTACCCTTTAAGGAGCCAGAGTGTTCACTGTCTCCGAGAGCCCCTTTCTCTTTCTTCTTCTTTTTTTTTTTTTTTTTTTTTTTT
>NW_022196913.1:54666547-54677446 GCF_008632895.1 Mastomys coucha | reverse complement strand
TCAGAAATCCGCCTGCCTCTGCCTCCCAAGTGCTGGGATTAAAGGCGTGAGCCACCACCGCCCGGCCCCTTTCTCTTTCTTAATGCATACGCACAATCTATGTTAAAACTGTTTCTTAGTTCCCAGCACGTGGGAGGCAGAGGCAGGCGAGTTTCTGAGTTCGAGGCTAGCCTGGTCTACAGAGTGAGTTCCAGGACAGCCAGGGCTATAAGAGAAACCCTGTCTTGAAAAAAACAAACAAACAAAAAAGTTATGGCCTACATTACCTTATTTTGGCACACAATATCCTAAAAAATGAAAGTCATTTTGCAAGGAGTATGTGATTTGTCACTATTATTTTGAAATTTTTCTCAGACTTGCAATCTTTCTCCAAATTACTCCCTTCCTTGTATCTACTGTTCATTTTGAAAATACTGTTAATAGAACAAGTTCTGAAATTATTTGTTGCATGTTCTAAATTTCCTCAATATTACTTCCAGTCCTTCATGGGGCCTGAGAGGTAGGTGAGCATTCTACATCTGGATCCACAAGCAGCAGGCAGAGAGACACTGGGCCTGGCTTGAGCATCTGAAACCTCAAAGTCCACCCCCAGTGACACCTTTCCAACAAGGCCACACCTTCAATTTTAGGGTTTTTCTTTTGTTTTCTTAATTAGTTTTGTCTAAATGTTATTTTATGTGTTGGTTTCAATAGGAATGCACCTTACCGGGAGGTGGTGGCACACACCTTTAATCCCAGCACTTGGGAGGCAGAGACAGGGGGATTTCTGAGTTTGAGGCCAGCCTGATCTACAGAATGAGTTCCAGGACAGCCAGAGCTACACAGAGAAACCCTGTCTCAGAAAAAACAAAAATAAAAAAAAAAAGGAATGCCTCTTCCCCCAGCCCCATAGGTTCACAGATACGAATACTTGGCCATTGGCACTATTAGGAGGTATATCCTTACTGGAGTGGCCATTGGCACTATTAGGAGGTATATCCTTACTGGAGTGGCCATTGGCACTATTAGGAGGTATATCCTTACTGGAGTAGGTGTGGCTTTGTTGGTGGCAGTGTTACTTGGGGTTTCAAATGCTCGAGCCAGACCCAGTGTCTGCCTCTCTCTGCCTGCAGCCTGTGGATCCAGATCTAGAACTCTCGCCTACCTCTCAGGCCCCATGTCTGCCTGCATGCTGCCATGCTTCCCACCATGATGATAATAGACTAAACCTCTGAACTGTATGCCAGCCCCAACTAAACGTTAAATGGTTTTCTTGGTGGTCATAGTGTTTCTTCACAGCAATAGAACATCGATTAGACACATAGTGTCTAGACTTGCTTCCTAGAAACAAAGTCACATACTCTTGGCTTGGCTTGGATTATAGCAATCCTCCTGATTCATTCTCCCTCCACAGTTCTTGGCTTACAGGCATGCTTTTCCACTACCAGCCTTGATAAAAGATTTTAGTGTTGCCTTTTTTTATTGTGTAATCTTTGCCTCCTCCCAGTTAGTTATGTTTCCTTTTATCATTAACTCCCAGAGTGGAGGTTTACCCCAATTTATTTGTATTAGTCAGGATTTTCTAGAGTCACAGAACTTAAGGTAGTCTCTATATAGTAAGGGAATTCATTGATGACTTACAGTCTGTAGTCCAACTCCCAACAATAGTCAGCAGCAGCTGTGAATGGAAGTCCGAGGATCCAGCAGTTGCTCAGTCCCACAAGGCAAGCAGGTGAAGCAGAGTGATGTCCTTATATAGGTCTCCAGCAAAAGGTGTAGCCCAGATTAAAGGTGTGTGCCACCACACCTTTAATCCCAGCTGTCCTTGCTTGAACTCGTAGATAGATCTTCCAGTCTTAATCGTCTACAATTCATAGCCACTATGCCACCACACCCTTAATCCCAGATGATCTTGAACTCATAGATCTTTCTATCTTAATCCTCTGGAATTCTTAGCCACTATACCTCAAGATCTTCATGCCAAGATTCAGGTCGAAAACTTGTATCTCTCAGCCTCCAGATTAGGGCCAGGTGAGCCTTCTAATTCTGGATTGTAGTTCATTTCAGATATAGTCAAGTTGACAACCAGGAATAGCCACTACAGTGGGCAAATGTCTGAGGGTTCAAATCTCAGTGTATACATTAAAAATCGTATGACGGGAAAACCTTTCAAATGTACTGAATGTGGAAAAATCTGAACAAGGAAATCAGTACTAAGAATGCATCAGAAAATCCAAACTGAAGAGAAACCCTCTGTGTGTACTGAGTGTGGGAAGGCCTTCACCCGGAAATCACAGTTGCTCACACACAAAGGACTCCATACTGGAGAGAAACTCTCTGTGTGTACTGAGTGTGGGAGATCATTTTTTAACTGTGACTTTTTAATAAAGTCACAGTTCCATGTTCACCAGCGAAGTCAAACGAGAGAGAGTCCCTTTATGTGTTCAGAGTGTGGAAAGGTCTTCACTCATAAGGCGAATGGCATTCTACATCTGAAGATTCATACCCAGGAGAGATCCTATGTATGTATTGAGTGTGGGCAGGCCTTTGCTGACAGGTCCAATCTCATTAAACACCAAAAGATTCACGCTGGAGAAAAGCCCTATTGAAAGACCCCATAGGGAGACCCCCACTCAGGTCTCGGGAGGATGCGCACCCAAGGAATTACGAGAGACTATCTTGATGTAAATCACATGAGGCAGTTTAATTTTCAGCCAACATCACACCTATCTCATGCTGGAGATAGTGGAATCAACCACGAGGCTCAGGGGTTAGGGGTTTATATAAGGGAAAAGGTCTGGGGGAACAAAGGAATCAGTGTGCTATACAGGATTGGCTAGTTCAAATATTAACTAGTACTGAAAGACCCCCGTAGGGAGGCCCTCACTCAAGTCACGGGAAGGTGTATAGCCAAAGAGACACGATAGTCCGGCTTGCTGCAAAAGCAAGAGGTATCTTTAATGGGCGGAGCTCCGGATCATCTCCCAGACTCTGGCAGGAGGTGGGAAGGCGACCCCGAGGCTCGAAAGTCAGGGGTTTTTATAGGGAAAATGGTCTAGGGGGACAAAGAAACCAATGTGGTTACATATAATTGGTTGGTTTTAAAAATACATACAAGCCAGAAGCGGGAATATTGAGCGAGAATTCCTGAGGGGCAGGGAGGCAGTGTGTGATTTTTCTATGGGTGACACTTATCTGAATCAACATTTTTATTTTAGTTAGCCTCTAAACCTATCTAAGGGGGCCAGATGGCCCATTTCCTGGAGGATGTCTAAACACGTCCTTGCTTGTCTGGGTCGTGTCTGGGCATGTTTCCAGTTGCCCAGTTATTTTCATAGTTCTGTGTCTTCTTGACCTGCCATTTCTCATAATATTTACAGCTTGCTTACAAATTCCCAGGCTTATGTGCTGGATCTCTAGGCCTGCTACTTTCTAGCTACTTTGTCTGGGTCTGGGGGCTTCCTTAATTATTCTTTTCAGTACGTGCAGAACAGAGTGGAAAATTCTTAAGGTTGGTGTTAATCTGAGTCAACAGAGCATCTGACCTTAAACCATATCTAAGAGGACCAGATTGCCCACTACTTAGTGTCGGCCCAGACATGTCCTTGCATTTTTTTCTATATTTTTTTGGCCTTAACAGCTTGCTTATTTTTGCCCAGGTTTATTTGGACATATTTGACCTTGGTCCACTGTGTTTTTCTCAAACCTGCAATTTTTTTTATTATCCAGCACAAGTCTCAAATTTAACTCTTTCACTATAAATGCAGTGACTGTGGAAAATCTTTTACCTGGAAGACAGGTCTCAGGCCCCATCAGAAGCATCATATGGGTGAGAGACATTATGAATGCCATGAATGTAGAAAGTCAACATTGCATACACACCAGAGGGGCCACAAAGGAGCAAAACCCTATGTTTGCCTGGAGTGTGGAAAGATGTTCTCCTACCAATCACAATTTATCATACATGAGATAATTCATACCAGGGAGAAACTGAACAGGTGCAACGATTGTGGGAAATCCTTCACTATGAAGTCACAACTCCATGTACACCAACAGATCCACACAGGAGAGAAACCCTATAGATATGGCGAGTGTGAGAAGGCCTTCACAAACCAGTCCAATCTTTTGGCACATTAGAAGATTCACATTGGAGAGAAACCCTATACATGTTGTGACTGTGGAAAATCCTTCTCTCAGAAGTCAGGCCGCCATGTACATCAGCAGTCCCATTCTGGAGAAAGACATTTTGAGTGCTGTTAGTGTGGGAGAACCTTCTCAAGGAAGCCAGCACTGATGAGACGTCACAGAATCCACACGGGAGAAACCATATATATGTGCTGAATGTGGGAAAAATCTTACTAAACACTATAAAATTCATGCTAAACAGAAACTCTGTAAGTGTAGTAACTTAGGGGAAGCCTTCAACTGGAAGCTAGAACTCTCAAGTCAACTCAGTACACCTCAGGACTGAGATACTGGAGGAGAGGGCCCGACACCATAGCTATGGTGTGGGGATTCAAACATGAGGTAATGAGGGCCTGCTACCATCTAGCCAGTCTGAATTATGCATATCTGGATAATACAGCACATACCCACTACACATCTGGGGAGATGTTTTAGGGAAAGCATTTAAGTTGTAAATCACTGCTGGGCTTATCTATCAGATTGACAAGTGCTTACAAGTGATAGTGGAGATCCACCAGGCACAGTGGTGTGCACCTATCTTCCAAAACATTTGGGAGGCTAGGCAGGAGGTTTCTTGAACCCAAGAATTTGAGACTAACTTGATCAATATGGCAAGACTGCATCTCTAAGGCAAGTAAATAAAAGCAGGGGCAGTGAAAGGTATAGAAAATATAAAAAAGTTTTTTTTATGACCCCTAGCAGACTGAGCAGAACTAAGAATGCAGGTCAGCCAGTTCAGAGCTCTGGGTTCCAGGAACTTGGCTAACTCAGAGCCTCAGGGCTCTGGTTCCCTAGATCTGACCCTCCTAACTGATCCACAATGAGGGCAGAACTAGGAATGAAGGTCAACTGGTTCATGAGACTCTCCACCCTGCTGACCGGTAGATGAAGATTACATTCCTAAAATGAATATGTTCCCCTCCCTAACTGATTGAATACCTTGGGTTGGAATTCCCCCTCACTCCCCCTGGTTTGTGGTTTTTCTCGTTAAGTACCTCTTACTCCTTGTGCTCTGGGTCGAACTCCTCTGGCCTGCGAGGTTACCAGCTCAACCCCAGTACCGGCCTATCCCAAATAAACCTCTTGTGCTTGCAGCAAGATCGGTCTCTCGGGTGGTCGCGTCATCCCGAGACTTGAGTGAGGGTCTTCCGAGCTCAGGGGGTCTTTCATCAGCACCAAGTGGTGGTGGTGCATGCCTTTAATCCTAACACCTGGGAGGCACAGGAAGGTGGAACTCTGTTGAATTCAAGGCCAGCCTGGTCTACAAAGTGATCCCCAGAGAGCCAGGACTATTACACAGAGAACCCTGTCTCAACAAAACAAACAAACAAAACCCGAAACAACCAAGCAGCAGCAGCAAAACAAAAAGCCAAGATGATTTGAAAGCTTTTTTTCACTTGTATAAGCAGATGTGTAAATTCAGGCATATTGAGGTTTTTGCATCTCAGGTAGCAAATGGATCACCATTGGCTCTCAGTATTTCCTAAGAAGAGTGGCTATTTTTCTACTATTTTCCACTGACTTTCTAAAACATTCTAAAGGTTTTTACTGACTGCTCCTAAAGAGCCCTAGTTCTCCAGGTAGGAAGTGGTGAACTCAGGAAGAAAGGAGGAACTTTACTGTGATTCATTTTTCTCTCACCTTTGGGAAAGCACCACCATTTACTGCTTTTAAGGTATTTGCTGGCCTTTGCTGAGGAAGTGGGCTTCCGGAGGTCCAACCTATGTCCTAGACTTGGTCAATGATGCGAAATGCAGTGCACACAGGACTGCAGAGTTGGGTCTAGGATAACAAGACTTTGCATCCCCACCTTTGTTTCTACATAGTTGTAGTTTTTTTTAATGATTCCTTTTTGAAAAATGGGCAAATTAAGAACAATGATGGGCCAGGCAGTTGTGGCACCGGTCTTTAATCCCAGTACTCAGGAGGCACGGGGTGGAGCAGGAGTGGAGGCAGAGGTGGAGAAAGGCAGGCCAGCATGGTTTACAGAGCCATTCTAGGACAGCCAGGGCTACACAAACAAACTCCGTCTCGGGGGAAGAAAGAAAAAGATGGACTGGCAAGCTAAGGCTGCTTGTGTCCAAGTCCAAGAATCCCTGGAGTTTAATCCCTGGAACGCACATGGTGAATGGAGAGAGCCAATCCCACACACAGGTGACACTCTACTCTGACCTCCACCTACGTGGTCTGGCACACCTGCATCACAAACCCACATACAGTCACATTGAATAAAGGTAGTTCTTTTTTTTTTTTTTTTGGTATTTTTGGGAAAGGGTTTCTCTGTGTAGCCCTGGCTGTCCTGGAACTCACTCTGTAGACGACTCAGCTGGCCTTGAACTCAGAAATCCGCCTGCCTCTGCCTCCCAAGTGCTGGGATTAAAGGCATGTGCCACTACCGCCCGGCTTAATAAAATGTAGTTCTAAAAAGTTTTCACACCTGAGTTCTGCTCCCCAGGTTTGTTACTGTGCTGCTGTGTGCCCATAGTTTACCAGCAGTCACAGCTTGTTGCTTCCTTAAAAGACAAAATATAGTTGAACATTAGAAAAAGTCTTTCCAGTCTCTGTAAATTAATCTTACTTAGTCTTGTACTAAAAGGATGTCATAAGGTTTCCCAATAATGGTGAATTTGTCGCTTTTGGTGAGCTACTTCTTTGGGTCTATATATTTTGAGTTGTTTAAAGTAATACAATTGATTTTAGAGTTGGTGTTTTCTCGTTAATTGAAATTACCATTATAAAAAGTTCCTTTTTATTCTTAGTGGTATGGATAATTTCTGGGTTTTTTTTGTTTGTTTGTTTGTTTATTTGTTTTTGAGATAGGACCCCACTCTTGCCGTGGGGCAGCCAGTCTGGGTCTCCTTCAACCCACAGGAGAAACGGGGTCCTAGTCAGGTCGACAAGGTGTAGGTGAAGAAATAATGGCAGACACAACACAAGGAAGTGCAGGATCTGAATGTATTTCTTAAAAATGGCATCAGACTTTTATTTGTTTGTTTGTTTGTTTGTTTGTTTTGAGACAGGTTTTCTCTGTAGAGCCCTGGCTGTCCTGGAACTCACTCTGTAGACCAGGCTGGCCTGGAACTCAGAAATCCGCCTGCCTCTGCCTCCCAAGTGCTGGGATTAAAGGCGTGTGCCACCACTGCCCAGCTGGCATCAGACTTTTATAGTCATTGCAAAAGAGAAATGAAAAATCTGGCAGCTCAGTAGTTAAGGTACATCTGAGGTCACCTGAAACACACTGGGTCTAAAACAGCAGCCATCTCCTCTGGACTGGTGCAGCACCCCTGGGCTCTGAGCATGCTTGGCCTGCATGGGCCCGGCCGGAGTCCTGGGGGCTGCGGGTGCACCAGCCAGGAGGACAGAGGCTTGAATCTAGAATGTCCAATGCTGACTGCTGTGCTCTCTCTCTCTCTCTCTCTCTCTCTCTCTCTCTCTCTCTCTCTCTCTCTCTCTCTCTCTCTCTCTCTCTCTCTCTCTCTCTCTCTCTCTCTCTCTCTCTCTCTCTCTCGGCTCAAGGTCCCGCCCATCCTTAGTAAAAGGCCCACTATTCTAATCTTCTGGGCTAGTGGAGGTATACCCCAGGGAACCTATTCTTGTTAACTTTACCCAAAACAAAACAATAATTTAGTTCCTGGGAATGATTGAGCTGCAAATCTAATGTGGTCTGCCTTATGAGGACTGGGATGAGGATTTTAATTAAACTTGCCCAGGGATTGACTACGACCACTCAGCAAACTACAATTCCCTCCATTATTTCCCTAACAATGCCAGGGGCAATTAGTCTGAATGGGTAACATTCTTTACGAAATTCCAGGTAACATTCTTTACGAAATTCCAGGCCGTGGTTTGGCTCAGCAAAGATTAGGGTATTGGAACATCAGTGAGTGCCAGACAGAAGGCAACTTCCAGTTTTATTAGTTATGAATGAAGATCTTGAAGGGTACCTAGTACACGAGTATGAGGACATATATGGGCTCAGAACTCCATGAGCTTTTGCTCCCACCAACTGGCTCCAGGCCCTGGACTGCCAAGGGGACGATGCAGGAGCAGGAGACTGGCTTCCATGAAGCTTTTGCCTCAAAAACTGCTGTCACGCAAAGTCTGCACACCCTACTATGTATCTCCAGGCTGGCTTAGATCTTTCTGTGTAGCTTAGGCTAGCCCAAAACTTAGTAGCTCTCTTGGCCCCAGCCAGGCTCTTTTGTATAATATCTTACTTTTATTTTTATACCAGATTACAAAGTAACAGATTTCCATATGGATCGTTTATTTTGGTTGGTTCTTCCTCTCTGGACTCCCTGGACCCTCTATCTATTGTAACCTTTTGCCCCCAGCGTTCTTTCCTTCACTCTATTCTATTGTGTTGCCCCAAATTGGAAGCCTCAGTTCCTTTGGAGTTTCTTGGTCTTTATTGTTATTTATTCCCTCCTGAATATACATGTTTAACAGTTGGAGGTCTTGAGTTTTTTTTAACCCCATTAAAGATCCTAGCATCCAGAAGTCCCCCTTGCCTTATGAGAGAAGAAGCACATTAAACATACATGTAGAGGTATATGTCCAGCCCCTCTTGCAGTAAGGTGGATCATGCTTTCTACTGCATTAGGCTTCTGAGCCATCAATGCACACTTTTCTGGGAAAAAAAGTCAGAAGAAAACAAAAATCAGAAAGGCAAAATCAAGAAGCAATTTGTATGTGCTGACACCCAAACCTTTCCAACCAGGGGAGAAGTCATTGTCAGAAGCTTGGCTGTCCAAAAGAACCATATAGCACATGAATAAAAGGGACATGTGTTGGTAAGACTTTTAGTCGTCTCTGTCCCAGATCTCTGCCTGGGAGCACCAATATAGAGAGACAACATCCCAGTACTTATCTCAATCCACAGTAAGCCAGCAGCCTCATTATCCAGATCACCCCAAACTCATGGAGGGTCCTGGGAAATTGCTTTCAGACATATGCTGCAATCAGAGCAGAGCTGTCAAAAGAATCAGAACATTTCTGATTATCTAAAAATTATTCCCTAAGGCCAACATAACAACTTCCAAGGCACCCAGCAGTAACCATCCAAATTGTGGCTGTTGATATCCGATCACTAAATGCCAGAGCTCTCACTTTCTGTGTGTTCATTCTCTTGTAAGAAAGCTCACCACGAGTTTGCACATAAATTCAGGTCATAAATTGAATAAGAGGTTTGTAACAGAGAATGCCTACATGTATATCCACTAGGATCAATTATCTGGCTAAACATTCATCACTTGGTACTAGCTTACAGGTTCATGGAAAGTTAAAGACCATAACTAAACTGTCCTTGAAGTTTTGTATAGATAAACACAGTCAATATCTTTTTTTGTTTGTTTTTTGTGTGTTTTTCAAGACAGGGTTTCTCTATGTAGCCCTGGCTCTCCTGGAACTCACTCTGTAGACCAGGCTGGCCTCGAACTCAGAAATCCGCCTGCCTCTGCCTCCCAAGTGCTGGGATTAAAGGCGTGCGCCACCACCGCCTGGCCACAGTCAAAATCTTATCTCCTGTTTTTGCACCTGTGGTACTGTGGTGTATATCTTCCTTATGACCTTCAGTTAATAGTTTTGTAACCCCTTGAAACATGCCCTAGGTTTTAGAAGTCTGTTGCTATCTCAGAAGCAATTAAGCAGTTAAGCAGTTCTGTTATAAAAGGGGTTCAAGTGTCTTTGTGTCACCATTCTAGCATGCTAGTTGTTTCTGCAGAATGAACACTCTGTTTTTGTATACTGTCTGAGTCTGGGGTCTTCCTTCAGCAAATTTCTGACTCTTACACTATAATCAGATCTGGGACCTCTCCTGGCCTGTGGGCATACATGAAGGCAGAAAGTTATATACATAATAAATAAATAAAACTTAAAAAAAATATGGGGGCGGGCTGCAGAGACAGTGTGAGATTCCTGGAGGGACCCCCACACTCAAATCCTGGGAGTGACGACCCCACACACCACCAAAACACGGACTTAATGCAATCTGCAAGAGGCTTTTTATTCCAGCTAGTTGGGGCGAGACTCATATCCCTCGCAGGGGTAGAGGAGTCTGTCCCCAAGCAAGGTCTTAGGCAGCTTTTTATTCCTGTGCAGTTGCTAGGGCAAAAGGGAAGACTGGAGTAAGGGGAAGGTACGGGGTGGTTTCTGATTGGTACTGGCTCGTGCTAGGGTCCAGGGTTGGGCTAGCCACCTGGCAATTGTTTTGGGTCAGGTTGTTTCTGGGTTCTTGGGCCAGGTCGTCTTGGTTCTCTTGCTTCTGAGTTCTGGGAGCTGCTGATCTCCCAATGTTTTTAGGTTCTGGAAGCCAGTCTCCCACTGAGTTTAACTAATGGCTAAATTTCCACAGTACAGTTTGAAAACTTAATCTTACACTAGCTTAGTGGTTAAGAGCACTGACTGCTCTTCCAGAGGTCCTGAGTTCAAACCCCAGCATCCACATGGTGGCTCACAACCATCCGTAATAAGATCTGATGCCCTCTTCTGGGGTGTCTGAAGACAGCTACAATGTACTTACATATAATAAATAAATAAATCTTTTAAAAAACTTGGGACACCAAAGTAGCTCTGCTGCCCCCAGAAGCTCTCTTACTGGCTCAGTATCCTAATGTCTAGCCCCCTGCAATGACTTTCTGCATCTGCTTCTTGCCTCCTCTGCCTCTGCCTCCTCTGCCTCTGCCTCTGCCTTGCCTCTGCCTCTGCCTCTCTCTGCCTCTGCCTCTGCCTGCCTCT
>NW_022196913.1:54652713-54666300 GCF_008632895.1 Mastomys coucha | reverse complement strand
AAGATTTATTTATTTTATGTATGTGAGTACACTGTAGCTGTACAGATGGTTGTGAGCCTTCATGTGGTGTTGGGGATACAATTTTAGGACCTCTGCTTGCTCTGGTCAACTCTGCTCAGTCAACTTCCACTCGCTCAGTTTCTGCTCGCTCCGACCCAAGTCCAAAGATTTATTTATCATTATACATAAGGACAGTGCAACTGTCTTCAGATGTTCCAGAAGAAGGTGTCAGATCTCATAACAGGTGGTTGTGAGCCACCATGTGGCTGTTGGGATTTGAACTCGGGACCTTTGGAAGAGTAGTCAGTGCTCTTACCCTCTGAGCCATCTTGCCAGCCCTGGAGTTATTTCTTAATGGTGTGCGTGTGCGTATGTAATTAGTATGTGATGTGTAATGTGTAATCACATTAATAATTAAAGACAGAATGAAACAACTTGTGTTTAACAACTGTTGTGTGTGTTTTTTGTTTGTTTGGTTGGTTTTTTCGTTTGTTTTGTTTTTTTCGAGACAGGGTTTCTCTGTAATAGCCCTGGCTGTCCTGGAACTCACTCTGTAGACCAAGCTGGCCTCAAACTCAGAAATCCACCTGCTTCTGTCTCCCGAGTGCTGGGATTAAAGGCGTGCACCACCACCACCCAGCAACTGTTGTGTTTTTAAAAAGATAAGAGTATGTTTCTTAGAGTGCATTATCACCAGATGGGAGGCATGCCTAGGAGGGCCCATGCTGAGGCATCTCTTCCCCCTGAGGTACCAACCATCCAGGAATAGTGTAGAATAGTGTTTATGGTCATGGGAAAAGGAGTTGAGAAGGGTGTGGAGGCAGGGAAAGAAACAGAGAGACAGAGACAGAGAGAAAGGTAGAGGAGAGGATTTAAAAGTTTTGGTTTCTCAGGGAAGCCGACTGGGCTCTTCAAAAGGAGCTACTGAGAATGGGCTCTGACATAGGGAAAATAAGCTCAAAGCTGAATCGGTTCTTAGAATTTCTGCAAGTCCTCACCAAATACAGTGAAACTAAAATAGTAGCCAGCCAGAAACTGACCCATGTAACTTCTCAGCACCCACCGGTGAAGTTTTAGATTACCTAACCTTTGCTAAAATTCCCTTAGTTTCCTATTAAAAACTTCAGACCCTTTGTCTGGTGGTGCATTTTTTTAAGTGGCTGACCCTGCATGCAGACTTCTTGCTGTCTCCAAGTAAAAACACTCTTGTCTATTGTATATGTGAGTGGTAGTCTCTGTGCATTGATTTTTGGACTTAACACTCTAACCTCTGACCCAGACTTTGTCTTTGCTGTTTCCCAGGTAATTCAAGCCTTGGGTCTTTTTTTTTTTTTTTTTTTTTTTTTTTTTTTTTTTTTTTTTTTTTTTTTGTTTTTTTTGAGACAGGGTTTCTCTGTGTACTCCTGGCTGTCCTGGAACTCACTCTGGAGACCAGGCTGGCCTCGAACTCAGAAATCCACCTGCCTCTGCCTCCCAAGTGCTGGGATTAAAGGCGTGGCGCCACCATCACCCGGCTGCCTTGGGTCTTTCTTGATGCCAGAGACACCATTAGTGATCTCACATACTATCTCTATCCATAGCTCCCAGCAGTTTCCTTTCAATCCGTACTTCTGGAAAAGGTGAACTGAAGGTCAAAGCAAGGCTGTGCACCCATGTGGAGTCAGTGTCAGTAACAAAGATAGCACTCCCTGGCTCATACAGAAGATTATAGCTCAAGCCTAACCCATGGCTCTAGCACCTGGAGTGTTTAATGTCACTTCAGTACAAGGCAGGCCTGGGGACCTCCTGATCCTCAGCCTGGAGACAGAAGATGTCACGTCAATTCAAGGAGGTTCAATTATGGGGAGAAAAAAGTCCTAGACAAAAAGCAAGATGCCTAATCAGAGCCACTGGTAGGATGAAGGTCCAGATGGAGGACCAGGAGGATGCTGTCCTGGGACAGAGGCTGCTGTTGAGACAGGACTGGTCCAGCTGACTCTCCATTTACAGGCACTTTGGGTACCAAACCAGCTCACTCCTCACCTAGTCACTGAGATAAAAAATAAGATGCAGCTGGGCAGTGGTGGTGCATGCCTTTAATTCCAGCACTTGGGAGGCAGAGGCAGGTGGATTTCTGAGTTCGAGGCCAGCCTGGTCTACAGAGTGAGTTCCAGGACAGTCAGGGCTATACAGAGAAACCCTGCCTCAAAAAATAAAATAAAATAAAATAAAATGCAGAGTAAGGGCTGCTGTGGAAGGTTGTGTTTGCCAAGTGGGGAGTTATGAGTCATGGAGATGCTGATGGGGATAGCAAAGGGAGGATCCATCAAAGGATGTCGTAAAACTGGTGAAGATTTGAGGTAGGGATGTAGATCAATTAGTTTTTTCTTTGTCTTCTTTTTTTTAAAATTTGCTCTTGAGAAAAGAGTCTCAGTATATAACCCTGGTTGACCTGGAGCTTGCTGTGTAGACAGACTGACCTTGAATTCAGAGATCTGCCTGCTTGTGATTTCTGGATGCTGGGATTAAAAGATGTGCATAACATGCCCAGCTTGGAGTGTCTGTTTTGTATGCAGATGATCCTGGGTTTGATCTCACATGTGCATGTGGACATCCATTGTGTCTGAAGTTGTCCAGAAAGATGTCTTCTGTGGACAGTCTCTTGAAAGAGTGAGTTTCAGGCTCCCACTGAGGTGGATGGTTTAGAGCACCTAGTTAGTAGAAAGGCATTAGGTGACGGTTAAGGATAGCAGGTACTGCTATGTTAGAGGTAAGGCCCCTTATAAGGGTTCTTTTAGGGGTGTTCCAATTAGTGTTTGCTTATAGAACTTCCAAGGAGCTAAGTGTGTAGGTTGTGGAATCTCTTCATTCATGTGGAAATGTGATTTTCTTCTGAAAAATCAACTTGTCTGTTGATATTAGTAGGTATGTCTAATAATTCTCTCATAGAATGTCAAAATTGCTAGGTTACAATCTTCAGGTGCCTGGATAACAATTGGCATTTTCTTCCTCCTCCCACCCACAAGACAGGTCTCAGGTTGTAGTTCTGACTGTCCTGGAACTCACTATGAAGGCTGGCCTCAAACTCACTGGAGAATCCACCTGCCTCTGCCTCCCAAGTGCTGGGATTAAAGGTATGTGCCATTATGAGAGCATATGGAAATTCTACACAGGGGACTACTCACTCTGATTAAAATTTAGCAACAATAGGACCAGTGGTCCATTTATAAAGACAAGATTAAGGCAAGTGAGTGAACATACATGTGGCAGTAAGAGAATGTTTATAACCATGATATTTAGGAATTGACTTAAATTTACTTGACAAAATACCCTAAACATGTTTATTAATAAAATTTTATCAAGTGTTATGAATTCATATCTGAAAACTGACAGCCTAGACTATATTAATTTTGACCTAGTTAGCAATCAAAAAAAGAAAAGAATTGAGGGCTGAGTTTGTTTCCCAGCACCCACATGGTGGGTCCTAGCTGTCTAGGGGCTTCCCAGTTCTAGGGGCTCCAATGCCTTCTTCTGGCATCTGTGGGCACCAGGCACACATGTGGCACCCAGATTGGCAGACAAAAAATTCATACACATAAAAAAGCATATTAATTTTTTTTTTTTTTTTTGTCTTTCAAGATAGGGTTTCTCTGTATAGCCCTGGCTGTCCTGGAACTCACTCTGTAGACCAGGCTGGCCTCGAACTCAGAAATCCACCTGTCTCTGCCTCCCATGTGCTGGGATTAAAGGCGTGTGCCACCGATACCCGGTGGCTTTTTTTTTTTAAAGATTTATCTTATTGCTTTATGTAAGTACACTGTAGCTGTCTTCAGATACACCAGAAGAGAGCGTCAGACCTCATTACAGATGGTTGTGAGCCACCATGTGGTAGCAGGGATTTGAATTCAGGACCTTTGGAAAAGCAGTCAGTGCTCTTAACCACTGAGCCATCTCTGGAAGAGCAGTCAGTGCTCTTAACCACTGAGCCATCTCACCAGCCCCCTGGTATTTTGTTGTTGTTGTTGTTGTTATCCTTTCTTGTAACAAGGTGCAAGTAAATTCTCTCTGGGAAGCCATAGAGCTAGTTAGAGATGATATGGATTTTGTGTCCCATCCCTTGGGATTCTTGATGGGATCCTGTCAAGACAGCATTAGGCCTTGGGCTTGGGAGAGGTTTGGTCCAGCTGCAACTGTGCCGAGTCTAGGCTTTGTAAAGTTGTCTTCTCCTTCAACAGCTTTTCACCAGAGCATGCTTTAAGAGGAAAGCTCTGCTCTCCTTGGTGTAGGGAGGAGCTAAGACAGAAGTCCAGACTGTCTTGTCTGTTTCAAATTGCTTTGGTTTTGTGCTCACTAGGGATACTACAACCTCTTTATGGCCTTGTATCTATCTCTGAGTGCAGGGATTAAAGAGATATGCTTCCACACTCCCACACGATGTTTTTGTCTACTTCTCTGTACTGGCACTTCCTTTTCAGTGCCGATGGCACTTGCAACTTTGACGTTAAATTGCAGGATTCTAAGAGCAAGCCTTAAACACACAAACTTCTGTGGGTGGGGGGCAAAGTGCATATGATAGTCATAGGCAGCTTGTAGGGGTCAGTTTCTCTCCCATCATGTTGGTCCCAGGGATCAAACTTAGATTATCAGTCATATCTTGCTGGCCTAGAGTGAGACAGTTTTAAAGGTAACTTCTGGTGTCAATGTTTTTGTTCTTTGGGGTAGTGGATGGGACAAAGCTACTCTTTCCAATCTAAAGGGAAAATGTGTCCTTTGACACATTATACTAGTTAGGAAAGTTCGCTCACCTGGCCATACTACATAATTTTAATGTGATTTATGGCTGGGCTTGACCCAATTTGTAGTCTTTTTTTTTTTTTTTTTTTTTTTTTTTTGAGACAGGGTTTCTCTGTGTAGCCCTGGCTGTCAATTTGTAGTCTTGTGTGTGTAGGTGGAGAACCACATCAGAAAGACCTTAAAGTGGAGTTTTGGGGGGTTGTGCAGTACAGGCTGACCTAGATTGAGATTAAGCATGCTGGTCTTAATGTGTCTGTTACTTAGGTGGTGGCTCCTGGCTGCCAATGCTCTGTATATATATTATCACGGTGCCAGGAATGTGTCTTGGCTCTAGACGACAGACAACACAAGTGGTTAGTAAAGAACACCCAAGCTTGCAAACACCCTGTTCAAGTCACTCAGATGCCCACCATCAAGTGTAGGCAGCCACTTGGACGATAAAATCCAAGATGGCGCTGGTTCCCGATACACTGTAGCAACAGACTATTCCACTGTGCATGCGCCTCTCCCAAGCAGGTGTATGCTAATGAGGGTTTGCCGGGGAACCAATCCAGGAGGACTTGGCAGCTCAAGCTCGGGTATATAAGGGGTTGTCTCCAGCCATTCTACGTCACTCCACAGAAGCAAGCAGACCTGCAGCACCTAGGAGGAGGAAGAAGGAGGAGGAGGAGGAGAAGGAAGAGGAAGAAGAAGAAGGAGGAGGAGGAGGAGGAGGAGGAAGAGGAAGAAGAAGAAGGAGGAGAAGGGGGAGGAGGAGGAGGAAGAAGAGGAAGAAGAAGAGGAAGGAGGAGGAGGAGGAAGAAGAAGAGGAAGAAGAAGGAGGAGGAGGAAGAGGAAGAAGAGGAAGAAGTAGAAGAGGAGGAGGAGGAGGAGGAGGAGGAAGAAGAAGAAGAAGAAGAAGAAGAAGAAGAAGAAGAAGAAGAAGAAGAAGCGGCGCCAAGAAGAGCCAAGACACCAAGAAGAGCTGTGCCATCAAGAAGAGCTGTGACACTTAAGAATCTGGGAGAGCTGTAATACCTAGGTACCTTAAAGAGCTGTAACACCTGGGTACCTAGGAGAGCTGTAACACAAAAGAATATTCCTGAGTAAACTGTCGAGAGAAGAAGTCTCGGTGTTCTGTCGTCATTGCTGCTGGTGAGCAGCAGAGGCGGCAGAGTACAATCAAGTATTGCCTTCTCTAGAGGAACCTCCAAAAACCAACTGGTGATAGAGAGAGCTGTAAGTCAAGCAGTTCCAGACAAGCCACAGCCATACAAGGAGACCTTGTCTAGAGACATGAAGGTGAAGCCTTCCAGCTTTCTCCACTCACCAGTCTCTCCCAGAGTCTCTCAGTTGGTTCCAAGAATTCTGAGCTATACATTTCTTAGTTTTTCGTTGCTTTTACAATTGAGCTTTCCTGGGTCCACTCCAGTCACCCACTCATTTGTTTTCCAGTTCTCCCGTATTTTAGCTTGTCCCATTTTCTCAAACGAGTGGGCTTGCATTTAGTGTTTTGACGGCTGTGGGCATCCAACACTGACATGGCTTTTCCAAAGAATTCATTTTGAAGAGTTCATCTGATGAGTTGGCTGCTAGCATTCAGCTATCACGATGTAACATACACTGAAGCATTTGTGCCAAGGCCATAAACCTCAAGCTATTCCCAGACAGTGACTGTTAAAGGCAGGGACTCTAAACCAGGTTGTTCTTCAAACTGAGCTTTGCTAAAAAAAAACAAAAAAAAACAAAAAACAACAACAAAAAAACCCCAAAACTTTGCCTGATAACTCTGTGCTTGCAGTGACTGTTAAAGCGCATGCTATGACCCCTAATGCCTAGGCGAGCTAACGTGAAGCTCCAGCTCTGTACAGTGGAACCTTTGAGCTCTTGATGGCCGCCCACTGTTCCCACTTCCTCCCTTCGCAGCACATCCTTTTCTAGCAATGGTCCTTGTTTCTGCTGTAATCCGCACTCCTCCACACCCCAGCATCACTGAACAGCACTCCAGGCTTTTCCAGGTCCTCCTCCTTCCTTTTCTCCCTGTCAGGTCATGAGAGTGTCAAGTCTCTGTAACATCTGTTCCTGTTGATACCCATTACCCTTCACTTATATCCCCTCCAGTAACGTGTGCAACCATCTCATTTTGTCTTGGCAGCTGCTTCTTTGAGGACCCAGAAGAGGTAATAATTCGATGTTCAATTCACTGTTTTAATGTGTAGATGTGGTTAATTTTAGTCTTTCAAAGATTACAGATTTCAAGTTTCATTAAACTATGGGAGATTAACTACTTCCAACACAGTATCTGAGAGAGTGTTTACTGTTTTGATTTAATCAAATGTAAAATATTATCCAGGAAAATCCAGGTAGCAGAAATATATAACATATCCATTTCTTCACAAGGTCTCAAATCAGTTTTACAAGGCCATATATATATATATATATATATGTACTATGCCATTTAAACCACTTCCTCTTTCTATACTGAAATACTCGAGTATAGAAATAAGCTTCATGGTGCTGAGGTAACATTAGGGCCCTCCCCCAACACGACTGCATAGATGTTTAAGGTTAAATGTGAACATTATGGGAGGTCTTGAGTCAGTCAATCCCATTTGAATCTCGGGTTCAAAGCAGCATATTAGATACTCGCCCAAGGAGATACCTTCACTGAGCCTCTGTGTGTGAGTGTGTGAGTGTGTGAGTATGTGTGTGTGTGTGTGTGTGTGTCTGTGTGTAAGGAGATGGGGAGATTCAAGGCAGTCTGCCTGAGGGCATACTGATAACAGTTAGCCATCTGCAGTCGTTGGCAAGACAGAAACATACACAGTCTTCATATTCAAAGTCTTCATTGGGATATCTTCTGTAATTTCTAGAAAAAATTTCAAAAAGTCAATATTCTATATGTTGCGAGTAAAACATAAAAAAATTTTAACTACCTATCTTGAGCCCCATTCTAAGGCCACTCTGACTTCCGTCCTAGCTTCTGGTGGGTTCTTTAAACTCCTGGCATGTCCTGATAGGCTGCTTACAGTCGGGCTTTGACTATATATTAGCTTACTACGTTAGTGAGGTGGCTCAGGCCAGGGAGCTGTGAAGTATGTGGACTGGTTGGTAACCTGTGAGACACAGACCAACCATGCAAGCATTGAATTAATGGAGCCTACATATTAATCCTCAACAAAGCTCTTGACACCAAGTTGCACCAAGCTTCCCTGGGTGGTGACACCATGTGGTCCCACTCCTAGGGATGGGAAGAGGTAACACTGGCCACTCCTCCACGAGGAGAGGATGACTTGAATCCCTAGTGACTTCCCATTCTGTCTTCATAGCTCTTCCTCTGGTTAGCTCAAGCTGGTATTAGAACCAATTTGTGAGTATGGTACCTGTTAGTAAGCCTGCGAATCTTTCTGGCAAATCACTGAATCTGAGGGTGGTCTGAGGCAATCACTGAATCTGAGGGTGGTCTGAGGCAATGCCAGAGTGGTGTTGGTATCAGAAGTGGTGATGGCAGCACACAGACACCACCCCCATTGCCCGCATCATACATATAATAAACTTAGGCATAGTACAGTCAGACTGCAGAGCATCAAAGATAAGGGAAAAGCCTGAAAGAAGCTAAATCTGAAAAAACACGTTACACAAAAGTAAGAAAGAGATCAGCCTGAAAAATCCAGAATACAGCATTTAAGGACAGAGGAAAATTCTGGCCAGAACAAGAGAAGTGGGCTGTAGAGAGGTATACGTGAGAAACCTTGAGAAACATGTCAACTCTTGTTCTAGATCTGTAGGTGTTCTGTGGGAGATGCATGCAGCATGCTTATAGACTGAAAAGGGATGGGATTGGCTGGACTATCAGTTAAAAGTTTCCAAACAGAGTTGATTCTTTTTGTTCTTGTTTTTTGAGACAGGGTTTCTCTGTGTACCTCTGGCTGTCCTGGAACTCACTCTGTAGACCAGGCTGATCTTGAACTCAGAAATCCTCCTGCCTCTGCCTCCCAAGTGCTGGGATTAAAGGTGTGTGCCACCACTGCCTGGCATGGTTTTAAATTTAAAGTCAGTATTTACAGTACTTTACCTAGAAGTATGAATGTTCAGGTTATTTCTAAAGAAATGAACTCTTCTTAGTATCCCCAGTTTAATTTAAATGTTGTGGGACCAAGAGTTCTCCCTGTTTTGTCCATGCTAGCAGGTGCTCTATACTTAGCTACGCCTCTCTATTAGGTTACTGTTATTTTCAACTATATTATGGCTAATTTCTGAGGAAACTGTAAAACTGAACAAAACAAGACAAATACTCAAAACTTCTTTTTCCCAGTTACTGGCACCACAGACTCCGTTTTAGAGATGGTCATGGCCGCCTTACCTTGTGTTTGAGCCTCATTCAGGAACAGCTTTAGCTTCCTGCTCCGAAGTCCGAATACCTTGGCTGCTTCATACACAAGCCCTCCGTGGGTGAGTCCGTTCTGTCCCAGTGGGTTTTCAAGCAGAAGGGTGCCCACAGTTCCTGTTAAACACTCTAGGGAAGAAAGCAGAAAGTGGGTTATTCTAACACCCGCGGCAAATGCAGACAGCACCAACAAGCAACTCAGAAGGTTGTGAAGTAGGTGCAGGAGCTTAAGCTGGAGGCACAGGATGCGCAGAGGGAATCTTAAAACAGTTCACAGAGGTGAGGAAGAGGGGGACTGAGAGAAACTGACACATGACAGCCAGCTGCTGGGGAATCAATCTTCAGTGCACACTCAGGTAGAGAGACAAGTTGTGCAGCAGAAATGTGCACAATGAGGATCCTGAAGTGTTAGGGAAAGAAGGCAGCAATGGTGCGCCTGTGGGCTGAGTCTGGAGGTGTGCAACTTTTCAGGACAGATTCCAAGAAACAAACGTAAATGCACACTGCCTCATCAAATAGTTCAGGCACGCCATTTCACGGAGATTTAATTTCCACTTTCGAGGGTATTTTTGTTTTTGGATTGTCAAAATGATGGTGGTCTTTCTACAGAAACACCAAAAAACCAAAACAATGAAAACAAAACAAGTGTATGCCCTGAAGCAGGTGGGAGTCAAGGATTTGTTCATTAATGTGGAGAGGTAAGGCCTCATTACACAGCCGTGGCTGTGATCCGCACATTGACGTTGATTTGAAGGGTTGAAGGGAAAGTCGGGGAGTTGAGCCTGGGAGGAGCCTGGTGTCCAGCAGTCTATGAGCACAGTGCTGAGGATGTGCATACCTTGTGGCTCTGCATTTAGGAGCTGCAGGTTGATGTACTGACACAGCAGGGTGCTGGGGCTGCTGATGGGAGGCGGGGATGTTCCTGCAGTCACACACAGCGTCTTCCCACTGAGGCTCAACAAGTCAGTTTGGTTCTGTATTTCTGAAAGAAGCAATTCTGAAGTCACTTGTTTTTTCCTATTTTCCTGGTATTCACTTCCAACATCCTAAGTGGTGCTTTCCATTCAATTTACCAAAGAACATTGCTTCTTCTACAAACCAGAGTTCAATGAAATCAAAGTGTAAAGAGTAGGAAACTGGCCTTTTTGGTAGGTGAGAAGCCCAGGGCTTTTCACATGCTAAGCACACCCTCCAGCTCTGCAAGAGAGCCTTACAAATAGGTAATCCGGGTCAAGCAGTGCTGGCATATGCCTTTAATCCCAGCAGATTAAACTCATTAAAGGCAGGCAGGTAGGTAGCTCTCTGTGAGTTCCAGGTCAGCCTGGTCTAGAGAGAAAGAGAGTGTATTCCAAAACAGCCAGGGAAACCCTGTCTTGGGGGAAATCTAGACAAAATAGGTAATCTGAGTGATGCAAAAATAAAGCATAAAATATTCATCATTTAGCTTTTGTGTATGTGTGTGTTGGAGGAGGGGTGCTGAGGACCGAACTCATGGGTAAGTGCTGTACCCTGGGTTAAACCCCAACACCCATAATTTAAAGCTCAATGTAAACGGTTTTTCTTCTTTCAGTATTTTCCTTGTATACTATGGCTCCTCTTAGAGTTGTCATCCTCTTTTATGATCTCAAAATTTACCATGTAAAACTATTTGAAAAATGATGATTAAAGTCAGCAAACATTTTAATTCATTTTAGTGTCTGTGTTTGTGTGAAGGTGTGAGTTGTGTGTGTGTACATATGGTGTTCAGAGGCTGACATTAGATGTCTCTCTTGACTGCTTTCCACTTCTTTTATTTTTAAAAGCTCACACACTGTTACCTGCTGAGCCACTTCTCTGGCCTCACTTCATTCTCATTGAGAACCCTGGATCCTACCGCCTCACAGCCTGGGATCTCATGTGTGCTGTGCCACTAATGCAGCTTTATAAAGTGATGCTGGAGATCTGAACCCAGTTCATCACATGAAAGCTTTACTGCCTGAGCCACCTCCCTAACCCAGGTTGTAATTCTTTAAAAGTGGATTCCAGGACTGGATTCAGTGAGGCTCAGAAACTGTCTGATAAGCTTACAGCTTAGCAGGGAGGGCTGAGTCCTGATCTCGATCTCTCATGGCTAACAGGGACAGGGAGGATGAGAGCTTCCTGTAAGTCTCAGGTTTCAGCGATACCACAGAGAAAGGCACAGGAGAGACTAGCAGGCAGACACTGTTAAAGAGCAGGTTGCCTCAGAGTCAGGAAAATATAACGGCTCTGCCAAACAGCGGACACCAAATGAAGACCACCAAGCCACCTGGAGCAAATGACAAGATATCCTCTTGCTCTCCACATACCTGTTTCACCGTGGAAGACTGACAGCTTTCCATTTTTAACTCCAAATATGCTGCTAATAACGCTCTTCAGCTTTACAGGGTTCAACCGATTATCACCTTTTGGATTCTCCAGGAGCAACACTCCGCCTGCAAAGCCACAACAATAAAATCTCATTTAGCGAAGTAAAACTTAGAGAAAATGTTAAGTTTGGAAGTTAAGTGATGCAAAGGGGTTTCCTACCGTCATATAAGCAAATATCACTTCCCGCTTACAGGAGCCTTGACAAACCTCAGTGGGTCAAAGAATAAAACTACTAAGCCATCTGCCCTCATCCTTTGCAAGATGCAAACTTTTATATTTACAACCCTTATTTTGCACTTTGTAAATCCTAATACTAATCAGACACACATGCACATACACACATGCACACACAAAGTGGCCCTTAATGCTAACACCCTAGAATTATATTCAATCACACATAATTTCTATAATGACCTAAATATTGACCTAGGTTTTCTGCACCCTTATAAGCTCAAATATCACAATCCCAATGGTGAGGTGACATGCATGTGCAGCTATGACCTCTAGCTTTCTTTCCATGTGTGCTGAGGATTCCACTCAGGTCTCCAGAACAAATACTCTTATCAACTGAATCACCTTCTTAGCTGGACACAGCCATGTTAGGTCTCACCATTACTTACTTTAGCTGACTCTGATGTCACACTGACAGGGGAAGGGTGGCGCTACGTGTTACCCCCAGAAGGGGATGGCTAGGGCAGAGCTCTCTATCAGCCTGAATGACATCAAGATCAGAACTTCTGGCCAGGGGTACTAAGGGAAGAAGTTCTTACTCTCTGCTAGGCTTCCACCAATACCTCTCTGATCAGAAACACAATACCATTTTATTGCTCAAAATGGGTTCCATG
Organism: Mastomys coucha; assembly: GCF_008632895.1. Lineage (NCBI taxonomy): Eukaryota > Metazoa > Chordata > Mammalia > Rodentia > Muridae > Mastomys > Mastomys coucha. Next base: position 54,653,928 of record NW_022196913.1, on the reverse strand, counting down.
TTGACACTTGTGTGGTATCTGACCTCTTTACTGCCATGTAGTCAGGAGTGGGTCACCTGCTTTGTTACATTCTCATCGACATTAATGGGCAGAAGGGCTTGAACTGTAAAGCTATAATGAAACATGGTCTGTGCTCCTCTATGACAACTGATTGAACACTTTGAGCCTAGCTTCACGGTTTTGGCCTTGGTGTGGATACTGGTGGAGTAATAGTTGCTGGGTTTTCTTTTTTTCTTTTGGTTTTTTGAGACAGGGTTTCTCTGTTTAGCCCTGGCTGGCCTTGAACTCAGAAATCCGCCTGCCTCTGCCTCCCAAGTGCTGGGATTAAAGGCATGCGCCACCACTGACCGGCAGTTGCTGGGTTTTCTTTCCTGCTAGGTTTGGGTGGAAGAGAACAATTACTGTCTAGTAACTCTACCTTGCTAAGTTGCTCCTGTCCTGATCTATTCTCCAGAGGAAGCAGGACTTCCTTGAGGGACTGGTTAAGTGAGGTAAATCCAGATGAGAGGAACCGCCCACTGCTATCACTTAGCTTCAGGGTTCCTCACGGACTACTCTTCCCTTTACTGAGAAGACGTTTGCTTTTGCACAGACTACTCAAGGTGTTAGGTGGTCTTAGCAGGACAAATATGGAAAAGCAATGTTGACGCCAACACACAAATGCAGTAAGTCCTCCATTATCCATTATGTGAAGGACTCACTTGGGTGACATGAGGAAAGCTACCTAATTTTACCAATTCTCTTACAACTGCTTTAAAGATTGTTACAGAATTAACTAAAAAAGGGAAGACAACAGTGGAAGACACTTGTAATCCTAACTCTCAGCCAGAGGCAAGAGGATGGTGAGCCCAACACTAAGCCACAGAGCACACGAGGAACTAAGCCATGCACAGCACAGGTCGTCTCAACTTACCTTGCTCGGTGCCATTTGCACAAATGTTAAGGTTCACAAAAGCACAAGCAGGACCAGGCACACATGCTCCTTTGGTGAGTGTGATTTCCAATTCGGACTCCTTTAACTGAGTGGAGAGAGCATGATCAAGCAATGGTATGGTTGTGCTGCGCCCCACAGCAAGGCACACACAGCCACTGCTCAGTAAGAAGAAAAAGCACCTCGAAGGCAAGTGCTGCAGTTACAAGCTCAACCTCCTCCCTGCTCTCAAAGACAGTTTTCTAACTACACCGTACATGCCTGCTTTTTTTTTTTTTATTTTA
>NW_022196913.1:54646504-54652197 GCF_008632895.1 Mastomys coucha | reverse complement strand
GGAGAAGAGCGTAGTTTCCAGATCTCAGCCCTTGGGGAGGGAGGCAGCAGAGCCCATGTCTGAGGCCAGCCTGTGCTCCACAATGAACCTGAGGCCAGCCTGTGCTCCATACTGAACCTGAGGCCAGCCTGTGCTCCACACTGAACCTGAGGCCACCTGTGCTCCACACTGAACCTGAAGCCAGCCTGTGCTCCACACTGAACCTGAGGCCAGCCTGTGCTCCACATGCCTGCTTTTAATAAGTCCAGAAAGTAAGCGATATGTCAGACAGAGAATGAAACAATAATGTGACTTTGTCACTTGAGAAGACAACTGGCACTTTTAGCCCTTCCTAATCTATCCTATTATTAGAAATAAGGAGAAAAATGATAGAATAAAGGATGTATTTTTGAATTATGGGCCAATATTTTTTATATCTTGGTGTCAAATTTTCATAGCAACATCTAAAAGTACTATGTGTAAAGAGGCCATGAATTTGAAAGAGAGCAGGGATGGATGGGTATATAGGAAGGTTTAGAAGGAGGGAAAGGAGGGAGAAAAGAAGAAATTATATTAATCTCAAAAGGGTAAAATGTTTTTTTTTTAAAAAGTACTGCCCATAACAGAAAATTCTACCAAGTATGTAACACACTATTAACAAGCTAAATGATTATGTCAACTGTCACTTATTTTTAAATGAAAATGATCAGAATCCAAAGCATCCCCTCTTCCCATTAAGACCAACTGGGTCAGCACAGCCCATTCCCCACTCTAGAACTGTCATGAGGAAACTTCTGCTGCCTTCCTGCCCCTCCTCTCCTGGCCTTCCTCTCAGAGCCGACTGAGCACCTGCAGGACAGTGTTTCAGTCCACACTCATCTCTACTGAGACTTCATGCCTCCTGTCTGTTGCCGACAGGTTCCGGGGTCACCCTCCAGGCACACCGAGATACTATACTGAGGGGTTCATTGTGGGAGGTGGCATCACCGTCCCTGGTTTCTGTGCTCCACAAAGTGGAGAGCTACCCGAGTCCACTCAGCTGGTGCTCTCTTGTCCTGACTGTGTATAGAATGCAACCAGCTGCCCCAAACTCCTGCCCTTCCCCTCCATAATGGACCTCTACCTGAACTGGAAATTATTTTTGTCATAGTATTGTATCATGGCAACAGAAAAAAAATAAGACAGTGGCTGGAATTCACCAATATTTAACTATATAAATGTAAAGTAAAATCCAATATGGAACATCAGTATTTCCACACAACTCAGAACTCACCTGTGTTCGTTCTTGAATAAGGATATTATCTGATGTCGGAACTGGATATGGCTTCAAGGGAGCTTTAATAGTGGCAAATATGAAGTCAGTGTGACTTTCAATGACATTATTCAAGTATCTTCCTTCAGACTTTGCATTATAGTAAACTGTTATTTCATCCGTTGGAACCAGATTACACTAAAATAGCATACAGAAAAACTTAGAAGAGAGTACATTTTGTTCACCAAAGCTAAAGGTCCTACTGAATGAGAGCAAGTGTGAGACGCCACTCCCTCAGGCCCTGCGTAAGACTGGCACCTGCTGTTCTGTGCTCTTTCACACGCGTTTCTCTACAGGGCAGCAGGTAGAATGCCTTTTCCTAGTGCAGTCGGACCCTCAGAAGTACTGAGATAAAAGATTAGCAAAGCTAACTGCAAAGCTCTGAACCAGGACCCAAGTGCCTGCCACCTGCTACAGTGCCCTCCTCAGACAGGAGCCACTAGTCCTGAGGCCCGGCTTACTGAGGAGCATCCATGGCAGCTCTTCTAACCAGCACTGCCCCTAGGAATAAGCTTTGTGACTCCCAGACCTAAGAGGGTCAGTGATGCCTTATCCTGCAGGCCAAGGCGACACGCGCCCTCTTCACCTCTCTTAACAAGGAAAGCCACCCGACTCTGTACAGACCCAGGATTCCTTCTCCGCAGCTAGGAGCCCTCCAAACTGACTCCTGCCTTACTTGGACACCCTCCATCATCTCTGGTCACCCTTCATCCTGTTCATAAGAGCACAACTGTAAATTCCAGTAACTTTCCTAGACAAATGCCTGGTATAGCAGCCAGAGAGTGATCTTTCTAGAAGATAATTTTGTAGAAGCCTTGTGGAAGCTCAAGGGAATAGAAGAAGGGTGGATAGGCTAAAGCCCTTGGTCAGAGAAAGTGAGCAGTACTCAGCCGGGGAGTGGGGAGAGAAGGAAGGAGGGGCTGACTTCCCTGCAGAGTATAATCAGAGGGCCCACAGATTAAAGAATCATTACCATCAACTGATAACTGTGGTTTATACTGCCTGCATCGTCTGTCTTCCCAAACATCCTAAATAAAACCAGTACACACCCAAAACTACAACATAGCCCTAAAAAAACAAACTGACCTTCTTTCGAAGCTTCTGGATGCGATTGATGACTTCCCGAGCCATGCCCTCATCCACCATTGACTGGTCAGGTGTGACATCTAAGAGAACTAAAGCCTACAGAAAAAAGCACACGGCAATGGAATAAGATCATTTCCTTCTAATTTGGTGAACTGCAGCTAGGGCTGGCAGGTGGGACAGAGACAGGTGGCCTAAAGACTGATCCGTGGAACTGACATGGTGGAAGGGGAAAATTGATTCCTGCCATTTGTCCTCTGACCTCCACACGTGTGCTGTGGCACCTGCACCCACATGCATGCAAGACTAAGAAATACATGTTTAAAAAACACAAGGTCTTTTAAAAAGCTCATTCTGGCTGCAGAGATGATTCAGCACACAGTGACCATGCAGGACTTGGACCACATGGAGGCTTACAACCTTCATGTGTTTTCTAGGGTTAATTTTTGTGCAACCCAATAACTAGGACAATGATCCACAAGAACAAATCACAAAATGCTCACTTAAGCATCGGACAGACAAAAGCAAAGGGTAAGGACCCATCAAAAAACCAACAGAGCGGCTCAAGAGGGAAGTGACCATGCGAGGCATGTTAAAACACACGCCCATGCTCTCATCTGTTGGTGAAGAATATTTTAGAAAGCTGGAGATGATGGCTCAAGCCTGCAATCTCCGTACTCCCCAGAGGTGGAGGGAGGAGTTCCAGGACATTCTCATCTACTCGATGAGTCCAAGGCCAGAGAGAGCTAGATGACCTTGTCTCAAAAACACCAATCAACCAATCAATCAATACACAACAATTTTTGAGGGAACACAAAACTACCTGAGCATCAGCGTGAGCTTCAAACTGTGTAGTCCCTCCCCTGGCCTGGTCAAAGGTGTGCATGAGGCGGATATCTTCTTCATGCAGCTCATGGCCTTCCACAACAATGCTCCCTGTCGGGAAGGCAGACTATTAACATATCATGCCCTCCCCTGATGACCCTGCCATTCTGCTGGCTGGCAAGGGTTGGTGCAAATGAAATGAGGGGCAGTGTGAAGTGCTAGGTACTGTGTGTCTGTCTGAGGCAAGCACAAGTGTGGAGAGCTGCTGATAGGTGACGGACTACCTTTAGGAAAACCCACTGTAGTCCCTGCATTAGCTGACTACTCTAGAAGTATATATAACCGGAGGGGAAGAAGTCTGATTATAACAGGACACCAGCACCCTGCGGCTGCAATAGCAAAGTTTAAACACCAGACACATGCCTAGGAAAATTACTGGAATTTACAGTTGTGTTCTTATGAACAGGATGAAGGTTTTAAGGAAGAGATGAAAACATTGCCTAAAGATGAAGCGGTCCTGGGGCGAGGACATGAAGGCAGACACCCACCACTCTTCTGAAACTGCTCCAGCTCCTCATTGCTCAGCTGCTTTATGGCCATCATCACTGCTTTGAAGGCTCCCTTCAGACGCTTCCCAAGGACCATGTGATCTGGTTCAGCCCTTAGTCGAATACCATACTTGTTTTTATCAGTAGACAGTGTAACTTTTCGAACATTTAATTCCTACAGTGAGTGCCAAAGGAAAAGGAAGAGCGTGAGGCACAGAAATCTGTATCCCATGGGATATATAGACGGACATCAACAACAGTGCTATCACATAAGAGGCAATATAACCCAAATGCCAGTCAACCGTTGAATGGGTGGGGCTGTGATGTGCACATCTGTGATGTGCAGGCTCAAGGCACTTAATACTTGCCTGGTATGCACAAGGCCCTGGTGTGGCTCCCCAGCATCACAAAAAAGTATGGTTTATACACACTAGAGTGTTTAGCAACATAAAGGAATTAAGTATTATCCTTTGCTACAATGTGAATGAACTATACAAACATTATGCTAAACAACACAAGCCAGACACAGTAGATGACAGACTGTTCTTAGATGAAATGTCTAAAGAAATCAAATCCACAAGCAGAAAATATACTTGTGATTGCCAGTAAAGGATAGGATTGTAAGGGGAACAGAAGTGAATGAGGGAGATTAGCTTTCCAAGTCTGACACTAGGTGCAATTCTACAACTACATTTAGAATACCATCTGGGATGGCACAGAAATACAGTGCTCTTATTGAGACCAATCAAACAAGCTGAGCATCACTAAAAGATGCCAAGGTTGGTACTGGTGTGTGTGTTTAATCTCAGCACTCACAGCATAGAGGCAGGAGGATCTCTGTGAGTTCAAAGACAACCTGGCCTACATGGAGACCCTGTCTCAAAACAAAAACCAAAAATAAAGGTGTGTGTGTATATGTGTGTGCTGAAATATACCCATCTCTCAGGGGTAAAAACATTCTGAACACCATCATTATCATTTAACCAGGTGTAGAATCACAGTGCTTCGTGCTACTGTGCTACTGACATATTCCCACTAAACGGGGAGCAGTGATGACACAGTATGAGACACGGACAGAGAGGGCAAAGTAAGGCAAACAACAAGGCCAGAAGTGATAATGTACATAATGTTGGCCTATGGGGGGCTGAGGCAGGAGGACCACTCGTGTCTGGGCTATAGAGTAAGTTCAAAGCACGCCTGTGGTATACAGGAACACAGCGTCTCAAAAATCACACCCATATACAAAACATGATCAGGATGGAGATAAGAATAGATAATAAGGACTGGTGAGATGGCTCAGCAGTAAGAGCACTGACTGCTCTTCTGAAGGTCCTGAGTTCAAATCCCAGCAACCACATGGTGGCTCACAACCACCTGTAATGAGATTTGACGCCCTCTTGTGGCGCATCTGAAGACAGCTACAGTGTACTCATGTATAATAAATCTTTGGGTCAGAGCAAGCAGGGAGTGAGCGAGCAGAGTTGACCGGAGCGAGCAGAGGTCCTAAAAAAAAAATTCAATTCTCAACAACTACGAGAAGGCTCACAACCATCTGAACAGCTACATAGAAATAAATAATACATAAATCTTAAAAAAAAAAAAGAATAGATAACAAACGTGTGTGTCTACAAAGCATTAAAATAGGAGATATAACCTCACTTTTTGGCTTCTAATGTTTGTCTAAAAGTCGCAGGGGATTGAAAATCAAATGCAGGCCAAGAGATGGTGGCTCTCGCCTTTGATCCCAGCACTTTCCTTTAGGGTTCGGGAGGGAGAGGCAGGTGGATCTCTGTGAGTTCAAGGCCAGCTTGAGCTACAGAATAAGTTTCAGGACAGCCAGGGCTACACAAACAGAAACTGTCTCAGCTGGGCGGTGGCGGTGTACGCCTTTAATCCCAGCACTTGGGAGGCAGAGGCAGGTGGATTTCTGAGTTTGAGGCCAGCCT
>NW_022196913.1:54638257-54646478 GCF_008632895.1 Mastomys coucha | reverse complement strand
AAAAAAAAAAAAAAAAGAAACTAAGTCTCAAAAACAAACAAACAAAAAATAAAATACAGAAATTAATATTTTCTAGAATAATGCACTTAAAATATTACCAGTGAATAACTAGAATCTGTTTTGAAACTATAATGAATTGTAAAGTTTGAAACATATTTGTTTTAAAGATATCATAGAATGCTCTGTTGAGAGGATCAGTGGCACCTCGAGGGCTCATTAGAGACTCCTGCCCCCACCAGACTACTGAGACAGTAGACTGCAGGGTGCTTTCCCTGCAAGCCCTGGCTGTGCAAAGAGAACCCTTCCCTGAACTTGAAAGAGGATGGGAGATGCTCAGAGTTCTGACAAATTAAATGGACAACAGGTCCTGATGGCTCTGCCTTACTCTTATTCTAAAACTGTGGCTTGGCTATAAAAAGAGAAGAACCCAGGAGTCTTTCTCTTTCTGGTTTGGACAAACTGTAAGTGACCCCAGCTCCTTTATCAGTTTCAGGCTCCTAATCTTTTAAAACACAGGAAAATAAGTGTGTGAGTTTAATGCATTACCCAGCTACCAACATTGTGCACTAACCTTCTGAAACCAAATTCTACTCCTAAAATATATCCAATGCACACATATGCACACATGTACACTCACACACACACTCACAAACACACTGAAATACGCAGGCACCCAACAGCCACATACTGATGTGCACAGATACACAAATCTTTGTGATGAGAACCCATCATTTCTCAAGTAGATTATTTAAATAAATTATGAAGCAGCCAGAAAATAAATACTATGCACACACAATAAAGGTGTATTATAGAACTGGGGGTAGTGACATTTGCTTTGATCCCAGCACACTGAGGGCCAAGATAGGAGAACTGAGTCTAAGACTAGCCTAAGCTACAAAGTAAGGCCCTGCCTGCACCCCCTCAAAGGCTACATACGTAATTATATATGTGCATAAATGTGTAAAATGCCAGGAACATTTTCTCAGAGGACAACTGAAACCCTGCAGAAGGGTGTACATTGGCCCACCTTTTTATCAGACACATACAACGCCTACTGCATTCAAACAGCAAATGGCTATAATTCATCATTTGAAGAAGCAAAGCTGTCTTGTTAATTACAAAGATTTACTCTGAGGAAGAGAAACACATGAGAGTAAAGAAACCCACTGACCACATATAATTTCATGGATGGTTATGCATGTAGTGATTTACAAAAGAATAATTTTCTAGGATAAAGAAAATTCTGACTTACTTCGATGATATACTTCTCCAAAGACCTGATATCCTCAAGGGCTTCCGGGTCTTGGTGGATGACCACAATTTCCTTCAAAGGATACTAGAGGGGAGGAAGGGGAATGAACTCAGGGTCAGTTCCTCCAAAAGGAAAACTGTTGAATGCTCATCTGTCTGGCTAAAGTCTACCTGAATATTCAGCTAAACGAGTGCCAAGTCATTCATACCTTACCGCAGAAAAGGACAAAGAATTACACCACTGCTGGAAATTCTATGTTAAAATTTCCCAAGACTCGGGTCTGAGTCAATCCGGTATCAGAACACAATTTCTCACCTTTATTGGAATAGTTTTCCGGTCTCGTATCACTCTCCCAAGCTCAATCACGGACTGCATCCTAGACACAGCGGTCTCAGTTTTCTTGTCAATCAGCTCTTCTCTGATTGATAAACACAGGAGTTTGGAAGATCGTTATTTTTAAAAGGTGAAAACCTGACACGGTTACTCGTAAGTGAAGAAGAAGGTCAAGCTAGCTCTCCAGCCGTAACTGAGAAAGGGTGTCACCCACTCCCACCTCAGGCACCAGGCGCCAAGCACAGTGCTGCCAGGGTTACCCAAGGTGTCACCCACTCCCACCTCAGGGGCCAGGCGCCACACACGGTGCTGCCAGGGTTACCCAAGGTTGAGCTCACACCTCACCCAACTACAGCCTGAGGAGTAGCGGCATCAGCCTACGTGAAAGGAGGGGTTCAGGAGGTAAAGCAGGGAAATGAGTCTCTTCCTTCTCCCATCTCTTCCTGCAGGGCTTGGGACCCTTTCCTATGGCCTAGGTGACATGTCTGTGCTTGATTCCTACCGAACTCGAGGTAGCATGAGGTAGTGGATGCTGAGTGTGTCCTTGAACTGGATAGAAGCAGGATCAATCAGCAGCTTTAGATTCTGGTACATCAGCTCAGTAAGAAAGGGTGTGTACGGGGCCTGTAGCAGAATGGAAGAGAGAGTGTCATTCAGACGTACCCATCATCAGCTGATCTCACTTAGACTGAGAATGAAAACTAGTCACTTTAGAGAACAATATAACAATACACAGCTGTAGGCTGGTTATTAGATGTCCCTTTTCAAAGAAAAATGACTTCATATGTATGAGATATAGTAGGACTACATCACAGGACTCAAAATATCTCTTGATATCTTGCTATCCAAAACCAAACCAAACCAGGAGCCCTAGAGCAAGTGCCAGTTAAGTCAGTATGCACAGAGAGTAAATACCTTAAAGCCTAGAAACCACATCTGCAAAGCAGAAAATCCCACTTGCACCACAGGATGCAGGTGCAGGAAGTTAGACGTGGACACCACCAAGAACTTGGCAAAGGGCAAATTCCCCTGTGACTGTCACAGGCTCACAGAAGACTTGCTGTATAGTATAGAACGTGATACTGGGGTGGCAGACTAGGACACAGAAAAGGAGCAGCCTTCCCACTCGTATGCCACTTAATTAACAGTTTAACAGAAACCATGCCAGATGATCACACATTTTTCTATCAGTGCTAAGTTTGGATATGCTTGATCATTTAAGTTTGAGTTTAGGGATCTCTGCATTACTCACAGTTACTAAGTTCACATTATCAAGATTTATATCACATCTCCCTAAGAGCAGATCCGTGTCTACATATTTAACAGCAAATGAATAAGTACCTCATCTATCTCAGCTGGTACTTAGAATAAGCATCATGTACAGCCCCGTACTTAGTAGGAGGCACAAAAGCTGTTACAACTTCTGAAAGGGGGCTAGTGACAGAAGCTGCTTTGATACTTCTATAGAGAACAGATGGAAGGGAGGGGCTGTAGCTGTAGCTCAGGGTTACTGTTCGTAGCTCGGTTTTGGAAAGGGGTTGAGCATCTCACCATCAGTCGACACAGAGAAAGCAGGACGCTGAACAGTGTCTCCAGAGCCATAACACAGTCTTCCACCCCATTCTCACCCTAGAGAAGAAAAGAAAGACAAATACGAAGCTGCTGGTAGTAAGTGTGTCATCAAAACAGATGTTTATTAAAAGGGGAGGTGTACAGGAAGCGTGTTCTACATAGATGGAAAGGGGTGCAGTGAGGAGAGATGGCCACAACCATCAGTCCTGGGGCCATAAAGGGCAGTGACAGAGGCCAGCACAGGACAGGAGTCTGCTGTATCCCTGACTATCTCTACTGGAGGTCAGGCAAATGGGAGCCACGGACTGGCCATGTTTGATAGTGTAGGGGTAGATGGTTTCCAATATAACAAGAAAAGTTAGTAAGTTTTTGCTTTTAAAAAAAAAAGTGTATATACTGTGTGCTTTTAAAATAACTTTACTAAGCCGGGCGGTGGTGGCGCACACCTTTAATCCCAGCACTTGGGAGGCAGAGGCAGGCGGATTTCTGAGTTTGAGGCCAGCCTGGTCTACAGAGTGAGTTCCAGGAGAGCCAGGGCTAAACAGAGAAACCCTGTCTTATAACTTTACTGATTCATGGCAGGGAAAAACTTTCTGCATCGAGGAATCTGTTACTGTTTTATCTCACTATAATTTCCTGACATGTCAGTGTGTCTGGAGAACACTGTCCACACCAAGCTCATGCTGAGAAAAAAATCTGTCCGCAGCAAGCACCTGATCACTCTGCTTTGGATGGAGACAAAAACAAAGAGGTGTGTTACTGTGTGGGCTCCTTCCTCCAAACTGAAACACTCTCACTAGGAACAAGGCTGAAAAGTATGGAAGTAACTCTCAGGAAGCCCCTTCCCACGGTTTTATAAGCAGGTCATTCGGCCCAGCCAAGCGGCCTCCCACGTATAGGAGCTTGGGAGTGCTGCCTTCCTGAGTTGTCACAGTTCTGGGGTGGGCTTTTGGTTGATGATGCAGTGTGGTTATCTATGCTCCTATCACCCCTCACGCAGTCTCCTGGAAGGAACCCCAGTAATCTCATTGGTTTACATAGCTAGACTTGGAACAGAGGCAATTCTATGGCTAACATCGGTACACACACTATATAGACGTGTGTTCATGCCTCCAGGGAAAAGTCACAAACACAATAGTTTCTTTTAAGGAATATAGCCATACTTGACCATATTTGTAGAATTCTATGAGATCTGCTCAGTTTAATACTGCACTAGCTTGGATATTTCATCCCTGATAACTTGTCCACAGTGCATTATGAAAATACGCAGAATGACTTTTAGATCTCCTAAGTCCCCTTCTGCCACATTGTATTGCAGCTAATGTACTGCAAACAGGAGACATCTTCAAAACAGCATTGTATTTCCATTGCAGTGGGAAACCAATGCAACGGTGTTTCCCTTTGGACCTTTCTCATTCCCCCCCCCTCTCTCTCTCTCTCTCTCTCCTCTCTCTCTGCCCCTCAACCCCTCTCTCTGGTTTTTGGAGACAGTATTTCTGTGTAGCCCTGCCTTTCCTGGAATCTGGAACTCACTCTGTAGACCAGGCTGGCCTCAAACCCAGAGATCCACCTGCCTCTGCCTCTGAGTGCTGGGTTTAAAGGCATGCACCATCATGGCTGACATTTCTCCCTAATCTTTGACCCTGAACTTTTCACAATTTCTACCAGTTCTTACCTTTAATCTTCTCCTGTTCATTCGGACATACCAGTTGGTCAAAATGTCTACAAACTTGACCAGGCGAGGTACTACAGTATATAGCCTGTAAGCTAAAAGCAAGAGACTGGTCAGGCAGGCTAGTCCAGGCCTTGGAGTGGGAAAAAAAGTACAGCTCTTCATTCAAGGGTACTCTACTCCCTAAGGGTACAATGAGAATCAGAATCAACCAATCAGATGGCTCACATATCATGAATACATGACATAGCAACCAAGGTGTTTAGGGGCACCCCAAAACAACAATGAGCCACAAGCAAATCCACATAGGTGAAAAAATAAACTGAACCCCTATTCAACTAACATGGAGTGCACAGAAACATAGGACAGAATGCAGCTCCACACTACTGTGCGGCCTCCTACTTCAAGCAGCAGAAAGCATGCTTTAGATGTTGAGAGGTACAGTGCCATTTTGCCCTGAAAAAGATACCTGGCAAAGCTAAGGAGATATTCTTGTGGTATACATACACGGAGTGCCAACAGCCCTCTATCTATTGGGTGACACAGGCCGCTGCTCAGCATCTTCAGACGCACAGCACAGCCCCCACAGAAAGGGATCCACCCAAACTACTGACAGTCCCACTGTTGCACTGGGAGAAGATGCAGAGGGCATAGCTGTTCTTACTGCGCTTCACAGAAAACAGAACTCAGGCCCACAGCCATAGTCACTAGCTGGCCAAACACTTCTATATAGGTGGTTTCAGCAACTGGGGCTTTGTCTGTTGAAGGGGAAAAACCAGTCCACACATCATGTCTAGAGCTACCCACACTTTCCTTTCAGCGACGCCTGGGATTCCCGTGTTTGGTTTTCACCCCACAGAGTAAGTGACTCTCACATATAAAGAGAAGACACAGCTCTTCATGAGAGAGCTATAGGAACTGCCAGTTCTCATGCCACCCTGTAGACACATTTTCTCATGATCTTGCTGATGGTGATTCTATGGGTATGCAGGTAAACAAAGCTAGGACTTACCTGGGCCAGGAGTTACTCTCTCTCTGTGTGGCTAGTCTCCCACGCATGACCCTCATATAGACACTGAGCTATATGGTTCCTAGGCAGACTGGGTCCTGTCCTAAGTATATGGTATCTAGACTCAGCTTCATGGGGAGTCATGGCAGCTAGTGCTGAAAGATGGTAGGGTTCTCAGACAGTCTTCTGCAAAAGAATGGGACTGCATTCTTTTGGGACAAAAGTACCCAGAGCCCTGAAATAAGCTCCTTTCTACAACTAATAAGGCCACCACACTGTACTTTTGTGTTATTTCTCAAAATTTCTTCTATGTTAATAAGGGAAAACATTTAAAATACCAAAAGAACAACTGTAAAGAGAATAACCAGTCCTCACCCCTGGGAAGACAGCATAGAAGACTCACCTGCCATTTCAGTCTCAAAAAACGCAATGAGGGACTGCATGAAGGATAGAATCCACCGGTCAGTGATGTTAGGGCTTTCTTTGACTGCATGCTCATTGTACAGGAACTCCACTTCTTCTTCCTACAGACAGATGCTTAGTGAGATGTTCGCATGTACAAAGGGTGAAAATAATAACTAACTTTTTAATAAGTGCACACATGTATGCCCATGGATATCAGGAAAGGGCACTGGACCCTTGGAGCTGGAGTTATGGGTGGATGTGAGCCACGTGACATGGGTGCTGGGAACCAAATCCAGATCCTCTGGGCAAACAGTAAGTACTCTTGCCGGCTAAGTCACCTCTCCAGGCTTACCACATGCTCTCTGTCAGTAAAATGGAAGGAAATGATGAAACACAAAACAATCCCAGATGCTGGTAGCAAGCTACTCACATTCAGGATGAGTGCCATCAAGTCCTCAATGAACCATGACCTTTTTTTTTTAAGTTAAAAAAAAAGAGACTTTAGGGTTGGATTACTGTAAACCTATGGAAGGAGGCAGTAAACCTTCTAGAACCAGATGATCCTTTGAAAACTGAAACAAGCACCAGAAAATAGCTCCTATGCTAAGTTGTATGATTCATCTGGAACCCTTCACATCTGCTTTTGCTTTTCAAGAGCCCTGCATGATCCTGAGGGCATCTCACTGGCTCCTGCTCTGCAAGCTAAACTCTTGCCAGCTGGGCTTCTCAGGCAGCAGCATATTGGCAGAGCAAAGGTGAGGACTATTTGCCTGGGTTTGAGACCCTCATGGGGTGGGTGCAGCCCTGCTCTGTACAGATGGGCCTCTTTGTGGTCAAGCATAAGTTCCACACAAAGAGGTCTGCCGAGTATGCGAGCTTCCGGAATGCCCTAAGTGGCACCACATACAGGAAAACTGGCATAATTACAAAGAGAGGAATGCTGAAATACAGAGAAAGATACCCGCCTTCTAAATTTCCAGGGAACTGTGTACCCGGAAGTCCTATGGGAACACTGCTTCTGTCTTGTTCTCAACAGAAGGAAGAGCTAAGCTGAATCCAGAAAAAGGAGAAGCAAGTGAGTGGACTACTGTCTGGCTTGCTAGCTTCCAAGCTGCTCCAGGGTCACCGAGCACTAAGTTTCCAGTAGTTGTGTTGGTAGGTGCTGGAGTAAGATGCTGGGCACAACTGGTTCCACCATAAACACGCAGGCAATACAGTAACTTGTGCTAGTGATAAAGATGCTGGCTGGCACTCAGAATAGTCAGTCTGGGGTCAGCAGAGGTGGCTGCAGACCAAAGGCTTCTCAGGAGAGAATGGGAAGGCCAACCTGAGGCACAGGTTCACATACATCCCATTACTATTCTTAATCCTAGCAACTCCTTCAGAGCTTCTGTCCTTCTCTACTCTCAGCCTAATGCTTCCTCATGCAAGTCTTCCCTGACCACACTCAAGTCAACAGCACAACCTTAGGGTCTGTCCCTGCCCTTTGTCAGGTAAAAACTCTGTCAGTAGCTGACACTCATACTGCCTGCCAGTTCCTTGAATAGAGAAGAACTACACTCAACATGAAATCTCCAAGACAAAGAACTGGCTGATCAGATTATAACACACCCTTTATACAGGAAGGCCTGTGCTACAGAGAAGCAGACACCTCGTGCATCATCACGTAAGGCTTTCTCATGGCTCTGTGTTATCTAGCAGTAGCAAATGGCACAAGAAAGTGGCCACTAGGTCCCACCTCATAGCTCAGCAAACACAGACCAATGCTGTCCATTGTAGAGCAGTGGTCTGCTCAGGTAACTTAAGCCCAGTCTCGTATTTGTCTTTGAGCCCTGAAGCCTCCGTGGGCAGTTTCCTGCTTGCAGGGGGTGGAAGGAGCTTGGCCGTAATTCCTGAGTGTTTGGCTCCTGTTTCAGTCACAACCCCTCACAGCTGCCCCCGCAGGAGATGTGTGCTCTATCAGGCAGACAATGCCCCA